>NW_026734575.1:0-308586 GCF_949786415.1 Peromyscus eremicus | reverse complement strand
AAGAACAGTAGCTCCTCTTCAGTCCAATACACTGTACTTGCTGAGAACAGACGTGAGTGCTATTTGCACTGTGTATGGCAATTGGAGCACAATAGTGACTCGTCTTACCAGAAAACAACTCTTGCTCATAGGACAAAAAACTACAAGTGACTCAACTCCATAGAGGACTGGGAAACAAACTCTAGCTCGCCTTACAAGCAACACACTCTGCTTTTGAGAAAAGAGCACTCTTCTACTCTACTGTGTTTCCTATGGGGTCCGAACAGTGAGCTTGCTCAGAACAAAAGAACTGTGCTTCCTACGCACACGGCCATATCTTCTTTAATTCTGCTTAGGAACCTGACAAGAACAGGAGATCCTCTTCAGTCCAATACACTGTACTTGCTGGGAACAGAAGCCAGTGCTATTTGTCCTGTGTATGGCAATGGCAGCGCAATAGTGACTATTCTTACCAGAAAACAACTCTTGCTCGTAGGACCAGAAACTGCATGTGATTCCTCTCCATTTAGGACTGGGAAACAAACGCTAGCTCGCATTACAAGAAACACACTCTGCTTTAGAAAAAAGAGCACTCTTCTACTCTACTGTGTTTCCTATGGGGTCCAAACAGTGACCTTGCTCAGAACAAAAGAACTGTGCTTCCTACACACACGGACCATATGTAGTTCAACTCTGCTTAGGAAACTGACAAGACCAGTAGCTCCTATTCAGTCCAATACACTGTACTTGCTGGGAAAAGAGGCGAGTGCTATTTGCCCTGTGTATGGCAATGGGAGCGCAATAGTGACTTCCTTACCAGAAAACAACTCTTGTTCGTAGGACCAGAAACTGCATGTGATTCAACTCCATTTAGGACTAGGAAACAAACGCTAGCTTGCCTTACAAGGAACACACTCTGCTTTTGAGAAAAGAGCACTCTTCTGCTATACTGTGTTTCCTATAGGGCCAGAACAGTGAGCTTGCTCAGAACATAAGAACTGTGCTTCCTACCCACACGGGCCATATCTAGTTCAACTCTGCTTAGGAACCTGACAAGAACAGTAGATCCTCTTCAGTCCAATACACTGTAATTGCTGGGAACACACGCGAGTGCTATTTGCACTGTGTATGGCAATGAGAGCGCAATAGTGACTTTCCTTACCAGAAAACAACTCTTGCTCGAAGGACCACAAAATGCATGTGATTCAACGCCATTTAGGACTGGGAAACAAATGCTAGCTCGCCTTACAAGAAACACACTCTGCTTTTGAGAAAAGAGCACTCTTCTACTCTACGGTGTTTCCTATGGGGTCCAAACAGTGAGCTTGCTCAGAACAAAAGAACTGTGCTTCCTACACACACGGACCATATCTAGTTAAACTCTGCTTAGGAAACTGACACGAACAGTAGCTCCTATTCAGTCCAATACACTGTACTTGCTGGGAACAGACGCGAGTGCTATTTGCACTGTGTATGGCAATTGGAGCACAATAGTGACTCTTCTTACCAGAAGACAACTCTTGCTCGTAGGACCAAGAACTGCCTGTTACTCAACTCCATTTAGGACTGGGAAACAAACGCGAGCTCGCCTTACAAGAAACACACTCTGCTTTAGAGAAAAGAGCACTCTTCTATTCTATGTGTTTCCTATAGGGCCAGAACAGTGAGCTTGCTCAGAACATAATAACTGTGCTTCCTACACACACGGGCCATATCTAGTTCAACTCTGCTTAGGAAACTGACAAGAACAGTAGCTCCTCTTCAGTCCGATACACTGTACTTGCTGAGAACAGACGTGAGTGCTATTTGCACTGTGTATGGCATTTGGAGCACAATAGTGACTCGTCTTACCAGAAAACAACTCTTGCTCATAGGAAAAAAAACTGCATGTGACTCAACTCCATATAGGACTGGGAAACAAACTCTAGCACGCCTTACAAGAAGCACACTCTGCTTTGAGAAAAGACCACTCGTCTACTCTACTGTGTTTCCTATGGGGTCCAAACAGTGAGCTTGCTCAGAACAAAAGAACTGTGCTTCCTACGCACACGGCCATATCTTGTTCAATTCTGCTTAGGAACCTGACAAGAACAGTAGATCCTCTTCAGTCCAATACACTGTACTTGCTGGGAACAGACGCAAGTGCTATTTGTCCTGTGTATGGCAATGGGAGCACAATAGTGACTTTCCTTACCAGAAAACAACTCTTGCTCGTAGGACCACAATCTGCATGGTATCAACTCCATTTAGGACTGGGAAACAAACGCTAGCTTGCCTTACAAAAAACGCACTCTGCTTTTGAGAAAAGAGCACTCTTCTACTCTACTGTGTTTCCTATAGGGCCAGAACAGTGAGCTTGCTCAGAACATAAGAACTGTGCTTCCTACACACAGGGATCATATCTAGTTCAATTCTGCTTAGGAACCTGACAAGAACAGTAGATCCTCTTCAGTCCAATACACTGTACTTGCTGGGAACAGACGCCAGTGCTCTTTGTCCTCTGTATGGCAATGGCAGCGCAATAGTGACTCTTCTTACCAGAAAACAAATCATGCTCATAGGACCAGAAACTGCATGTGATTCAACTCCATTTAGGACTGGGAAACAAACGCTAGCTCGCCTTACAAGAAACACACTCTGCATTTGAGAAAAGAGCACTCTTCTACTCTACTGTTTCCTATGGGGTCCGAACAGTGAGCTTGCTCAGAACAAAAGAACTGTGCTTCCTACACACACGGGCCATATCTAGTTCAACTCTGCTTAGGAAACTGACAAGAACAGTAGATCCTCTTCAGTCCAATACACTGTACTTGCTGGGAACAGACGCCAGTGCTATTTTCACTGTGTACGGCAATTGGAGCACAATAGTGACTCGTCTTTCCAGAAAACAACTCTTGCTCATAGGACAAAAAACTGCATGTGACTCAACTCCATTTAGGACTGGGAAACAAACTCTAGCTTGCTTTACAAGAAACACACTCTGCTTTTTAGAAAAGAGCACTCTTCTACTCTACTGTGTTTCCTATAGGGCCAGAATATGAGCTTTCTCAGAAAAAAAGAACTGTGCTTCCTACACACACGGGCCATATCTAGTACAACTCTGCTTAGGAAACTGACAAGAACAGTAGCTCCTCTTCATTCCGATACACTGTACTTGCTTGGAACAGACGCAAGTGCTATTTGCACTGTGTATGGCAATGGGAGCGCAATAGTGACTTTCCTTACCAGAAAACAACTCTTGTTCGTAGTACAGGAAACTACATGTGATTCAACTCCATTTAGGACTAGGAAACCAACGCTAGCTCGCCTTACAAGAAACACACTCTGCTTTAGAGAAAAGAGCACTCATCTACTCTACTGTGTTTCCTATAGGGCCAGAACAGTGAGCTTGCTCAGAACATAAGAACTGTGCTTCCTACACACACGGGCCATATCTAGTTCAACTCTGCTTAGGAAACTGACAAGAACAGTAGCTCCTCTTCATTCCGATACTCTGTACTTGCTGGGAACAGAGGCGAGTGCTATTTGTACTTTGAATGGCATTGGGAGCGCAATAGTTACTTTCCTTAACAGAAAACAACTCTTGCTCGTAGGACCAGAAACTGCATGTGATTCAACTCCATTTATTACTGGGAAACAAACGCTAGCTCGCCTTACAAGAAACACACTCTGCTTTTGAGAAAAGAGCACTCTTCTACTCTACTGTGTTTCCTATGGGGTCCGAACAGTGAGCTTGCTCAAAACAAAAGAACTGTGCTTCCTACACACACGGCCATATCTAGTTCAATTCTGCTTAGGAACCTGACAAGAACAGTAGATCCTCTTCAGTCCAATACACTGTACTTGCTGCGAACAGACGCCAGTGCTATTTGTCCTGTGTATGGCAATGGCAGCGCAATAGTGACTATTCTTACCATAAAACAACTCTTGCTCGTAGGACCAGAAACTGCATGTGATTCCACTCCATTTAGGACTGGGAAACAAACGCTAGCTCGCATTACAAGAAACACACTCTGCTTTAGAAAAAGGAGCACTCTTCTGCTCTACTGTGTTTCCTATAGGGTCCAAACAGTGAGCTTGCTCAGAACAAAAGAACTGTGCTTCCTACACACACGGAACATAAGTAGTTCAACTCTGCTTAGGAAACTGACAAGAACAGTAGCTCCTATTCAGTCCAATACACTGTACTTGCTGGGAAAAGAGGCGAGTGCTATTTGCCCTGTGTATGGCAATGGGAGCGCAATAGTGACTTTCCTTACAGAAAACAACTCCTGTTCGTAGGACCAGAAACTGCATGTGATTCAACTCCATTTAGGACTAGGAAACAAACGCTAGCTCGCCTTACAAGGAACACACTCTGCTTTTGAGAAAAGAGCACTCTTCTACTCTACTGTGTTTCCTATAGGGCCAGAACAGTGAGCTTGCTCAGAACATAAGAACTGTGCTTCCTACACACAGGGATCATATCTAGTTCAATTCTGCTTAGGAACCTGACAAGAACAGTAGATCCTCTTCAGTCCAATACACTGTAATTGCTGGGAACAGACGCCAGTGCTATTTGTCCTCTGTATGGCAATGGCAGCGCAATAGTGACTCTTCTTACCAGAAAACAAATCATGCTCATAGGACCAAAAACTGCATGTGATTCAACTCCATTTAGGACTGGGAAACAAACGCTTGCTCGCCTTACAAGAAACACACTCTGCATTTGAGAAAAGAGCACTCTTCTACTCTACTGTTTCCTATGGGGTCCGAACAGTGAGCTTGCTCAGAACAAAAGAACTGTGCTTCCTACACACACGGGCCATATCGAGTTCAACTGTGCTTAGGAAACTGACAAGAACAGTAGCTCCTCTTCAGTCCAATATACTTTACGTGCGGGTAACAGACGCGAGTGCTATTTGCACTGTGTATGGCAATTGGAGCACAATAATGACTTGTCTTACCAGAAAACAACTCTTGCTCGTAGGACAGAAAACTGCATGTGACTCAACTCCATTTAGGACTGGGCAACAAACGCTAGCTCGCCTTACAAGAAACACACTCTGCTTTAGAGAAAAGAGCACTCTTCTACTCTACTGTGTTTCCTATAGGGCCAGAACAGTGAGCTTGCTCAGAACATAAGAACTGTGCTTCCTACCCACACGGGCCATATCTAGTTCAACTCTGCTTGGGAACCTGACAAGAACAGTAGCTCCTCTTCCATCCAATACACTGTACTTGCTGGGAACAGACGCATGTGCTATTTGCACTTTGTATGGCAATGGGAGCACATTAGTGACTTTCCTTACCAGAAAACAACTCTTGTTCATAGTACCAGAAACTGCATGTGATTCAACTCCATTTAGGACTAGGAAACAAATGCTAGCTCGCCTTACAGGAAACACACTCTGCTTTAGAGAAAAGAGCACTCATCTACTCTACTGTGTTTCCTATAGGGCCAGAACAGTGAGCTTGCTCAGAACATAAGAACTGTGCTTCCTACACACACGGGCCATATCTAGTTCAACTCTGCTTAGGAAACTGACAAGAACTGTAGCTCCTTTTCAGTCCGATACACTGTACTTGCTGGGAACAGAGGCGAGTGCTATTTGCACAGTGTATGGCAATGGGAGCGCAATAGTGACTTTCCTTACCAGAAAACAACTCTTGCTCGTAGGACCAGAAACTGCATGTGATTCAACTCCATTTAGGACTGGGAAACAAACGATAGCTCGCCTTACAAGAAACACACTCTGCTTTTGAGAAAAGAGCACTCTTCTACTCTACTGTGTTTCCTATGGGGTCCGAACAGTGAGCTTGCTCAGAACAAAAGAACTGTGCTTCCTACACACACGGCCATATCTAGTTCAAGTCTGCTTAGGAACCTGACAAGAACAGTAGATCCTCTTCAGTCCAGTACACTGTACTTGCTGCGAACAGACGCCAGTGCTATTTGTCCTGTGTATGGCAATGGCAGCGCAATAGTGACTATTCTTACCATAAAACAACTCTTGCTCGTAGGACAAAAAACTGCATGTGATTCCACTCCATTTAGGACTGGGAAACAAACGCTAGCTCGCCTTACAAGAAACACACTCTGCTTTAGAGAAAAGAGCAGTCATCTACTCTACTCTGTTTCGTATAGGGCCAGAACAGTGAGCTTGCTCAGAACATAAGAACTGTGCTTCCTACACACACTGCCATATCTAGTTCAACTCTGCTTAGGAAACTGACAAGAACAGTAGCTCCTCTTCAGTCCGATACACTGTACTTGCTGGGAACAGACGCGAGTGCTATTTGCACTGTGTATGGCAATGGGAGCGCAATAGTGACTTTCCTTACCAGAAAACAACTCTTGCTCGTAGTACCAGAAACTGCATGTGATTCAACTCTATTTAGGACTGGCAAACAAACGCTAGCTCGCTTTACAAGAAACACAGTCTGCTTTTGAGAAAAGAGCACTCTTCTACTCTACTGTGTTTTCTATGGGGTTCGAACAGTGAGCTTGCTCAGAACAAAAAAACTGTGCTTCCTGCACACACGGGACATATCTAGTTCAACTCTGCTTCGGAACCTGACAAGAACAGTAGATCCTCTTCAGTCCAATACACTGTACTTGCAGGGAACAGACGCGAGTGCTATTTGCACTGTGTATGCCAATTGGAGCACAATAGTGACTCGTCTTACCAGAAAACAACTCTTGCTCATAGGACAAAAACCTGCATGTGACTCAAATCCATTTAGGACTGGGAAACTAACGCTAGCTTGCCTTCCAATAAACACACTCTGCTTTAGAGAAAAGAGCTCTGTTCTACTCTACTGTGTTTCCTATGGGTCCACACAGTGAGCTTGCTCAGAACATAAGAACTGTGCTTTCCACACACACGGTCCTTATCTAGTTCAACTCTGCTTAGGAAACTGACAAGAACAGTAGATCCTGTTTAGTCCGATACACTGTTCTTGCTGGGAACAGACGCGAGTGCTCTTTGCACTGTGTATGGCAATGGGAGCGCAACAGTGACTTTCCTTACCAGAAAACAACTCTTGCTCGTAGGACCAGAAACTGCATGTGATTCAACTCCATTTAGGACTGGGAAACAAACGCTAGCTCGCCTTATAAGAAACCCACTCTGCTTTTGAGAAAAGAGCACACTTCTACTCTACTGTGTTTCCTATGGGGTCCGAACAGTGAGCTTGCTCTGAACAAAAGAAATGTGCTTCCTACACACACGGCCATATCTAGTTCAATTCTGCTTAGGAACCTGACAAGAACAGTAGATCCTCTTCAGTCCAATACACTGTACTTGCTGGGAACAGACGCGAGTGCTATTTGTCCTGTGTATGGCAATGGCAGCGCAATAGTCACTCATCTTACCATAAAACAACTCTTGCTCGTAGGACCAGAAACTGCATGTGATTCAACTCCATTTAGGACTGGGAAACAAAGGCTAGTTCGCCTTTCTAGAAACACACTCTTCTTTAGAGAAAAGAGCACTCTTCTACTCTACTGTGTTTCCTTTAGTGCCAGAACAGTGAGCTTGCTCAGAACAAAAGAACTGTGCTTCCTACACACGGGCCATATCTAGTTCAACTCTGCTTAGGAAACTGACAAGAACAGTAGCTCCTCTTCAGCCCAATACACTGTACTTGAGGGAACAGACGCGAGTGCTATTTGCACTGTGTATGGCATTTGGAGCACAATAGTGACTCTTCTTACCAGAAGACAACTCTTGCTCGTAGGACCAAAAACTGCCTGTTACACAACTCCATTTAGGACTGGGAAACAAACGCGAGCTCGCCTTACAAGAAACACACTCTGCTTTAGAGAAAAGAGCACTCTTCTATTCTATTGTGTTTCCTTTAGGGCCAGAACAGTGAGCTTGCTCAGAACAAAAGAACTGTGCTTCCTACACACGTGCCATATCTAGTTCAACTCTGCTTAGGAAACTGACAAGAACAGTAGCTCCTCTTCAGTCCGATACACTGTACTTGCTGAGAACAGACGTGAGTGCTATTTGCACTGTGTATGGCAATTGGAGCACAATAGTGACTCGTCTTACCAGAAAACAACTCTTGCTCATAGGACAAAAAACTGCATGTGACTCAACTCCATTGAGGACTGGGAAACAAACTCTAGCTCCCCTTAAAAGAAACACACTCTGCTTTTGAGAAAAGAGCACTCTTCTACTCTACTGTGTTTCCTATGGTGTCCGAACAGTGAGCTTGCTCAGAACAAAAGAACTGTGCTTCCTACGCACACGGCCATATCTTGTTCAATTCTGCTTAGGAACCTGACAACAACAGGAGATCCTCTTCAGTCCAATACACTGTACTTGCTGGGAACAGACGCCAGTGCTATTTGTCCTGTGTATGGCAATGGCAGCGCAATAGTGACTATTCTTACCAGAAAACAACTCTTGCTCGTAGGACCAGAAACTGCATGTGATTCCTCTCCATTTAGGACTGAGATACAAACGCTAGCTCGCATTACAAGAAACACACTCTGCTTTAGAAAAAAGAGCACTCTTCTACTCTACTGTGTTTCCTATGGGGTCCAAACAGTGACCTTGCTCAGAACAAAAGAACTGTGCTTCCTACACACACGGACCATATGCAGTTCAACTCTGCTTAGGAAACTGACAAGACCAGTAGCTCCTATTCAGTCCAATACACTGTACTTGCTGGGAAAAGAGGCGAGTGCTATTTGCCCTGTGTATGGCAATGGGAGCGCAATAGTGACTTTCCTTACCAGAAAACAACTCTTGTTCGTAGGACCAGAAACTGCATGTGATTCAACTCCATTTAGGACTAGGAAACAAACGCTAGCTTGCCTTACAAGGAACACACTCTGCTTTTGAGAAAAGAGCACTCTTCTGCTATACTGTGTTTCCTATAGGGCCAGAACAGTGAGCTTGCTCAGAACATAAGAACTGTGCTTCCTACCCACACGGGCCATATCTAGTTCAACTCTGCTTAGGAACCTGACAAGAACAGTAGATCCTCTTCAGTCCAATACACTGTAATTGCTGGGAACACACGCGAGTGCTATTTGCACTGTGTATGACAATGAGAGCGCAATAGTGACTTTCCTTACCAGAAAACAACTCTTGCTCGAAGGACCACAAAATGCATGTGATTCAACGCCATTTAGGACTGGGAAACAAATGCTAGCTCGCCTTACAAGAAACACACTCTGCTTTTGAGAAAAGAGCACTCTTCTACTCTACGGTGTTTCCTATGGGGTCCAAACAGTGAGCTTGCTCAGAACAAAAGAACTGTGCTTCCTACACACACGGACCATATCTAGTTAAACTCTGCTTAGGAAACTGACACGAACAGTAGCTCCTATTCAGTCCAATACACTGTACTTGCTGGGAACAGACGCGAGTGCTATTTGCACTGTGTATGGCAATTGGAGCACAATAGTGACTCTTCTTACCAGAAGACAACTCTTGCTCGTAGGACCAAGAACTGCCTGTTACTCAACTCCATTTAGGACTGGGAAACAAACGCGAGCTCGCCTTACAAGAAACACACTCTGCTTTAGAGAAAAGAGCACTCTTCTATTCTATGTGTTTCCTATAGGGCCAGGACAGTGAGCTTGCTCAGAACATAATAACTGTGCTTCCTACACACACGGGCCATATCTAGTTCAACTCTGCTTAGGAAACTGACAAGAACAGTAGCTCCTCTTCAGTCCGATACACTGTACTTGCTGAGAACAGACGTGAGTGCTATTTGCACTGTGTATGGCATTTGGAGCACAATAGTGACTCGTCTTACCAGAAAACAACTCTTGCTCATAGGAAAAAAAACTGCATGTGACTCAACTCCATATAGGACTGGGAAACAAACTCTAGCACGCCTTACAAGAAGCACACTCTGCTTTGAGAAAAGACCACTCGTCTACTCTACTGTGTTTCCTATGGGGTCCAAACAGTGAGCTTGCTCAGAACAAAAGAACTGTGCTTCCTACGCACACGGCCATATCTTGTTCAATTCTGCTTAGGAACCTGACAAGAACAGTAGATCCTCTTCAGTCCAATACACTGTACTTGCTGGGAACAGACGCAAGTGCTATTTGTCCTGTGTATGGCAATGGGAGCACAATAGTGACTTTCCTTACCAGAAAACAACTCTTGCTCGTAGGACCACAATCTGCATGGGATTCAACTCCATTTAGGACTGGGAAAACAAACGCTAGCTTGCCTTACAAAAAACGCACTCTGCTTTTGAGAAAAGAGCACTCTTCTACTCTACTGTGTTTCCTATAGGGCCAGAACAGTGAGCTTGCTCAGAACATAAGAACTGTGCTTCCTACACACAGGGATCATATCTAGTTCAATTCTGCTTAGGAACCTGACAAGAACAGTAGATCCTCTTCAGTCCAATACACTGTACTTGCTGGGAACAGACGCCAGTGCTCTTTGTCCTCTGTATGGCAATGGCAGCGCAATAGTGACTCTTCTTACCAGAAAACAAATCATGCTCATAGGACCAGAAACTGCATGTGATTCAACTCCATTTAGGACTGGGAAACAAACGCTAGCTCGCCTTACAAGAAACACACTCTGCATTTGAGAAAAGAGCACTCTTCTACTCTACTGTTTCCTATGGGGTCCGAACAGTGAGCTTGCTCAGAACAAAAGAACTGTGCTTCCTACACACACGGGCCATATCTAGTTCAACTCTGCTTAGGAAACTGACAAGAACAGTAGATCCTCTTCAGTCCAATACACTGTACTTGCTGGGAACAGACGCCAGTGCTATTTTCACTGTGTACGGCAATTGGAGCACAATAGTGACTCGTCTTTCCAGAAAACAACTCTTGCTCATAGGACAAAAAACTGCATGTGACTCAACTCCATTTAGGACTGGGAAACAAACTCTAGCTTGCTTTACAAGAAACACACTCTGCTTTTTAGAAAAGAGCACTCTTCTACTCTACTGTGTTTCCTATAGGGCCAGAACATGAGCTTTCTCAGAAAAAAAGAACTGTGCTTCCTACACACACGGGCCATATCTAGTACAACTCTGCTTAGGAAACTGACAAGAACAGTAGCTCCTCTTCATTCCGATACACTGTACTTGCTTGGAACAGACGCAAGTGCTATTTGCACTGTGTATGGCAATGGGAGCGCAATAGTGACTTTCCTTACCAGAAAACAACTCTTGTTCGTAGTACAGGAAACTACATGTGATTCAACTCCATTTAGGACTAGGAAACCAACGCTAGCTCGCCTTACAAGAAACACACTCTGCTTTAGAGAAAAGAGCACTCATCTACTCTACTGTGTTTCTATAGGGCCAGAACAGTGAGCTTGCTCAGAACATAAGAACTGTGCTTCCTACACACACGGGCCATATCTAGTTCAACTCTGCTTAGGAAACTGACAAGAACAGTAGCTCCTCTTCATTCCGATACTCTGTACTTGCTGGGAACAGAGGCGAGTGCTATTTGTACTTTGAATGGCATTGGGAGCGCAATAGTTACTTTCCTTAACAGAAAACAACTCTTGCTCGTAGGACCAGAAACTGCATGTGATTCAACTCCATTTAGGACTGGGAAACAAACGCTAGCTCGCCTTACAAGAAACACACTCTGCTTTTGAGAAAAGAGCACTCTTCTACTCTACTGTGTTTCCTATGGGGTCCGAACAGTGAGCTTGCTCAAAACAAAAGAACTGTGCTTCCTACACACACGGCCATATCTAGTTCAATTCTGCTTAGGAACCTGACAAGAACAGTAGATCCTCTTCAGTCCAATACACTGTACTTGCTGCGAACAGACGCCAGTGCTATTTGTCCTGTGTATGGCAATGGCAGCGCAATAGTGACTATTCTTACCATAAAACAACTCTTGCTCGTAGGACCAGAAACTGCATGTGATTCCACTCCATTTAGGACTGGGAAACAAACGCTAGCTCGCATTACAAGAAACACACTCTGCTTTAGAAAAAGGAGCACTCTTCTGCTCTACTGTGTTTCCTATAGGGTCCAAACAGTGAGCTTGCTCAGAACAAAAGAACTGTGCTTCCTACACACACGGAACATAAGTAGTTCAACTCTGCTTAGGAAACTGACAAGAACAGTAGCTCCTATTCAGTCCAATACACTGTACTTGCTGGGAAAAGAGGCGAGTGCTATTTGCCCTGTGTATGGCAATGGGAGCGCAATAGTGACTTTCCTTACAGAAAAACAACTCCTGTTCGTAGGACCAGAAACTGCATGTGATTCAACTCCATTTAGGACTAGGAAACAAACGCTAGCTCGCCTTACAAGGAACACACTCTGCTTTTGAGAAAAGAGCACTCTTCTACTCTGCTGTGTTTTCCTATAGGGCCAGAACAGTGAGCTTGCTCAGAACATAAGAACTGTGCTTCCTACACACAGGGATCATATCTAGTTCAATTCTGCTTAGGAACCTGACAAGAACAGTAGATCCTCTTCAGTCCAATACACTGTAATTGCTGGGAAACAGACGCCAGTGCTATTTGTCCTCTGTATGGCAATGGCAGCGCAATAGTGACTCTTCTTACCAGAAAACAAATCATGCTCATAGGACCAAAAACTGCATGTGATTCAACTCCATTTAGGACTGGGAAACAAACGCTTGCTCGCCTTACAAGAAACACACTCTGCATTTGAGAAAAGAGCACTCTTCTACTCTACTGTTTTCCTATGGGGTCCGAACAGTGAGCTTGCTCAGAAAAAAAGAACTGTGCTTCCTACACACACGGGCCATATCGAGTTCAACTGTGCTTAGGAAACTGACAAGAACAGTAGCTCCTCTTCAGTCCAATATACTTTACGTGCGGGTAACAGACGCGAGTGCTATTTGCACTGTGTATGGCAATTGGAGCACAATAATGACTCGTCTTACCAGAAAACAACTCTTGCTCGTAGGACAGAAAACTGCATGTGACTCAACTCCATTTAGGACTGGGCAACAAACGCTAGCTCGCCTTACAAGAAACACACTCTGCTTTAGAGAAAAGAGCACTCTTCTACTCTACTGTGTTTCCTATAGGGCCAGAACAGTGAGCTTGCTAACATAAGAACTGTGCTTCCTACCCACACGGGCCATATCTAGTTCAACTCTGCTTGGGAACCTGACAAGAACAGTAGCTCCTCTTCCATCCAATACACTGTACTTGCTGGGAACAGACGCATGTGCTATTTGCACTTTGTATGGCAATGGGAGCACATTAGTGACTTTCCTTACCAGAAAACAACTCTTGTTCATAGTACCAGAAACTGCATGTGATTCAACTCCATTTAGGACTAGGAAACAAATGCTAGCTCGCCTTACAGGAAACACACTCTGCTTTAGAGAAAAGAGCACTCATCTACTCTACTGTGTTTCCTATAGGGCCAGAACAGTGAGCTTGCTCAGAACATAAGAACTGTGCTTCCTACACACACGGGCCATATCTAGTTCAACTCTGCTTAGGAAACTGACAAGAACTGTAGCTCCTTTTCAGTCCGATACACTGTACTTGCTGGGAACAGAGGCGAGTGCTATTTGCACAGTGAATGGCAATGGGAGCGCAATAGTGACTTTCCTTACCAGAAAACAACTCTTGCTCGTAGGACCAGAAACTGCATGTGATTCAACTCCATTTAGGACTGGGAAACAAACGATAGCTCGCCTTACAAGAAACACACTCTGCTTTTGAGAAAAGAGCACTCTTCTACTCTACTGTGTTTCCTATGGGGTCCGAACAGTGAGCTTGCTCAGAACAAAAGAACTGTGCTTCCTACACACACGGCCATATCTAGTTCAAGTCTGCTTAGGAACCTGACAAGAACAGTAGATCCTCTTCAGTCCAGTACACTGTACTTGCTGCGAACAGACGCCAGTGCTATTTGTCCTGTGTATGGCAATGGCAGCGCAATAGTGACTATTCTTACCATAAAACAACTCTTGCTCGTAGGACAAAAAACTGCATGTGATTCCACTCCATTTAGGACTGGAAAACAAACGCTAGCTCGCCTTACAAGAAACACACTCTGCTTTAGAGAAAAGAGCAGTCATCTACTCTACTCTGTTTCGTATAGGGCCAGAACAGTGAGCTTGCTCAGAACATAAGAACTGTGCTTCCTACACACACGGCCATATCTAGTTCAACTCTGCTTAGGAAACTGACAAGAACAGTAGCTCCTCTTCAGTCCGATACACTGTACTTGCTGGGAACAGACGCGAGTGCTATTTGCACTGTGTATGGCAATGGGAGCGCAATAGTGACTTTCCTTACCAGAAAACAACTCTTGCTCGTAGTACCAGAAACTGCATGTGATTCAACTCTATTTAGGACTGACAAACAAACGCTAGCTCGCTTTACAAAAAACACAGTCTGCTTTTGAGAAAAGAGCACTCTTCTACTCTACTGTGTTTTCTATGGGGTTCGAACAGTGAGCTTGCTCAGAACAAAAAAACTGTGCTTCCTGCACACACGGGACATATCTAGTTCAACTCTGCTTCGGAACCTGACAAGAACAGTAGATCCTCTTCAGTCCAATACACTGTACTTGCAGGGAACAGACGCGAGTGCTATTTGCACTGTGTATGCCAATTGGAGCACAATAGTGACTCGTCTTACCAGAAAACAACTCTTGCTCATAGGACAAAAACCTGCATGTGACTCAAATCCATTTAGGACTGGGAAACTAACGCTAGCTTGCCTTCCAATAAACACACTCTGCTTTAGAGAAAAGAGCTCTGTTCTACTCTACTGTGTTTCCTATGGGGTCCAAACAGTGAGCTTGCTCAGAACATAAGAACTGTGCTTTCCACACACACGGTCCTTATCTAGTTCAACTCTGCTTAGGAAACTGACAAGAACAGTAGATCCTGTTTAGTCCGATACACTGTTCTTGCTGGGAACAGACGCGAGTGCTCTTTGCACTGTGTATGGCAATGGGAGCGCAACAGTGACTTTCCTTACCAGAAAACAACTCTTGCTCGTAGGACCAGAAACTGCATGTGATTCAACTCCATTTAGGACTGGGAAACAAACGCTAGCTCGCCTTATAAGAAACCCACTCTGCTTTTGAGAAAAGAGCACACTTCTACTCTACTGTGTTTCCTATGGGGTCCGAACAGTGAGCTTGCTCTGAACAAAAGAAATGTGCTTCCTACACACACGGCCATATCTAGTTCAATTCTGCTTAGGAACCTGACAAGAACAGTAGATCCTCTTCAGTCCAATACACTGTACTTGCTGGGAACAGACGCGAGTGCTATTTGTCCTGTGTATGGCAATGGCAGCGCAATAGTCACTCATCTTACCATAAAACAACTCTTGCTCGTAGGACCAGAAACTGCATGTGATTCAACTCCATTTAGGACTGGGAAACAAAGGCTAGTTCGCCTTTCTAGAAACACACTCTTCTTTAGAGAAAAGAGCACTCTTCTACTCTACTGTGTTTCCTTTAGTGCCAGAACAGTGAGCTTGCTCAGAACAAAAGAACTGTGCTTCCTACACACGGGCCATATCTAGTTCAACTCTGCTTAGGAAACTGACAAGAACAGTAGCTCCTCTTCAGCCCAATACACTGTACTTGAGGGAACAGACGCGAGTGCTATTTGCACTGTGTATGGCATTTGGAGCACAATAGTGACTCTTCTTACCAGAAGACAACTCTTGCTCGTAGGACCAAAAACTGCCTGTTACACAACTCCATTTAGGACTGGGAAACAAACGCGAGCTCGCCTTACAAGAAACACACTCTGCTTTAGAGAAAAGAGCACTCTTCTATTCTATTGTGTTTCCTTTAGGGCCAGAACAGTGAGCTTGCTCAGAACATAATAACTGTGCTTCCTACACACACGGGCCATATCTAGTTCAACTCTGCTTAGGAAACTGACAAGAACAGTAGCTCCTCTTCAGTCCGATACACTGTACTTGCTGAGAACAGACGTGAGTGCTATTTGCACTGTGTATGGCAATTGGAGCACAATAGTGACTCGTCTTACCAGAAAACAACTCTTGCTCATAGGACAAAAAACTGCATGTGACTCAACTCCATTGAGGACTGGGAAACAAACTCTAGCTCGCCTTACAAGCAACACACTCTGCTTTTGAGAAAAGAGCACTCTTCTACTCTACTGTGTTTCCTATGGGGTCCAAACAGTGAGCTTGCTCAGAACAAAAGAACTGTGCTTCCTACGCACACGGCCATATCTTGTTCAATTCTGCTTAGGAACCTGACAAGAACAGGAGATCCTATTCAGTCCAATACACTGTACTTGCTGGGAACAGACGCCAGTGCTATTTGTCCTGTGTATGGCAATGGCAGCGCAATAGTGACTATTCTTACCAGAAAACAACTCTTGCTCGTAGGACCAGAAACTGCATGTGATTCCTCTCCATTTAGGACTGGGAAACAAACGCTAGCTCGCATTACAAGAAACACACTCTGCTTTAGAAAAAAGAGCACTCTTCTACTCTACTGTGTTTCCTATGGGGTCCAAACAGTGACCTTGCTCAGAACAAAAGAACTGTGCTTCCTACACACACGGACCATATGTAGTTCAACTCTGCTTAGGAAACTGACAAGAACAGTAGCTCCTATTCAGTCCAATACACTGTACTTGCTGGGAAAAGAGGCGAGTGCTATTTGCCCTGTGTATGGCAATGGGAGCGCAATAGTGACTTTCCTTACCAGAAAACAACTCTTGTTCGTAGGACCAGAAACTGCATGTGATTCAACTCCATTTAGGACTAGGAAACAAACGCTAGCTCGCCTTACAAGGAACACACTCTGCTTTTGAGAAAAGAGCATTCTTCTGCTATACTGTGTTTCCTATAGGGCCAGAACAGTGAGCTTGCTCAGAACATAACTGAGTTTCCTACACAAACGGACCATATCTAGTTCAACTCTGCTTAGGAACCTGACAAGAACAGTAGATCCTCTTCAGTCCAATACACTGTAATTGCTGGGAGCACACGCGAGTGCTATTTGCACTGTGTATGGCAATGAGAGCGCAATAGTGACTTTCCTTACCAGAAAACAACTCTTGCTCGAAGGACCACAAAATGCATGTGATTCAACGCCATTTAGGACTGGGAAACAAATGCTAGCTCGCCTTACAAGAAACACACTCTGCTTTTGAGAAAAGAGCACTCTTCTACTCTACGGTGTTTCCTATGGGGTCCAAACAGTGAGCTTGCTCAGAACAAAAGAACTGTGCTTCCCACACACACGGACCATATCTAGTTAAACTCTGCTTAGGAAACTGACACGAACAGTAGCTCCTATTCAGTCCAATACACTGTACTTGCTGGGAACAGACGCGAGTGCTATTTGCACTGTGTATGGCAATTGGAGCACAATAGTGACTCTTCTTACCAGAAGACAACTCTTGCTCGTAGGACCAAGAACTGCCTGTTACTCAACTCCATTTAGGACTGGGAAACAAACGCGAGCTCGCCTTACAAGAAACACACTCTGCTTTTGAGAAAAGAGCACTCTTCTACTCTACTGTGTTTCCTATGGGGTCCGAACAGTGAGCTTGCTCAGAACAAAAGAACTGTGCTTCCTACACACACGGCCATATCTAGTTCAAGTCTGCTTAGGAACCTGACAAGAACAGTAGATCCTCTTCAGTCCAGTACACTGTACTTGCTGCGAACAGACGCCAGTGCTATTTGCCCTGTGTATGATAACTGGAGCACAATAGTAATACTTCTTACCAGAAAACAACTCTTGCTCGTAGGACCAGAAACTGCATGTGATTCAACTGCATTTAGGACTGGGAAACAAACGCTAGCTCGCCTTACAAGAAACACACTCTGCTTTAGAGAAAAGAGCAGTCATCTACTCTACTCTGTTTCGTATAGGGCCAGAACAGTGAGCTTGCTCAGAACATAAGAACTGTGCTTCCTACACACACGGCCATATCTAGTTCAACTCTGCTTAGGAAACTGACAAGAACAGTAGCTCTTCTTCAGTCCGATACACTGTACTTGCTGGGAACAGACGCGAGTGCTATTTGCACTGTGTATGGCAATGGGAGCGCAATAGTTACTTTCCTTACCAGAAAACAACTCTTGCTCGTAGTACCAGAAACTGCATGTGATTCAACTCTATTTAGGACTTGCAAACAAACGCTAGCTCGCTTTACAAGAAACACAGTCTCCTTTTGAGAAAAGAGCACTCTTCTACTCTACTGTGTTTTCTATGGGGTTCGAACAGTGAGCTTGCTCAGAACAAAAAAACTGTGCTTCCTGCACACACGGGACATATCTAGTTCAACTCTGCTTCGGAACCTGACAAGAACAGTAGATCCTCTTCAGTCCAATACACTGTACTTGCAGGGAACAGACGCGAGTGCTATTTGCACTGTGTATGCCAATTGGAGCACAATAGTGACTCGTCTTACCAGAAAACAACTCTTGCTCATAGGACAAAAACCTGCATGTGACTCAAATCCATTTAGGACTGGGAAACTAATGCTAGCTTGCCTTCCAATAAACACACTCTGCTTTAGAGAAAAGAGCTCTGTTCTACTCTACTGTGTTTCCTATGGGGTCCAAACAGTGAGCTTGCTCAGAACATAAGAACTGTGCTTTCTACACACACGGTCCTTATCTAGTTCAACTCTGCTTAGGAAACTGACAAGAACAGTAGCTCCTGTTTAGTCCGATACACTGTTCTTGCTGGGAACAGACGCGAGTGCTCTTTGCACTGTGTATGGCAATGGGAGCGCAACAGTGACTTTCCTTACCAGAAAACAATTCTTGCTCGTAGGACCAGAAACTGCATGTGATTCAACTCCATTTAGGACTGGGAAACAAACGCTAGCTCGCCTTATAAGAAACCCACTCTGCTTTTGAGAAAAGAGCACTCTTCTACTCTACTGTGTTTCCTATGGGGTCCGAACAGTGAGCTTGCTCTGAACAAAAGAAATGTGCTTCCTACACACACGGCCATATCTAGTTCACTTCTGCTTAGGAACCTGACAAGAACAGTAGATCCTCTTCAGTCCAATACACTGTACTTGCTGGGAACAGACGCCAGTGCTATTTGTCCTGTGTATGGCAATGGCAGCGCAATAGTCACTCATCTTACCATAAAACAACTCTTGCTCGTAGGACCAGAAACTGCATGTGATTCAACTCCATTTAGGACTGGGAAACAAAGGCTAGGTCGCCTTTCTAGAAACACACTCTTCTTTAGAGAAAAGAGCACTCTTCTACTCTACTGTGTTTCCTTTAGGGCCAGAACAGTGAGCTTGCTCAGAACAAAAGAACTGTGCTTCCTACACACGTGCCATATCTAGTTCAACTCTGCTTAGGAAACTGACAAGAACAGTAGCTCCTCTTCAGTCCAATACACTGTACTTGAGGGAACAGACACGAGTGCTATTTGCACTGTGTATGGCATTTGGAGCACAATAGTGACTCTTCTTACCAGAAGACAACTCTTGCTCGTAGGACCAAAAACTGCCTGTTACACAACTCCATTTAGGACTGGGAAACAAACGCGAGCTCGCCTTACAAGAAACACACTCTGCTTTAGAGAAAAGAGCACTCTTCTATTCTATTGTGTTTCCTTTATGGCCAGAACAGTGAGCTTGCTCAGAACAAAAGAACTGTGCTTCCTACACACGTGCCATATCTAGTTCAACTCTGCTTAGGAAACTGACAAGAACAGTAGCTCCTCTTCAGTCCGATACACTGTACTTGCTGAGAACAGACGTGAGTGCTATTTGCACTGTGTATGGCAATTGGAGCACAATAGTGACACGTCTTACCAGAAAACAACTCTTGCTCATAGGACAAAAAACTGCATGTGACTCAACTCCATTGAGGACTGGGAAACAAACTCTAGCTCCCCTTAAAAGAAACACACTCTGCTTTTGAGAAAAGAGCACTCTTCTACTCTACTGTGTTTCCTATGGTGTCCGAACAGTGAGCTTGCTCAGAACAAAAGAACTGTGCTTCCTACGCACACGGCCATATCTTGTTCAATTCTGCTTAGGAACCTGACAAGAACAGGAGATCCTCTTCAGTCCAATACACTGTACTTGCTGGGAACAGACGCCAGTGCTATTTGTCCTGTGTATGGCAATGGCAGCGCAATAGTGACTATTCTTACCAGAAAACAACTCTTGCTCGTAGGACCAGAAACTGCATGTGATTCCTCTCCATTTAGGACTGAGATACAAACGCTAGCTCGCATTACAAGAAACACACTCTGCTTTAGAAAAAAGAGCACTCTTCTACTCTACTGTGTTTCCTATGGGGTCCAAACAGTGACCTTGCTCAGAACAAAAGAACTGTGCTTCCTACACACACGGACCATATGTAGTTCAACTCTGCTTAGGAAACTGACAAGAACAGTAGCTCCTATTCAGTCCAATACACTGTACTTGCTGGGCAAAGAGGCGAGTGCTTTTTGCCCTGTGTATGGCAATGGGAGCGCAATAGTGACTTTCCTTACCAGAAAACAACTCTTGTTCGTAGGACCAGAAACTGCATGTGATTCAAATCCATTTAGGACTAGGAAACAAACGCTAGCTCGCCTTACAAGGAACACACTCTGCTTTTGAGAAAAGAGCACTCTTCTGCTATACTGTGTTTCCTATAGGGCCAGAACAGTGAGCTTGCTCAGAACATAACTGAGTTTCCTACAGAAACGGACCATATCTAGTTCAACTCTGCTTAGGAACCTGACAAGAACAGTAGATCCTCTTCAGTCCAATACACTGTAATTGCTGGGAACACACACGAGTGCTATTTGCACTGTGTATGGCAATGAGAGCGCAATAGTGACTTTCCTTACCAGAAAACAACTCTTGCTCGAAGGACCACAGAATGCATGTGATTCAACGCCATTTAGGACTGGGAAACAAATGCTAGCTCGCCTTACAAGAAACACACTCTGCTTTTGAGAAAAGAGCACTCTTCTACTCTACGGTGTTTCCTATGGGGTCCAAACAGTGAGCTTGCTCAGAACAAAAGAACTGTGCTTCCTACACACACGGACCATATCTAGTTAAACTCTGCTTAGGAAACTGACACGAACAGTAGCTCCTATTCAGTCCAATACACTGTACTTGCTGGGAACAGACGCGAGTGCTATTTGCACTGTGTATGGGAATTGGAGCACAATAGTGACTCTTCTTACCAGAAGACAACTCTTGCTCGTAGAACCAAGAACTGCCTGTTACTCAACTCCATTTAGGACTGGGAAACAAACGCGAGCTCGCCTTACAAGAAACACACTCTGCTTTAGAGAAAAGAGCACTCTTCTATTCTATTGTGTTTCCTATAGGGACAGAACAGTGAGCTTGCTCAGAACATAATAACTGTGCTTCCTACACACACGGGCCATATCTAGTTCAACTCTGCTTAGGATACTGACAAGAACAGTAGCTCCTCTTCAGTCCGATACACTGTACTTGCTGAGAACAGACGTGAGTGCTATTTGCACTGTGTATGGCAATTGGAGCACAATAGTGAATCGTCTTACCAGAAAACAACTCTTGCTCATAGGAAAAAAAACTGCATGTGACTCAACTCCATTTAGGACTGGGAAACAAACTCTAGCACGCCTTACAAGAAGCACACTCTGCTTTGAGAAAAGAGCACTCTTCTACTCTACTGTGTTTCCTATGGGGTCCACACAGTGAGCTTGCACAAAACAAAAGAACTGTGCTTCCTACGCACACGGCCATATCTTGTTCAATTCTGCTTAGGAACCTGACAAGAACAGTAGATCCTCTTCAGTCCAATACACTGTACTTGCTGGGAACAGACGCAAATGCTATTTGTCCTGTGTATGGCAATGGGAGCACAATAGTGACTTTCCTTACCAGAAAACAACTCTTGCTCGTAGGACCACAATCTGCATGGGGTTCAACTCCATTTAGGACTGGGAAAACAAACGCTAGCTTGCCTTACAAAA
The DNA here is from genome assembly GCF_949786415.1 of Peromyscus eremicus. Taxonomy (NCBI): domain Eukaryota; kingdom Metazoa; phylum Chordata; class Mammalia; order Rodentia; family Cricetidae; genus Peromyscus; species Peromyscus eremicus. Next base: position 286,707 of record NW_026734575.1, on the reverse strand, counting down.
AACGCACTCTGCTTTTGAGAAAATAGCACTCTTCTACTCTACTGTGTTTCCTATGGGGTCCGAATAGTGAGCTTGCTCAGAACAAAAGAACTGTGCTTCCTACACACACTGGCCATATCTAGTTCAACTCTGCTTAGGAAACTGACAAGAACAGTAGATCCTCTTCAGTCCAATACACTGTACTTGCTGGGAACAGACGCCAGTGCTATTTTCACTGTGTACGGCAATTGGAGCACAATAGTGACTCATCTTACCAGAAAACAACTCTTGCTCATAGGACAAAAAACTGCATGTGACTCAACTCCATTTAGGACTGGGAAACAAACTCTAGCTTGCTTTACAAGAAACACACTCTGCTTTTGAGAAAAGAGCACTCTTCTACTCTACTGTGTTTCCTATAGGTCTAGAACATGAGCTTTCTCAGAAAAAAAGAACTGTGCTTCCTACACACACGGGCCATATCTAGTACAACTCTGCTTAGGAAACTGACAAGAACAGTAGCTCCTCTTCATTCCGATACACTGTACTTGCTTGGAACAGATGCAAGTGCTATTTGCACTGTGTATGGCAATGGGAGCGCTATAGTGACTTTCCTTAGAGAAAACAACTCTTGTTCGTAGTACAGGAAACTACATGTGATTCAACTCCATTTAGGACTAGGAAACCAACACTAGCTCGCCTTACAAGAAACACACTTGTTTTAGAGAAAAGAGCACTCATCTACTCTACTGTGTTTCCTATAGGGCCAGAACAGTGAGCTTGCTCAGAACATAAGAACTGTGCTTCCTACACACACGGGCCATATCTAGTTCTACTCTGCTTAGGAAACTGACAAGAACAGTAGCTCCTCTTAAGTCCGATACACTGTACTTGCTGGGAACAGAGGCGAGTGCTATTTGCACTTTGAATGGCATTGGGAGCGCAATAGTTACTTTCCTTAACAGAAAACAACTCTTGCTCGTAGGACCAGAAACTGCATGTGATTCAACTCCATTTATTACTGGGAAACAAACGCTAGCTCGCCTTACAAGAAACACACTCTGCTTTTGAGAAAAGAGCACTCTTCTACTCTACTGTGTTTCCTATGGGGTCCGAACAGTGAGCTTGCTCAGAACAAAAGAACTGTGCTTCCTACACACATGGCCATATCTAGTTCAATTCTGCTTAGGAACCTGACAAGAACAGTAGATCCTCTTCAGTCCTATACACTGTACTTGCTGGGAACAGACGCCAGTGCTATTTGTCCTGTGTATGGCAATGGCAGCGCAATAGTGACTATTCTTACCATAAAACAACTCTTGCTCGTAGGACTAGAAACTGCATGTGATTCCACTCCATTTAGGACTGGGAAACAAACGCTAGCTCGCATTACAAGAAACACACTCTGCTTTAGAAAAAAGAGCACTCTTCTACTCTACTGTGTTTCCTATAGGGTCCAAACAGTGAGCTTGCTCAGAACAAAAGAACTGTGCTTCCTACACACACGGAACATATGTAGTTCAACTCTGCTTAGGAAACTGACAAGAACAGTAGCTCCTATTCAGTCCAATACACTGTAATTGCTGGGAAATGACGCGAGTGCTATTTGCCCTGTGTATGGCAATGGGAGCGCAATAGTGGCTTTTCCTTACCAGAAAACAACTCTTGTTCGTAGGACCAGAAACTGCATGTGATTCAACTCCATTTAGGAATAGGAAACAAACGCTAGCTCGCCTTATAAGGAACACACTCTGCTTTTGAGAAAAGAGCACTCTTCTACTCTACTGTGTTTCCTATAGGGCCAGAAGAGTGAGCTTGCTCAGAACATAAGAACTGTGCTTCCTACACACAGGGATCATATCTAGTTCAATTCTGCTTAGGAACCTGACAAGAACAGTAGATCCTCTTCAGTCCAATACACTGTACTTGCTGGGAACAGACGCCAGTGCTATTTGTCCTCTGTATGGCAATGGCAGCGCAATAGTGACTCTTCTTACCAGAAAACAAATCATGCTCATAGGACCAGAAACTGCATGTGATTCAACTCCATTTAGGACTGGGAAACAAACGCTAGATCGCCTTACAAGAAACACACTCTGCATTTGAGAAAAGAGCACTCTTCTACTCTACTGTTTCCTATGGGGTCCGAACAGTGAGCTTGCTCAGAACAAAAGAACTGTGCTTCCTACACACACGGGCCATATCTAGTTCAACTCTTCTTAGGAAACTGACAAGAACAGTAGATCCTCTTCAGTCCAATACACTGTACTTGCTGGGAACAGACGCCAGTGCTATTTTCACTGTGTACGGCAATTGGAGCACAATAGTGACTCGTCTTACCAGAAAACAACTCTTGCTCATAGGACAAAAAACTGCATGTGACTCAACTCCATTTAGCACTGGGAAACAAACTCTAGCTTGCTTTACAAGAAACACACTCTGCTTTTGAGAAAAGAGCACTCTTCTACTCTACTGTGTTTCCTATAGGTCCAGAACATGAGCTTTCTCAGAAAAAAAGAACTGTGCTTCCTACACACACGGGCCATATCTAGTACAACTCTGCTTAGGAAACTGACAAGAACAGTAGCTCCTCTTCATTCCGATACACTGTACTTGCTTGGAACAGACGCAAGTGCTATTTACACTGTGTGTGGCAATGGGAGCGCAATAGTGACTTTCCTTACCAGAAAACAACTCTTGTTCGTAGTACAGGAAACTACATGTGATTCAACTCCATTTAGGACTAGGAAACCAACGCTAGCTCGCCTTACAAGAAACACACTCTGCTTTAGAGAAAAGAGCACTCAACTACTCTACTGTGTTTCCTATAGGGCCAGAACAGTGAGCTTGCTCAGAACATAAGAACTGTGCTTCCTACACACACGGCCATATCTAGTTCAACTCTGCTTAGGAAACTGAGAAGAACAGTAGCTCCTCTTCAGTCCGATACACTGTACTTGCTGGGAACAGAGGAGAGTGCTATTTGCACTTTGAATGGCATTGGGAGCGCAATAGTTACTTTCCTTAACAGAAAACAACTCTTGCTCCTAGGACCAGAAACTGCATGTGATTCAACTCCATTTATTACTGGGAAACAAACGCTAGCTCGCCTTACAAGAAACACACTCTGCATTTGAGAAAAGAGCACTCTTCTACTCTACTGTTTCCTATGGGTTCCGAACAGTGAGCTTGCTGAGAACAAAAGAACTGTGCTTCCTACACACACGGGCCATATCGAGTTCAACTGTGCTTAGGAAACTGACAAGAACAGTAGCTCCTCTTCAGTCCAATATACTTTACGTGCGGGTAACAGACGCGAGTGCTATTTGCACTGTGTATGGCAATTGGAGCACAATAGTGACTCGTCTTACCAGAAAACAACTCTTGCTCGTAGGACAAAAAACTGCATGTGACTCAACTCCATTTAGGACTAGGCAACAAACGCTAGCTCGCCTTACAAGAAACACACTCTGCTTTAGAGAAAAGGGCACTCCTCTACTCTACTGTGTTTCCTATAGGGCCAGAACAGTGAGCTTGCTCAGAACATAAGAACTGTGCTTCCTACTCACACGGGCCATATCTAGTTCAACTCTGCTTGGGAACCTGACAAGAACAGTAGCTCCTCTTCCATCCAATACACTGTACTTGCTGGGAACAGACGCATGTGCTATTTGCACTTTGTATGGCAATGGGAGCACAATAGTGACTTTCCTTACCAGAAAACAACTCTTAATCATAGGACCAGAAACTGCATGTGATTCCACTCCATTTAGGACTGGGAAACAAACTCTAGCTCGCCTTACAAGAAACACACTCTGCTTTAGAGAAAACAGCACTCTTCAACTCTACTGTGTTTCCTATGGGATCCAAACAGAGAGCTTGCTCAGAACAAAAGAACTGGGCTTCCTACACACACGGACCATATCTAGTTCAACTCTGCTTAGGAAACTGACAAGAACAGTAGCTCCTCTTCAGTCCGATACACTGTAATTGCTGGGAACAGACGCGAGTACTATTTGCACTGTGTATGGCATTGGGAGTGCAATAGTGACTTTCCTTACCAGAAAACAACTCTTGCTCGTAGGACCAGAAACTGCATGTGATTCAACTCCATTTAGGACTGGGAAACAAATGCTAGCTCACCTTACATGAAACACACTCTACTTTTGAGAAAAGAGCACTCTTCTACTCTACTGTGCTTCCTATGGGGTCCGAACAGTGAGCTTGCTCAGAACAAAAGAACTGTGCTTCCTATACCCACGGGCCATATCTAGTTCAACACTGCTTAGGAAAGTGACAAGAACAGTAGATCCTCTTCAGTCCAATACACTGTACTTGCTGGGAACAGTCGCTAGTGCTATTTGTCCTGTGTATGGCAATGGCAGCGCAATAGTGACTCTTCTTAACAGAAAACAACTCTTGCTCGTAGGACAAGAAACTGCATGTGATTCAACTCCATTTAGGACTGGGCAACAAACTCTAGCACGCTTTACAAGAAACACACTCTGCTTTTGAGAAAAGAGCACTCTTCTACTCTAATGTATTTCCTATAGGGCCAGAACAGTGAGCTTGCTCAGAAAAAAAGAACTGTGCTTCCTACACACACGGGCCATATCTAGTTCAACTCTGCTTAGGAAACTGAGAAGAACAGTAGCTCCTCTTCAGTCCGATACACTGTACTTGCTGGGAACAGACGCATGGGCTATTTGCACTGTGTATGGCAATGGGAACGCAATAGTGTCTTTCCTTACCAGAAAACAACTCTTGCTCGTAGGACCAGAAACTGCATGTGATTCAACTCCATTTAGAACTGGGAAACAAACGCTAGCTCGCCTTACAAGAAACACACTCTGCTTTAGAGAAAAGACCACTCTTCTACTCTACTGTGTTTCCTATGGCGTCCGAACAGTGAGCTTGCTCAGAACAAAAAAAACCTGTTCTTCCTACACACACGGGCATATCTAGTTCAAGTCTGCTTAGGAACCTGACAAGAACAGTAGATCCTCTTCAGTCCAATACACTGTTCTTGCTGCGAACAGACGCCAGTGCTATTTGTCCTGTGTATGGCAATGGCAGCACAATAGTGACTCTTCTTACCAGAAAACAACTCTTGGTCGTAGTACCAGAAACTGCATGGGATTCAACTCCACTTAGGACTGGGAAACAAACGCTAGTTCGCCTTACATAGAAACACACTCTGCTTTTGAAAAAAGAGCACTCTTCTACTCCACTGTGTTTCCTATGGGGTACAAACAGTGAGCTTGCTCAGAACAAAAGAACTGTTCTTCCTACACACATGGCCCATATCTAGTTAAACTCTTTAGAAAACTGTCAAGAACAGTAGCTCCTATTCAGTCCAATACATTGTACTTGCTGGGAACAGACGCGAGTGCTATTTGCACTGTATAAGGCATTTGGAGCGCAATAGTGACTCTTTTTACCAGAAAACATCTCTTGCTCGTAGGTCCAAAAACTGCATGTGACTCAACTCCATTCAGGACTGGGAAACAAATGCGAGCTCGCCTTACAAGAAACACGCTCTGCTTTAGAGAAAAGAGCACTCTTCTACTCTACTGTGTTTCCTATAGGGCCAGAACAGTGAGCTTGCTCAGAACATAAGAACTGTGCCTCCTACACACACGGGCCATACCTAGTTCAACTCTGCTTAGGAAACTGACAACAACAGTAGATCCTCTTCAGTCCGATACACTGTACTTGCTGGGAACAGACGCATGGGCTATTTGCACTATGTATGGCAATGGGAGCTCAATAGTGACTTTCCTTACTAGAAAACAACTCTTGCTCGTAGGACCAGAAACTGCATGTGATTCAACTCCATTTAGGACTGGGAAACAAACACTAGCTCGCCTTACAAGAAACACACTCTGCTTTAGAGAAAAGACCACTCTTCTACTCTACTGTGTTTCCTATGTGGTCCGAACAGTGAGCTTGCTCAGAACAAAAAAAACCTGTTCTTCCTACACACACGGCCATATCTAGTTCAAGTCTGCTTAGGAACCTGACAAGAACAGTAGATCCTCTTCAGTCCAATACACTGTTCTTGCTGCGAACAGACGCCAGTGCTATTTGCCTTGTGTAGGGCAATGGCAGCACAATAGTGACTCTTCTTACCAGAAAACAACTCTTGCTCGTAGTACCAGAAACTGCATGGGATTCAACTCCACTTAGGACTGGGAAACAAACGCTAGTTCGCCTTACAAGAAACACACTCTGCTTTTGAAAAAAGAGCACTCTTCTACTCCACTGTGTTTCCTATGGGGTACAAACAGTGAGCTTACTCAGAACAAAAGAACTGTTCTTCCTACACACGGGCCATATCTAGTTAAACTCTTTAGGAAACTGACAAGAACAGTAGCTCCTCTTCAGTCTGATACACTGTACTTGCTGGGAACAGACGCATATGCTATTTGCACTGTGTATGGCAATGGGAGCGCAATAGTGATTTTCCTTACCAGAAAACAACTCTTGCTCGTAGGACCAGATACTGCATGTGATTCAACTCCATTTAGGACTGGGAAACAAACGCTGGCTCGCCTTACAAGAAACACACTCTGCTTTAGAGAAAAGAGCACTCTTCTACTCTATAGTGTTTCCTATAGGGCCAGAACAGTGAGCTTGCTCAGAACAAAAGTACTGTGCTTCCTACACACGGGCCATATCTAGTTCAACTCTGCTTAGGAAACTGACAAAAACAGTAGCTCCTCTTCAATCCAATACACTGTACTTGCTTGGAACAGACGTGAGAGATATTTCCACTGTGTATGGCAAGGGTAGCGGAATAGTGACTTTCTTTACCAGAAAACAACTCTTGCTCTTAGCACCAGAAACTGCATGTGATTCAACTCCATTTAGGACTGGGAAACAAACGCTAGCTCGCCTTACACGAAACACACTCTGCTTTTGAGAAAAGAGCACAGCTCTACTCTACTGTGTTTCCTAGGGTGTCCGAACAGTTAGCTTGCTCAGAACAAAAGAACTGTGCTTCCTACAAACACAGCCATATCTAGTTCAACTCTGCTTAGGAACCTGACAAGAATAGTAGATCCTCTTCAGTCCAATACACTGTACTTGGTGGGAACAGACGCCAGTGCTATTTGTCCAGTGTATGGCAATGGCAGCGCAATAGTGACTTTCCTTACCAGAAAACCAGTCTTGCTCCTAGGACCAGAAACTGCATGTGATTCAACACCATTTAGGACTGGGAAACAAACCCTGCTCGCCTTACACGAAACACACTCTGCTTTTGAGAAAAGAGCACTCTTCTACTCTACTGTGTTTCCTATGGGGTCCGAACAGTGAGCTTGCTCAGAACAAAAAAACTGTGCTTCCTACACACACGGCCATATCTAGTTCAATTCTGCTTATACACCTGACATAAACAGTAGATCCTCTTCAGTCCAATACACTGTACTTGCTGGGAAGAGACGCCAGTGCTATTTGTCCTGTGTATGGCAATGTCAGTGCAATAGTGACTCTTCTTACCAGAAAACAACTCTTGCTCGTAGGACCAGAAACTGCATGTGATTCAACTCCATTTAGGACTGGGAAACAAACACTAGCTCGCCCTACAAGAAACACACACTGCTTTTTAGAAAAGAGCACTGTTCTACTCTACTGTGTTTCCTATGTGGTCCAAACAGTGAGCTTGCTCAGAACAAAACAACTGTGCTTCCTACAACACGCCGGACATATCTCGTTCAACTCTGCTTAGGAAACTGACAAAAACAGTATCTCCTCTTCAGTCCGATACACTGTACTTGCTGGGAACAAACGCGAGTGCTATTTGCACTGTGTATGGCAATGGGAGCTCAATAGTGACTTTCCTTACCAGAAAACAACTCTTGCTCGAAGGACCAGAAACTGCATGTGATTCAACTCCATATAAGACTGGGAAACAAACGCTAGCTCGCCTTACAAGAAACACACTCTGCTTTTGAGAAAATAGCACTCTTCTACTCTACTGTGTTTCCTATAGTGCCAGAAAAGTGAGCTTGCTCAGAAAAAAAGAACTGTACTTCCTACACACACCGCCATACCTAGTTGAATTCTGCTTAGGAACCTGACAAGAACATTAGATCTTCTTCAGTCCAATACACTGTACTGCTGGGAACAGACAACAGTGCTATTTGTCCTGTGTATGGCAATGACAGCGCAATAGTGACTCTTCTTACCAGAACACAACTCTTGCTCGTAGGACCAGAAACTGCATGGGATTCAACTCCATTTAGGACTGGGAAACAAACACTAGTTCGCCTTACAAGAAACACACTCTGCTTTTGATAAAAGAGCACTCTTCTACTCTACTGTGTTTCCTATGGGGTCCGAATAGTGAGCTTGCTCAGAACAAAAGAACTGTGCTTCCTACACACACTGGCCATATCTAGTTCAACTCTGCTTAGGAAACTGACAAGAACAGTAGATCCTCTTCAGTCCAATACACTGTACTTGCTGGGAACAGACGCCAGTGCTATTTTCACTGTGTACGGCAATTGGAGCACAATAGCGACTATTCTTACCATAAAACAACTCTTGCTTGTAGGACCAGAAACTGCATGTGATTCAACTCCATTTAGGACTGGGAAACAAACGCTAGCTCGCCTTACAAGAAACGCACTCTGCTTTTGAGAAAAGAGCACTCTTCTACTCTACTGTGTTTCCTATGGGGTCCAAACAGTGAGCTTGCTCAGAACAAAAGAACTGTGCTTCCTACACACACGGACCATATCTAGTTCAACTCTGCTGAGGAAACTGACAAGAACAGTTGCTCCTAATCAGTCCAATACACTGTACTTGAAGGGAACAGACATGAGTACTATTTGCACTGTGTATGGCATTTGGAGCGCAAGAGTTACTCTTCTTACCAGAAAACAACTCTTGCTCTTAGGACCAAAAACTGCATGTGACTCAACTCCATTTAGGACTGGGAAACAAAAGAGAGCTCACCTTACAAGAAAAACACTCTGCTTTAGAGAAAAGAGCACTCTTCTACTCTACTGTGTTTCCTGTGGGGTCCAAACTGTGAGGTTGCTCAGAACAAAAGAACTGTGCTTCCTACACACACGGGCCATATCTCGTTCAACTCTGCTTAGGAAACTGACAAGAACAGTAGCTCCTCTTCAGTCCAATACACTGTACTTGCTGGGAACAGACGCGAGTGCTATTTGCACTGTCTATGGCAATGGGAGCGCAATAGTGACTTCCTTACCAGAAAACAACTCTTGCTCGTAGGACCAGAAACTGCATGTGATTCAACTCCATTTAGGACTGGGAAACAAATGCTAGCTCGCTTTACAAGAAACACACTCTGCTTTTGAGAAAAGAGCACTCTTCTACTCTACTGTGTTTCCTATAGTGCCAGAACAGTGAGCTTGCTGAGAACAAAGAACTGTGCTTCCTACACACACGGACCATATCTAGTTCAACTCTGCTTAGGAAACTGACAATAACAGTAGCTCCTCTTCAGTCCAATACACTGTACTTGCTGGGAACAGACGCGAGTGCTATTTGCACTGTGTATGGCAATTGGAGCGCAATAGTGACTCTTCTTACCAGAAAACAACTCTTGCTCGTAGGACCAGAAACTGCATGTGATTCAACTCCATTTAGGACTGGGAAACAAACGCTAGCTTGCCTTACAATAAATGCACTCTGCTTTTGAGAAAAGAGCACTCTTCTACTCTACTGTGTTTCCTATGGGGTCCGAACAGTGAGCTTGCTCAGAACAAAACAACTGTGCTTCCTACACACACGGACCATATCTAGTAAAACTCTGCTTAGGAACCTGACAAGAACAGTAGCTCCTCTTCAGTCCAATACACTGTACTTCCTGGGAACAGAAGCGAGTGCTATTTGCACTGTGTATGGCAATTTGAGCACAATAGTGACTCGTCTTACAAGAAAACAACTCTTGCTCATAGGACCAAAAACTGCATGTGACTCAACTCCATTTAGGACTGGGAAACAAACGCTAGCTCGCCTTCCAAGAAACACACTCTGCTTTAGAGAAAAGAGCACTTTTCTACTCTACTGTGTTTCCTATAGGGCCAGAACAGTGAGCTTGCTCAGAACAAAAGAACTGTGCTTCCTACACACACCGACCATATCTAGTTCAACTCTGCTTAGGAAACTGACAAGAACAGTAGCTCCTCTTCAGTCCGATACACTGTACTTGCTGGGAACAGACGTGAGTGCTAATTCCACTGTGTATGGCAATGGGAGCGCTATAGTGACTTTCCTTACCAGAAAACAACTCTTGCTCGTAGGACCAGAAACTGCATGTGATTCAACTCCATTTAGGAATGGGAAACAAAGGGTAGCTTGCCTTACAAGAAACGTAATCTGCTTTTGAGAAAAGAGCACTCTTCTAATCTACTGTGTTTCCTATGGGGTCCAAACAGTGAGCTTGCTCAGAACAAAAGAACTGTGCTTCCTACACACACGAACCATATCTAGTTCAACTCTGCTGAGGAAACTGACAAGAACAGTTGCTCCTAATCAGTCCAATACACTGTACTTGAAGGGAACAGACACGAGTACTATTTGCAGTGTGCATGGCATTTGGAGCACAAGAGTTACTCTTCTTACCAGAAAACAACTCTTGCTCGTAGGACCAAAAACTGCATGTGACTCAACTCCATTTAGGACTGGGAAACAAACGCGAGCTCACCTTACAAGAAAAACACTCTGCTTTAGAGAAAAGAGCACTCTTCTACTCTACTGTGTTTCCTATGGGGTCCAAACTGTGAGGTTGCTCAGAACAAAAGAATTGTGCTTCCTACACACACGGGCCATATCTCGTTCAACTCTGCTTAGGAAACTGAGAAGAACAGTAGCTCCTCTTCAGTCCAATACACTGTACTTGCTGGGAACAGACGCGAGTGCTATTTGCACTGTGTATGGCAATGGGAGCGCAATAGTGACTTCCTTACCAGAAAACTACTCTTGCTCGTAGGACCAGAAACTGCATGTGATTCAATTCCATTTAGGACTGGGAAACAAATGCTAGCTCGCTTTACAAGAAACACACTCTGCTTTTGAGAAAAGAGCACTCTTCTACTCTACTGTGTTTCCTATAGGGCCAGAACAGTGAGCTTGCAGAGAACAAAAGAACTGTGCTTCCTACACACACGGACCATATCTAGTTCAACTCTGCTTAGGAAACTGACAATAACAGTAGCTCCTCTTCAGTCCAATACACTGTACTTGCTGGGAACAGACGCCAGTGCTATTTGCACTGTGTAAGGCAATTGGAGCACAACAGTGACTTCCTTACCAGAAAACAACTCTTGCTCGTAGGACCAGAAACTGCATGTGATTCAACTCCATTTAGGACTGGGAAACAAACGCTAGCTCGCCTTACAAGAAACACACTCTGCTTTTGAGAAAAGAGCACTCTTCTACTCTACTGCGTTTCCTATGGGGTCCAAAGAGTGAGCTTGCTCAGAACCAAAGAACTGTGCTTCCTACACACACGGACCATATCTTGTTCAACTCTGCTGAAGAAACTGACAAGAATATTTGCTCCTAATCAGTCCAATACACTGTACTTGAAGGGAACAGACGTGAGTACTATTTGCACTGTGTATGGCATTTGGAGCGCAAGAGTTACTCTTCTTAACAGAAAACAACTCTTGCTCGTAGGACCAAAAACTACATGTGACTCAACTCCATTTAGGATTGGGAAACAAACGCGAGCTCACCTTACAAGAAAAACACTCTGCTTTAGAGAAAAGAGCACTCTTCTACTCTACTGTGTTTCCTATGGGGTCCAAACAGTGAGCTTGCTCAGAACAAAAGAACTGTGCTTCATACACACACGGGCCATATCTCGTTCAACTCTGCTTAGGAAACTGACAAGAACAGTAGCTCCTCTTCAGTCCAATACACTGTACTTGCTGGGAACAGACGCGAGTGCTATTTGCACTGTGTATGGCAATGGGAGCGCAATAGTGACTTCCTTACCAGAAAACAACTCTTGCTCGTAGGACCAGAAACTGCATGTGATTCAACTCCATTTAGGACTGGGAAACAAATGCTAGCTCGCTTTACAAGAAACACACTCTGCTTTTGAGAAAAGAGCACTCTTCTACTCTACTGTGTTTCCTATAGTGCCAGAACAGTGAGCTTGCTGAGAACAAAGAACTGTGCTTCCTACACACACGGACCATATCTAGTTCAACTCTGCTTAGGAAACTGACAATAACAGTAGCTCCTCTTCAGTCCAATACACTGTACTTGCTGGGAACAGACGCGAGTGCTATTTGCACTGTGTATGGCAATTGGAGCGCAATAGTGACTCTTCTTACCAGAAAACAACTCTTGCTCGTAGGACCAGAAACTGCATGTGATTCAACTCCATTTAGGAATGGGAAACAAACGCTAGCTCGCCTTACAATAAACGCACTCTGCTTTTGAGAAAAGAGCACTCTTCTACTCTACTGTGTTTCCTATGGGGTCCGAACAGTGAGCTTGCTCAGAACAAAACAACTGTGCTTCCTACACACACGGACCATATCTAGTAAAACTCTGCTTAGGAACCTGACAAGAACAGTAGCTCCTCTTCAGTCCAATACACTGTACTTCCTGGGAACAGAAGCGAGTGCTATTTGCACTGTGTATGGCAATTTGAGCACAATAGTGACTCGTCCTACAAGAAAACAACTCTTGCTCGTAGGACCAAAAACTGCATGTGACTCAACTCCATTTAGGACTGGGAAACAAACGCTAGCTCGCCTTCCAAGAAACACACTCTGCTTTAGAGAAAAGAGCACTTTTCTACTCTACTGTGTTTCCTATAGGGCCAGAACAGTGAGCTTGCTCAGAACAAAAGAACTGTGCTTCCTACACACACCGACCATATCTAGATCAACTCTGCTTAGGAAACTGACAAGAACAGTAGCTCCTCTTCAGTCCAATACACTGTATACTCGCTGAAAACAGACTCGAGTGCTTTTTGTCCTGTGTATGGCAATGGCAGCACAATAGTGACTATTCTTACCATAAAACAACTCTTGCTTGTAGGACCAGAAACTGCATGTGATTCAACTCCATTTAGGACTGGGAAACAAACGCTAGCTCGCCTTACAAGAAACGCACTCTGCTTTTGAGAAAAGAGCACTCTTCTACTCTACTGTGTTTCCTATGGGGTCCAAACAGTGAGCTTGCTCAGAACAAAAGAACTGTGCTTCCTACACACACGGACCATATCTAGTTCAACTCTGCTGAGGAAACTGACAAGAACAGTTGCTCCTAATCAGTCCAATACACTGTACTTGAAGGGAACAGACACGAGTACTATTTGCACTGTGTATGGCATTTGGAGCGCAAGAGTTACTCTTCTTACCAGAAAACAACTCTTGCTTGTAGGACCAAAAACTGCATGTGACTCAACTCCATTTAGGACTGGGAAACAAAAGAGAGCTCACCTTACAAGAAAAACACTCTGCTTTAGATAAAAGAGCACTCTTCTACTCTACTGTGTTTCCTGTGGGGTCCAAACTGTGAGGTTGCTCAGAACAAAAGAACTGTGCTTCCTACACACACGGGCCATATCTCGTTCAACTCTGCTTAGGAAACTGACAAGAACAGTAGCTCCTCTTCAGTCCAATACACTGTACTTGCTGGGAACAGACGCGAGTGCTATTTGCACTGTGTATGGCAATGGGAGCGCAATAGTGACTTCCTTACAAGAAAACTACTGTTGCTCGTAGGACCAGAAACTGCATGTGATTCAATTCCATTTAGGACTGGGAAACAAATGCTAGCTCGCTTTACAAGAAACACACTCTGCTTTTGAGAAAAGAGCACTCTTCTACTCTACTGTGTTTCCTATAGGGCCAGAACAGTGAGCTTGCAGAGAACAAAAGAACTGTGCTTCCTACACACACGGACCATATCTAGTTCAACTCTGCTTAGGAAACTGACAAGAACAGTAGCTCCTCTTCAGTCCAATACACTGTACTTGCTGGGAACAGACGCCAGTGCTATTTGCACTGTGTAAGGCAATTGGAGCACAATAGTGACTTCCTTACCAGAAAACAACTCTTGCTCGTAGGACCAGAAACTGCATGTGATTCAACTCCATTTAGGACTGGGAAACAAACGCTAGCTCGCCTTACAAGAAACACACTCTGCTTTTGAGAAAAGAGCACTCTTCTACTCTACTGTGTTTCCTATGGGATCCAAAGAGTGAGCTTGCTCAGAACCAAAGAACTGTGCTTCCTACACACACGGACCATATCTTGTTCAACTCTGCTGAGGAAACTGACAAGAACATTTGCTCCTAATCAGTCCAATACACTGTACTTGAAGGGAACAGACGCGAGTACTATTTGCACTGTGTATGGCATTTGGAGCGCAAGAGTTACTCTTCTTACCAGAAAACAACTCTTGCTCGTAGGACCAAAAACTGCATGTGACTCAACTCCATTTAGGATTGGGAAACAAACGCGAGCTAACCTTACAAGAAAAACACTCTGCTTTAGAGAAAAGAGCACTCTTCTACTCTACTGTGTTTCCTATGGGGTCCAAACAGTGAGCTTGCTGAGAACAAAGAACTGTGCTTCCTACACACACGGACCATATCTAGTTCAACTCTGCTTAGGAAACTGACAATAACAGTAGCTCCTCTTCAGTCCAATACACTGTACTTGCTGGGAACAGACGCGAGTGCTATTTGCACTGTGTATGGCAATTGGAGCGCAATAGTGACTCTTCTTACCAGAAAACAACTCTTGCTCGTAGGACCAGAAACTGCATGTGATTCAACTCCATTTAGGAATGGGAAACAAACGCTAGCTCGCCTTACAATAAACGCACTCTGCTTTTGAGAAAAGAGCACTCTTCTACTCTACTGTGTTTCCTATGGGGTCCGAACAGTGAGCTTGCTCAGAACAAAACAACTGTGCTTCCTACACACACGGACCATATCTAGTAAAACTCTGCTTAGGAACCTGACAAGAACAGTAGCTCCTCTTCAGTCCAATACACTGTACTTCCTGGGAACAGAAGCGAGTGCTATTTGCACTGTGTATGGCAATTTGAGCACAATAGTGACTCGTCCTACAAGAAAACAACTCTTGCTCGTAGGACCAAAAACTGCATGTGACTCAACTCCATTTAGGACTGGGAAACAAACGCTAGCTCGCCTTCCAAGAAACACACTCTGCTTTAGAGAAAAGAGCACTTTTCTACTCTACTGTGTTTCCTATAGGGCCAGAACAGTGAGCTTGCTCAGAACAAAAGAACTGTGCTTCCTACACACACCGACCATATCTAGATCAACTCTGCTTAGGAAACTGACAAGAACAGTAGCTCCTCTTCAGTCCAATACACTGTATACTCGCTGAAAACAGACTCGAGTGCTTTTTGTCCTGTGTATGGCAATGGCAGCACAATAGTGACTATTCTTACCATAAAACAACTCTTGCTTGTAGGACCAGAAACTGCATGTGATTCAACTCCATTTAGGACTGGGAAACAAACGCTAGCTCGCCTTACAAGAAACGCACTCTGCTTTTGAGAAAAGAGCACTCTTCTACTCTACTGTGTTTCCTATGGGGTCCAAACAGTGAGCTTGCTCAGAACAAAAGAACTGTGCTTCCTACACACACGGACCATATCTAGTTCAACTCTGCTGAGGAAACTGACAAGAACAGTTGCTCCTAATCAGTCCAATACACTGTACTTGAAGGGAACAGACACGAGTACTATTTGCACTGTGTATGGCATTTGGAGCGCAAGAGTTACTCTTCTTACCAGAAAACAACTCTTGCTTGTAGGACCAAAAACTGCATGTGACTCAACTCCATTTAGGACTGGGAAACAAAAGAGAGCTCACCTTACAAGAAAAACACTCTGCTTTAGATAAAAGAGCACTCTTCTACTCTACTGTGTTTCCTGTGGGGTCCAAACTGTGAGGTTGCTCAGAACAAAAGAACTGTGCTTCCTACACACACGGGCCATATCTCGTTCAACTCTGCTTAGGAAACTGACAAGAACAGTAGCTCCTCTTCAGTCCAATACACTGTACTTGCTGGGAACAGACGCGAGTGCTATTTGCACTGTGTATGGCAATGGGAGCGCAATAGTGACTTCCTTACAAGAAAACTACTGTTGCTCGTAGGACCAGAAACTGCATGTGATTCAATTCCATTTAGGACTGGGAAACAAATGCTAGCTCGCTTTACAAGAAACACACTCTGCTTTTGAGAAAAGAGCACTCTTCTACTCTACTGTGTTTCCTATAGGGCCAGAACAGTGAGCTTGCAGAGAACAAAAGAACTGTGCTTCCTACACACACGGACCATATCTAGTTCAACTCTGCTTAGGAAACTGACAAGAACAGTAGCTCCTCTTCAGTCCAATACACTGTACTTGCTGGGAACAGACGCCAGTGCTATTTGCACTGTGTAAGGCAATTGGAGCACAATAGTGACTTCCTTACCAGAAAACAACTCTTGCTCGTAGGACCAGAAACTGCATGTGATTCAACTCCATTTAGGACTGGGAAACAAACGCTAGCTCGCCTTACAAGAAACACACTCTGCTTTTGAGAAAAGAGCACTCTTCTACTCTACTGTGTTTCCTATGGGATCCAAAGAGTGAGCTTGCTCAGAACCAAAGAACTGTGCTTCCTACACACACGGACCATATCTTGTTCAACTCTGCTGAGGAAACTGACAAGAACATTTGCTCCTAATCAGTCCAATACACTGTACTTGAAGGGAACAGACGCGAGTACTATTTGCACTGTGTATGGCATTTGGAGCGCAAGAGTTACTCTTCTTACCAGAAAACAACTCTTGCTCGTAGGACCAAAAACTGCATGTGACTCAACTCCATTTAGGATTGGGAAACAAACGCGAGCTAACCTTACAAGAAAAACACTCTGCTTTAGAGAAAAGAGCACTCTTCTACTCTACTGTGTTTCCTATGGGGTCCAAACAGTGAGCTTGCTGAGAACAAAGAACTGTGCTTCCTACACACACGGACCATATCTAGTTCAACTCTGCTTAGGAAACTGACAATAACAGTAGCTCCTCTTCAGTCCAATACACTGTACTTGCTGGGAACAGACGCGAGTGCTATTTGCACTGTGTATGGCAATTGGAGCGCAATAGTGACTATTCTTACCATAAAACAACTCTTGCTGGTAGGACCCGAAATTGCATGTGATTCAACTCCATTTAGGACTGGGAAACAAACGCTAGCTCGCCTTTCAAGAAACACACTCTGGTTTAGAGAAAAGAACACTTTTCTACTCTACTGTGTTTCCTATAGGGCCAGAACAGTGAGCTTGCTCAGAACAAAAGAACTGTGCTTCCTACACACACCGACCATATCTAGTTCAACTCTGCTTAGGAAACTGACAAGAACAGTAGCTCCTCTTCAGTCCAATACACTGTACTTGCTGGGAACAGACGCGAGTGCTATTTGCACTGTGTATGGCAATGGGAGCGCAATAGTGACTTCCTTACCAGAAAACAACTCTTGCTCGTAGGACCAGAAACTGCATGTGATTCAACTCCATTTAGGACTGGGAAACAAATGCTAGCTCGCTTTACAAGAAACACACTCTGCTTTTGAGAAAAGAGCACTCTTCTACTCTACTGTGTTTCCTATAGTGCCAGAACAGTGAGCTTGCTGAGAACAAAGAACTGTGCTTCCTACACACACGGACCATATCTAGTTCAACTCTGCTTAGGAAACTGACAATAACAGTAGCTCCTCTTCAGTCCAATACACTGTACTTGCTGGGAACAGACGCGAGTGCTATTTGCACTATGTATGGCAATTGGAGCGCAATAGTGACTCTTCTTACCAGAAAACAACTCTTGCTCGTAGGACCAGAAACTGCATGTGATTCAACTCCATTTAGGACTGGGAAACAAACGCTAGCTCGCCTTACAATAAACGCACTCTGCTTTTGAGAAAAGAGCACTCTTCTACTCTACTGTGTTTCCTATGGGGTCCGAACAGTGAGCTTGCTCAGAACAAAACAACTGTGCTTCCTACACACACGGACCATATCTAGTAAAACTCTGCTTAGGAACCTGACAAGAACAGTAGCTCCTCTTCAGTCCAATACACTGTACTTCCTGGGAACAGAAGCGAGTGCTATTTGCACTGTGTATGGCAATTTGAGCACAATAGTGACTCGTCCTACAAGAAAACAACTCTTGCTCGTAGGACCAAAAACTGCATGTGACTCAACTCCATTTAGGACTGGGAAACAAACGCTAGCTCGCCTTCCAAGAAACACACTCTGCTTTAGAGAAAAGAGCACTTTTCTACTCTACTGTGTTTCCTATAGGGCCAGAACTGTGAGCTTGCTCAGAACAAAAGAACTGTGCTTCCTACACACACCGACCATATCTAGTTCAACTCTGCTTAGGAAACTGACAAGAACAGTAGCTCCTCTTCAGTCCAATACACTGTATACTCGCTGAAAACAGACGCGA
Organism: Peromyscus eremicus; assembly: GCF_949786415.1. Taxonomy (NCBI): domain Eukaryota; kingdom Metazoa; phylum Chordata; class Mammalia; order Rodentia; family Cricetidae; genus Peromyscus; species Peromyscus eremicus. The sequence goes on along the minus strand of NW_026734575.1, from coordinate 268,246 downwards.
GTGCTATTTGTCTTGTGTATGGCAATGGCAGCACAATAGTGACTATTCTTACCATAAAACAACTCTTGCTTGTAGGACCAGAAACTGCATGTGATTCAACTCCATTTAGGACTGGGAAACAAACGCTAGCTCGCCTTACAAGAAACGCACTCTGCTTTTGAGAAAAGAGCACTCTTCTACTCTACTGTGTTTCTTATGGGGTCCAAACAGTGAGCTTGCTCAGAACAAAAGAACTGTGCTTCGTACACACACGGACCATATCTAGTTCAACTCTGCTGAGGAAACTGACAAGAACAGTTGCTCCTAATCAGTCCAATACACTGTACTTGAAGGGAACAGACACGAGTACTATTTGCAGTGTGTATGGCATTTGGAGCACAAGAGTTACTCTTCTTACCAGAAAACAACTCTTGCTCGTAGGACCAAAAACTGCATGTGACTCAACTCCATTTAGGACTGGGAAACAAAGGCGAGCTCACCTTACAAGAAAAACACTCTGCTTTAGAGAAAAGAGCACTCTTCTACTCTACTGTGTTTCCTATGGGGTCCAAACTGTGAGGTTGCTCAGAACAAAAGAACTGTGCTTCCTACACACACGGGCCATATTTCGTTCAACTCTGCTTAGGAAACTGAGAAGAACAGTAGCTCCTCTTCAGTCCAATACACTGTACTTGCTGGGAACAGACGCGAGTGCTATTTGCACTGTGTATGGCAATGGGAGCGCAATAGTGACTTCCTTACCAGAAAACTACTCTTGCTCGTAGGACCAGAAACTGCATGTGATTCAATTCCATTTAGGACTGGGAAACAAATGCTAGCTCGCTTTACAAGAAACACACTCTGCTTTTGAGAAAAGAGCACTCTTCTACTCTACTGTGTTTCCTATAGGGCCAGAACAGTGAGCTTGCAGAGAACAAAAGAACTGTGCTTCCTACACACACGGACCATATCTAGTTCAACTCTGCTTAGGAAACTGACAAGAACAGTAGCTCCTCTTCAGTCCAATACACTGTACTTGCTGGGAACAGACGCCAGTGCTATTTGCACTGTGTAAGGCAATTGGAGCACAATAGTGACTTCCTTACCAGAAAACAACTCTTGCTCATAGGACCAGAAACTGCATGTGATTCAACTCCATTTAGGACTGGGAAACAAACGCTAGCTCGCCTTACAAGAAACACACTCTGCTTTTGAGAAAAGAGCACTCTTCTACTCTACTGTGTTTCCTATGGGATCCAAAGAGTGAGCTTGCTCAGAACCAAAGAACTGTGCTTCCTACACACACGGACCATATCTTGTTCAACTCTGCTGAGGAAACTGACAAGAACATTTGCTCCTAATCAGTCCAATACACTGTACTTGAAGGGAACAGACGCGAGTACTATTTGGACTGTGTATGGCTATTGGAGCACAATAGTGACTTCCTTACCAGAAAACAACTCTTGCTCATAGGACCAGAAACTGCATGTGATTCAACTCCAATTAGGACTGGGAAACAAACGCTATCTCGCCTTACAAGAAACACACTCTGCTTTTGAGAAAAGAGCACTGTTCTACTCTACTGTGTTTCCTATAGGGCCAGAACAGTGAGCTTGCTGAGAACAAAAGAACTGTGCTTCCTGCACACACGGGCCATATCTAGTTCAACTCTGCTCTGGAACGTGACAAAAACAGTAGCTCCTCTTCAGTCCAATACACTGTACTTGCTGGGAACAGAAGCGAGTGCTATTTGCACTGTGTATGGCAATTGGAGCACAATAGTGACTCGTCTTACAAGAAAACAACTCTTGCTCATAGGACCAGAAACTGGATGTGACTCAACTCCATTTAGGACTGGGAAACAAACGCTAGCTCGCCTTACAAGAAACACACTCTGCTTTAGACAAAAGATCACTTTTCTACTCTACTGTGTTTCCTATAGGGCCAGAACAGTGAGCTTGCTCAGAACAAAAGAACTGTGCTTTCTACACACACCGACCATATCTAGTTCAACTCTGCTTAGGAAACTGAGAAGAACAGTAGCTCCTCTTCAGTCCAATACACTGTACTTGCTGGGAACAGACGTAGTGCTATTTGTCCTGTGTATTGCAATGGCAGCACAATAGTGACTATTCTTACCATAAAACAACTCTTGCTGGTAGGACCCGAAATTGCATGTGATTCAACTACATTTAGGACTGGGAAACAAACGCTAGCTCGCCTTTCAAGAAACACACTCTGGTTTAGAGAAAAGAACACTTTTCTACTCTACTGTGTTTCCTATAGGGCCAGAACAGTGAGCTTGCTCAGAACAAAAGAACTGTGCTTCCTACACACACCGACCATATCTAGTTCAACTCTGCTTAGGAAACTGACAAGAACAGTAGCTCCTCTTCAGTCCAATACACTGTACTTGCTGGGAACAGACGCGAGTGCTATTTGCACTGTGTATGGCAATGGGAGCGCAATAGTGACTTCCTTACCAGAAAACAACTCTTGCTCGTAGGACCAGAAACTGCATGTGATTCAACTCCATTTAGGACTGGGAAACAAATGCTAGCTCGCTTTACAAGAAACACACTCTGCTTTTGAGAAAAGAGCACTCTTCTACTCTACTGTGTTTCCTATAGTGCCAGAACAGTGAGCTTGCTGAGAACAAAGAACTGTGCTTCCTACACACACGGACCATATCTAGTTCAACTCTGCTTAGGAAACTGACAATAACAGTAGCTCCTCTTCAGTCCAATACACTGTACTTGCTGGGAACAGACGCGAGTGCTATTTGCACTATGTATGGCAATTGGAGCGCAATAGTGACTCTTCTTACCATAAAACAACTCTTGCTCGTAGGACCAGAAACTGCATGTGATTCAACTCCATTTAGGACTGGGAAACAAACGCTACCTCGCCTTACAATAAACGCACTCTGCTTTTGAGAAAAGAGCAATCTTCTACTCTACTGTGTTTCCTATGGGGTCCGAACAGTGAGCTTGCTCAGAACAAAACAACTGTGCTTCCTACACACACGGACCATATCTAGTAAAACTCTGCTTAGGAACCTGACAAGAACAGTAGCTCCTCTTCAGTCCAATACACTGTACTTCCTGGGAACAGAAGTGAGTGCTATTTGCACTGTGTATGGCAATTTGAGCACAATAGTGACTGGTCTTACAAGAAAACAACTCTTGCTCGTAGGACCAAAAACTGCATGTGACTCAACTCCATTTAGGACGGGGAAACAAACGCTAGCTCGCCTTACAAGAAACACACTCTGCTTTAGAGAAAAGAGCACTTTTCTACTCTACTGTGTTTCCTATAGGGCCAGAACAGTGAGCTTGCTCAGAACAAAAGAACTGTGCTTCCTACACACACCGACCATATCTAGTTCAACTCTGCTTAGGAAACTGACAAGAACAGTAGCTCCTCTTCAGTCCAATACACTGTATACTCGCTGAAAACAGACGCGAGTGCTATTTGTCCTGTGTATGGCAATGGCAGCGCAATAGTGACTATTCTTACCATAAAACAACTCTTGCTTGTAGGACCAGAAACTGCATGTGATTCAACTCCATTTAGGACTGGGAAACAAACGCTAGCTCGCCTTACAAGAAACGCACTCTGCTTTTGAGAAAAGAGCACTCTTCTACTCTACTGTGTTTCCTATGGGGTCCAAACAGTGAGCTTGCTCAGAACAAAAGAACTGTGCTTCCTACAAACACGGACCATATCTAGTTCAACTCTGCTGAGGAAACTGACAAGAACAGTTGCTCCTAATCAGTCCAATACACTGTACTTGAAGGGAACAGACGCGAGTACTATTTGCACTGTGTATGGCATTTGGAGCGCAAGAGTTACTCTTCTTACCAGAAAACAACTCTTGCTCGTAGGACCAAAAACTGCATGTGACTCAACTCCATTTAGGACTGGGAAACAAACGCGAGCTCACCTTACAAGAAAAACACTCTGCTTTAGAGAAAAGAGCACTCTTCTACTCTACTGTGTTTCCTGTGGGGTCCAAACTGTGAGGTTGCTCAGAACAAAAGAACTGTGCTTCCTACACACACGGGCCATATCTCGTTCAACTCTGCTTAGGAAACTGACAAGAACAGTAGATCCTCTTCAGTCCAATACACTGTACTTGCTGGGAACAGACGCGAGTGCTATTTGCACTGTGTATGGCAATGGGAGCGCAATAGTGACTTCCTTACCAGAAAACTACTCTTGCTCGTAGGACCAGAAACTGCATGTGATTCAATTCCATTTAGGACTGGGAAACAAATGCTAGCTCGCTTTACAAGAAACACACTCTGCTTTTGAGAAAAGAGCACTCTTCTACTCTACTGTGTTTCCTACAGGGCCAGAACAGTGAGCTTGCAGAGAACAAAAGAACTGTGCTTCCTACACACACGGACCATATCTAGTTCAACTCTGCTTAGGAAACTGACAAGAACAGTAGCTCCTATTCAGTCCAATACACTGTACTTGCTGGGAACAGACGCCAGTGCTATTTGCACTGTGTAAGGCAATTGGAGCACAATAGTGACTTCCTTACCAGAAAACAACTCTTGCTCGTAGGACCAGAAACTGCATGTGATTCAACTCCATTTAGGACTTGGAAACAAACGCTAGTTCGCCTTACAAGAAACACACTCTGCTTTTGAGAAAAGAGCACTCTTCTACTCTACTGTGTTTCCTATGGGGTCCAAACAGTGAGTTTGCTCAGAAAAAAAACTGTGCTTCCTACACACAGACCATATCTAGTTCAACTCTGCTTAGGAAACTGACAAGAACAGTAGCTCCTCTTCAGTCCAATACACTGTACTTGCGGGGAACAGACACGAGTACTATTTGCACTGTGTATGGCTATTGGAGCACAATAGTGACTTCCTTACCAGAAAACAACTCTTGCTCATAGGACCAGAAACTGCATGTGATTCAACTCCATTTAGGACTGGGAAACAAACGCTATCTCGCCTTACAAGAAACACACTCTGCTTTTGAGAAAAGAGCACTGTTCTACTCTACTGTGTTTCCTATAGGGCCAGAACAGTGAGCTTGCTGAGAACAAAAGAACTGTGCTTCCTGCACACACGGGCCATATCTAGTTCAACTCTGCTCTGGAACGTGACAAAAACAGTAGCTCCTCTTCAGTCCAATACACTGTACTTGCTGGGAACAGAAGCGAGTGCTATTTGCACTGTGTATGGCAATTGGACCACAATAGTGACTCGTCTTACAAGAAAACAACTCTTGCTCGTAGGATCAGAAACTGCATGTGACTCAACTCCATTTAGGACTGGGAAACAAACGCTAGCTCGCCTTACAAGAATCACACTCTGCTTTAGACAAAAGATCACTTTTCTACTCTACTGTGTTTCCTATAGGGCCAGAACAGTGAGCTTGCTCAGAACAAAAGAACTGTGCTTCCTACACACACCGACCATATCTAGTTCAACTCTGCTTAGGAAACTGAGAAGAACAGTAGCTCCTCTTCAGTCCAATACACTGTACTTGCTGGGAACAGACGTAGTGCTATTTGTCCTGTGTATTGCAATGGCAGCACAATAATGACTATTCTTACCATAAAACAACTCTTGCTGGTAGGACCCGAAATTGCATGTGATTCAACTCCATTTAGGACTGGGAAACAAACGCTAGCTCGCCTTTCAAGAAACACACTCTGGTTTAGAGAAAAGAACACTTTTCTACTCTACAGTGTTTCCTATAGGGCCAGAACAGTGAGCTTGCTCAGAACAAAAGAACTGTGCTTCCTACACACACCGACCATATCTAGTTCAACTCTGCTTAGGAAACTGACAAGAACAGTAGCTCCTCTTCAGTCTAATACACTGTACTTGCTGGGAACAGACGCGAGTGCTATTTGCACTTTCTATGGCAATGGGAGCGCAATAGTGACTTCCTTACCAGAAAACAACTCTTGCTTGTAGGACCAGAAACTGCATGTGATTCAACTCCATTTAGGACTGGGAAACAAATGCTAGCTCGCTTTACAAGAAACACACTCTGCTTTTGAGAAAAGAGCACTCTTCTACTCTACTGTGTTTCCTATAGTGCCAGAACAGTGAGCTTGCTGAGAACAAAGAACTGTGCTTCCTACACACACGGACCATATCTAGTTCAACTCTGCTTAGGAAACTGACAATAACAGTAGCTCCTCTTCAGTCCAATACACTGTACTTGCTGGGAACAGACGCGAGTGCTATTTGCACTATGTATGGCAATTGGAGCGCAATAGTGACTCTTCTTACCAGAAAACAACTCTTGCTCGTAGGACCAGAAACTGCATGTGATTCAACTCCATTTAGGACTGGGAAACAAACGCTAGCTCGCCTTACAATAAACGCACTCTGCTTTTGAGAAAAGAGCACTCTTCTACTCTACTGTGTTTCCTATGGGGTCCGAACAGTGAGCTTGCTCAGAACAAAACAACTGTGCTTCCTACACACACGGACCATATCTAGTAAAACTCTGCTTAGGAACCTGACAAGAACAGTAGCTCCTCTTCAGTCCAATACACTGTACTTCCTGGGAACAGAAGCGAGTGCTATTTGCACTGTGTATGGCAATTTGAGCACAATAGTGACTCGTCTTACAAGAAAACAACTCTTGCTCGTAGGACCAAAAACTGCATGTGACTCAACTCCATTTAGGACGGGGAAACAAACGCTAGCTCGCCTTACAAGAAACACACTCTGCTTTAGAGAAAAGAGCACTTTTCTACTCTACTGTGTTTCCTATAGGGCCAGAACAGTGAGCTTGCTCAGAACAAAAGAACTGTGCTTCCTACACACACCGACCATATCTAGTTCAACTCTGCTTAGGAAACTGACAAGAACAGTAGCTCCTCTTCAGTCCAATACACTGTATACTCGCTGAAAACAGACGCGAGTGCTATTTGTCCTGTGTATGGCAATGGCAGCGCAATAGTGACTATTCTTACGATAAAACAACTCTTGCTTGTAGGACCAGAAACTGCATGTGATTCAACTCCATTTAGGACTGGGAAACAAACGCTAGCTCGCCTTACAAGAAACGCACTCTGCTTTTGAGAAAAGAGCACTCTTCTACTCTACTGTGTTTCCTATGGGGTCCAAACAGTGAGCTTGCTCAGAACAAAAGAACTGTGCTTCCTACACACACGGACCATATCTAGTTCAACTCTGCTGAGGAAACTGACAAGAACAGTTGCTCCTAATCAGTCCAATACACTGTACTTGAAGGGAACAGACACGAGTACTATTTGCACTGTGTATTGCATTTGGAGCGCAAGAGTTACTCTTCTTACCAGAAAACAACTCTTGCTCGTAGGACCAAAAACTGCATGTGACTCAACTCCATTTAGGACTGGGAAACAAAGGCGAGCTCACCTTACAAGAAAAACACTCTGCTTTAGAGAAAAGAGCACTCTTCTACTCTACTGTGTTTCCTGTGGGGTCCAAACTGTGAGGTTGCTCAGAACAAAAGAACTGTGCTTCCTACACACACGGGCCATATCTCGTTCAACTCTGCTTAGGAAACTGACAAGAACAGTAGCTCCTCTTCAGTCCAATACACTGTACTTGCTGGGAACAGACGCGAGTGCTATTTGCACTGTGTATGGCAATGGGAGCGCAATAGTGACTTCCTTACCAGAAAACTACTCTTGCTCGTAGGACCAGAAACTGCATGTGATTCAATTCCATTTAGGACTGGGAAACAAATGCTAGCTCGCTTTACAAGAAACACACTCTGCTTTTGAGAAAAGAGCACTCTTCTACTCTACTGTGTTTCCTATAGGGCCAGAACAGTGAGCTTGCAGAGAACAAAAGAACTGTGCTTCCTACACACACGGACCATATCTAGTTAAACTCTGCTTAGGAAACTGACAAGAACAGTAGCTCCTCTTCAGTCCAATACACTGTACTTGCTGGGAACAGACGCCAGTGCTATTTGCACTGTGTAAGGCAATTGGAGCACAATAGTGACTTCCTTACCAGAAAACAACTCTTGCTCGTAGGACCAGAAACTGCATGTGATTCAACTCCATTTAGGACTGGGAAACAAACGCTAGCTCGCCTTACAAGAAACACACTCTGCTTTTGAGAAAAGAGCACTCTTCTACTCTACTGTGTTTCCTATGGGGTCCAAAGAGTGAGCTTGCTCAGAACCAAAGAACTGTGCTTCCTTCACACACGGACCATATCTTGTTCAACTCTGCTGAGGAAACTGACAAGAACATTTGCTCCTAATCAGTCCAATACACTGTACTTGAAGGGAACAGACGCGAGTACTGTTTGCACTGTGTATGGCATTTGGAGCGCAAGAGTTACTCTTCTTACCAGAAAACAACTCTTGCTCGTAGGACCAGAAACTGCATGTGATTCAACTCCATTTAGGACTGGGAAACAAACGCTAGCTTGCCTTACAATAAACGCACTCTGCTTTTGAGAAAAGAGCACTCTTCTACTCTACTGTGTTTCCTATGGGGTCCGAACAGTGAGCTTGCTCAGAACAAAAGAACTGTGCTTCCTACACACACGGACCATATCTAGTAAAACTCTGCTTAGGAACCTGACAAGAACAGTAGCTCCTCTTCAGTCCAATACACTGTACTTCCTGGGAACAGAAGCGAGTGCTATTTGCACTGTGTATGGCAATTTGAGCACAATAGTGACTCGTCTTACAAGAAAACAACTCTTGCTCGTAGGACCAAAAACTGCATGTGACTCAACTCCATTTAGGACTGGGAAACAAACGCTAGCCCGCCTTACAAGAAACACACTCTGCTTTAGAGAAAAGAGCACTTTTCTACTCTACTGTGTTTCCTATAGGGCCAGAACAGTGAGCTTGCTCAGAACAAAAGAACTGTGCTTCCTACACACACCGACCATATCTAGTTCAACTCTGCTTAGGAAACTGACAAGAACAGTAGCTCCTCTTCAGTCCAATACACTGTATACTCGCTGAAAACAGACGCGAGTGCTATTTGTCCTGTGTATGGCAATGGCAGCGCAATAGTGACTATTCTTACCATAAAACAACTCTTGCTTGTAGGACCAGAAACTGCATGTGATTCAACTCCATTTAGGACTGGGAAACAAACGCTAGCTCGCCTTACAAGAAACGCACTCTGCTTTTGAGAAAAGAGCACTCTTCTAATCTACTGTGTTTCCTATGGGGTCCAAACAGTGAGCTTGCTCAGAACAAAAGAACTGTGCTTCCTACACACACGGACCATATCTAGTTCAACTCTGCTGAGGAAACTGACAAGAACAGTTGCTCCTAATCAGTCCAATACACTGTACTTGAAGGGAACAGACACGAGTACTATTTGCAGTGTGTATGGCATTTGGAGCACAAGAGTTACTCTTCTTACCAGAAAACAACTCTTGCTCGTAGGACCAAAAACTGCATGTGACTCAACTCCATTTAGGACTGGGAAACAAACGCGAGCTCACCTTACAAGAAAAACACTCTGCTTTAGAGAAAAGAGCACTCTTCTACTCTACTGTGTTTCCTATGGGGTCCAAACTGTGAGGTTGCTCAGAACAAAAGAACTGTGCTTCCTACACACATGGGCCATATCTCGTTCAACTCTGCTTAGGAAACTGACAAGAACAGTAGCTCCTCTTCAGTCCAATACACTGTACTTGCTGGGAACAGACGCGAGTGCTATTTGCACTGTGTATGGCAATGGGAGCGCAATAGTGATTTCCTTACCAGAAAACTACTCTTGCTTGTAGGACCAGAAACTGCATGTGATTCAATTCCATTTAGGACTGGGAAACAAATGCTAGCTCGCTTTACAAGAAACACACTCTGCTTTTGATAAAAGAGCACTCTTCTACTCTACTGTGTTTCCTATAGGGCCAGAACAGTGAGCTTGCAGAGAACAAAAGAACTGTGCTTCCTGCACACACGGACCATATCTAGTTCAACTCTGCTTAGGAAACTGACAATAACAGTAGCTCCTATTCAGTCCAATACACTGTACTTGCTGGGAACAGACGCCAGTGCTATTTGCACTGTGTAAGGCAATTGGAGCACAATAGTGACTTCCTTACCAGAAAACAACTCTTGCTCGTAGGACCAGAAACTGCATGTGATTCAACTCCATTTAGGACTGGGAAACAAACGCTAGCTCGCCTTACAAGAAACACACTATGCTTTTGAGAAAAGAGCACTCTTCTACTCTACTGTGTTTCCTATGGGGTCCTAACAGTGAGTTTGCTCAGAAAAAAAACTGTGCTTCCTACACACAGACCATATCTAGTTCAACTCTGCTTAGGAAACTGACAAGAACAGTAGCTCCTCTTCAGTCCAATACACTGTACTTGCGGGGAACAGACACGAGTGCTATTTGCACTGTGTATGGCTATTGGAGCACAATAGTGACTTCCTTACAAGAAAACAACTCTTGCTCATAGGACCAGAAACTGCATGTGATTCAACTCCATTTAGGACTGGGAAACAAACGCTAGCTCGCCTTACAAGAAACACACTCTGCTTTTGAGAAAAGAGCACTCTTCTACTCTACTGTGTTTCCTATAGTGCCAGAACAGTGAGCTTGCTGAGAACAAAGGACTGTGCTTCCTACACACACGGACCATATCTAGTTCAACTCTGCTTAGGAAACTGACAATAACAGTAGCTCCTCTTCAGTCCAATACACTGTACTTGCTGGGAACAGACGCGAGTGCTATTTGCACTATGTATGGCAATTGGAGCGCAATAGTGACTCTTCTTACCAGAAAACAACTCTTGCTCGTAGGACCAGAAACTGCATGTGATTCAACTCCATTTAGGACTGGGAAACAAATGCTAGCTCGCCTTACAATAAACGCACTCTGCTTTTGAGAAAAGAGCACTCTTCTACTCTACTGTGTTTCCTATGGGGTCCGAACAGTGAGCTTGCTCAGAACAAAACAACTGTGCTTCCTACACACACGGACCATATCTAGTAAAACTCTGCTTAGGAACCTGACAAGAACAGTAGCTCCTCTTCAGTCCAATACACTGTACTTGCGGGGAACAGACACGAGTGCTATTTGCACTGTGTATGGCTATTGGAGCACAATAGTGACTTCCTTACCAGAAAACAACTCTTGCTCATAGGACCAGAAACTGCATGTGATTCAACTCCATTTAGGACTGGGAAACAAACGCTAGCTCGCCTTACAAGAAACACACTCTGCTTTTGAGAAAAGAGCACTGTTCTACTCTACTGTGTTTCCTATAGGGCCAGAACAGTGAGCTTGCTGAGAACAAAAGAACTGTGCTTCCTGCACACACGGGCCATATCTAGTTCAACTCTGCTTAGGAACGTGACAAAAACAGTAGCTCCTCTTCAGTCCAATACACTGTACTTGCTGGGAACAGAAGCGAGTGCTATTTGCACTGTGTATGGCAATTGGAGCACAATAGTGACTCATCTTACAAGAAAACAGCTCTTGCTCATAGGACCAAAAACTGCATGTGACTCAACTCCATTTAGGACTGGGAAACAAACGCTACCTCGCCTTACAAGAAACACACTCTGCTTTAGACAAAAGAGCACTTTTCTACTCTACTGTGTTTCCTATAGGGCCAGAACAGTGAGCTTGCTCAGAACAAAAGAACTGTGCTTCCTACACACACCGACCATATCTAGTTCAACTCTGCTTAGGAAACTGACAAGAACAGTAGCTCCTTTTCAGTCCAATACACTGTACTTGCTGGGAACAGACGTAGTGCTATTTGTCCTGTGTATTGCAATGGCAGCACAATAGTGACTATTCTTACCATAAAACAACTCTTGCTGGTAGGATCCGAAATTGCATGTGATTCAACTCCATTTAGGACTGGGAAACAAACGCTAGCTCGCCTTTCATGAAACACACTCTGCTTTAGAGAAAAGAGCACTCTTCTACTCTACTGTGTTTCCTATAGGGCCAGAACAGTGAGCTTGCTCAGAACAAAAGAACTGTGCTTCCTACACAAACCGACCATATCTAGTTCAACTCTGCTTAGGAAACTGACAAGAACAGTAGCTCCTCTTCAGTCCAATACACTGTACTTGCTGGGAACAGACGCGAGTGCTATTTGTACTGTGTATGGCAAGGGGAGCGCAATAGTGACTTTTCTTACCAGAAAACAACTCCTGCTCTTAGGACCAGAAACTGCATGTGATTCAACTCCATTTAGGACTGGGAAACAAACGCTAGCTCGCCTTACGAGAAACACACTCTCCTTTTGAGAAAAGAGCACTCTTCTACTCTACTGTGTTTCCTATGGTGTCCAAACAGTGAGATTGCTCAGAACAAATGAACTGTGCTTCCAAAATACACGGCCATATCTAGTTCAATTCTGCTTAGGAACCTGACACGAACAGTAGATCCTCTTCAGTCCAATACACTGTACTTGCTGGGAACAGATGCCAGTGCTATTTGTCCTGTGTATGTCAATGGCAGCGCAATAGTGACTTCCCTTACCAGAAAACAACTCTTGCTCGTAGGACCAGAAACTGCATGGGATTCAACTCCATTTAGGACTGGGAAACAAACGATAGCTCGCCTTACAAGAAACACACTCTGCTTTAGATAAAGAGCACTTTTCTACTCTACTGTGTTTCCTATAGGGCCAGAACAGTGAGCTTGCTCAGAACAAAAGAACTGTGCTTCCTACACACACGGACCATATCTAGTTCAAGTCTGCTTAGGAACCTGACAAGAACAGTAGATCCTCTTCAGTCCAATACACTGTACTTGCTGGGAATAGACGCCAGTGCTATTTGTCCTGTGTATGGCAATGGCAGCGCAATAGTGACTTACCTTACCAGAAAACAACTCTTGATCGTAGGACCAGAAACTGCATGTGATTCAACTCCATTTAGGACTGGGAAAAAAACACTATCTCGCCTTACAAGAAACACACTATGCTTTTCAGAAAAGAGCACGCTTCTACTCTACTGTGTTTCCTATGTGGTTTGAAGAGTGAGCTTGCTCAGAACAAAAGAACTGTGCTTCCTACACACACGGGCCATATCTAGTTCAACTCTGCTTAGGAAACTGACAAGAACAGTAGCTCCTCTTCTGTCCAATACACTGTACTTCCTGGAAACGGACACGAGTGCTATTTGTACTGTGTATGTCAATGGGAGCTCAATAGTTACTCTTCTTACCAGAAAACAACTCTTGCTCGTAGGACCAGCAACTGCATTTGATTCAACTCCATTTAGGACTGGGAAACAAACGCTAGCTCGCCTTACAAGAAACACACTCTGCTTTTGAGAAAAGAGCACTCTTCTACACTACTGTGTTTCCTATAGGGCCAGAACAGTGAGCTTTCTCAGAACAAAAGAACTGTGCTTCCTACACACATGGGCCATATCTAGTTCAATTCTGCTTAGGAAACTGACAAGAACAGTAGCTCCTCTTCAGTCCAATACACTGTACTTGCGTTAAACAAACGTGAGTGCTATTTGTACTGTGTATGGCAATGGGAGTTCAATAGTGACTCTTCTTACCAGAAAACAACTCTTGCTCGAAGGACCAAAACTGCATTTGATTCAACTCCATTTAGAACTGAGAAACAAACGCTAGCTCGACTTACAAGAAACGTACTCTGCTTTTGAGAAAAGAGCACTTTTCTACTCTACTGTGTTTCCTATAGGGCCAGAACAGTGAGATTGCTCAGAACAAAAGAACTGTGCTTCCTACACACACGGGCCATATCTCGTTCAACTCTGCTTAGGAAACTGACAAGAACAGTAGCTCCTCTTCAGACCAATACACTGTACTTGCTGGGAACAGACACCAGTGCTATTTGCCCTGTGTATGACAATGGGAGCGCAATAGTGACTCTTCTTACCACAAAACAACTCTTGCTCGTAGGACCAGAAACTGCATGTGATTCAACTCCATTTAGGATTGGGAAACAAACGCTACCTCGCCTTACAAGAAACACATTCTGCTTTTGAGAATAGGGCACACATCTACTCTACTGTGTTTCCTATGGTGTCCAAACAGTGAGCTTGCTCAGAACAGAAGAACTGTGCTTCCTACACACACGGGTCATATCTAGTTCAACTCTGCTTAGGAAACTGACAAGAACAGTAGCTCCTCTTCAGTCCAATACACTGTACTTGCTGGGAACAGACGCGAGTGCTATTTGCACTTGGTATGGCAATGGGAGCACAATAGTGACTTTCCTTACCAGAAAACAACTCTTGCTCGTAGGACCTGAAACTGATGGGTTTCAACTCCATTTAGCACTGGGAAACAAATGCTAGCTCTCCTTACAAGAAACACACTCTGCTTTTGAGGAAAGAGCACGCTTCTACTCTACTGTGTTTCCTATAGGGCCGGAACAGTGAGTTTTCTGAGTACAAAGAACTGTGCTTCCTACACACATGGGCCATGTCTAGTTCAACTCTGCTTAGGAACCTGACAAGAACAGTAGATCCTCTTCAGTCCAATACACTGTACATGCTGGGAACAGAAGCCAGTGCTATTTGCCCTGTGTATGACAATGGGAGCACAATAGTGACTCTTCTTACCAGAAAACCACTCTTGATTGTAGGACCAGAAACTGCATGTGATTCAACTCTAATTAGGACTGGGAAACAAACGCTAGCTCGCCTTACAAGAAACACACTCTGCATTTGAGAAAAGAGAACTCTTCTACTCTACTGTGTTTCCTATAGGGCCAGAACAGTGAGCTTGCTCAGAAGAAAGAACTGTTCTTCCTACACACACGGGCCATGTCTAGTTCAACTCTGCTTAGGAAACTGACAAGAACAGTAGCTCCTCTTCAGTCCAATACCCTGTACTTGCTGGGAACATACGCGAGTGCTATTTGCACTGTGTACAGCAATGGGAGCGCAATAGTGACTCTTCTTACCAGAAAACAACTCTTGCTGGTAGGACCATTAACTGCATGTGATTCAACTCCATTTAGGACTGGGAAACAAACGCTAGCTCGCCTTACAAGAAACACACTCTTTTTTTGAGAAAAGAGCACTCTTCTACTCTAATGTGTTTCCTATAGGGCCAGTACAGCGAGCTTGCTCAGAAGAAAAGAACTGTGCTTCCTACACACGGGCCATGTCTAGTTCAACTCTGCTTAGGAAACTGATGAGAACAGTAGCTCCTCTTCAGTCCAATACACTGTACTTGCTGGGTACATACGCGAGTGCTATTTGCACTGTGTACAGCAATGGGAGCGCAATAGTTACTCTTCTAACCAGAAAACAACTCTTGCTCGTAGGACCAGAAACTGAATGTCATTCAACTCCGTTTAGGACTGGGAAACAAACGCTAGCTCGCCTTACAAGAAACATACTCTTCTTTTTGAGTAAAGTGCACTCTTCAACTCTACTGTGTTTTCTATGGGGTCCGAATTGTGAGCTTGCTGAGAACAAAAGAACTGTGCTTCCTACACACTCGCGCCATATCCAATTCAACTCCGCTTAGGAAAATGACAAGAACAGTTGCACCTCTTCAGCCCAATACACTGTACTTGCTGGGAACAGACGCCAGTGCTATTTGCCCTGTGTATGACAATGGGAGCGCAACAGTTACTCTTATTACCAGAAAAAACTCTTGCTCGTAGGACCAGAAACTGCATGTTATTCAACTCCATTTAGGACTGGGAAACAAACGCTAGCTCGCCTTACAAGAAACACACTCTGCTTTTGAGAAAAGAGCACTCTTCTACTCTACTGTGTTTTCTATGGGGTCCGAACAGTGAGATTGCTGAGAACAAAACAACTGTGCTTCCTACAAACACGGGCCATATCTAGTTCAACTCTGCTTAGGAAACTGACAAGAACAGTAGTTCCTCTTCAGTCCAATACACTGTACTTGCTGGGAACAGACGCAAGGGCTGTTTGCAATGTGTATGTCAAAGGGAGCGCAATAGTCACTCTTCTAACCAGAAAACAACTCTTGCTCGTAGGACCAGAAACTGCATGTGTATTTGAACTCCATTTAGGACTGGGAAACAAATGCTAGCTCGCCTTACAAGAAACACACTCTGCTTTTGAGAAAAGAGCACCTGTCTACTCTACTGTGTTTCCTATGGGGTTGGAACAGTGAGCTTGCTCAGAACAAAAGAACTGTGCTTCCTAAACACATGGGCCATATCTAGTTCAACTTTGCTTAGTAAACTGACAAGAACAATAGCTCCTCTTCAGTCCAATACACTGTACTTGCTGGGAACAGACGCGAGTGCTATTTGCACTGTGTATGTCAAAGGGAGCACAATAGTGACTCTTCTTACCAGAAAACAACTATAGCTCATAGGACCAGAAACTGCATGTGTATTTGAACTCCATTTAGGACTGGGAAACACATGCTAGCTCGCCTTACAAGAAACACACTCTGCTTTTGAGAAAAGAGCACTCTTCTACTCTACTGTGTTTCCTATAAGGTTCGAACAGTGAGCTTGCTCAGAAAAAAAGAACTGTGCTTCCTAAACACACAGGCCATATCTAGTTCAACTCTTCTTAGGAAACTGACAAGAACAGTAGCTCCTCTTCAGTCCAATACACTGTACTTGATGGGAACAGACACGAGTGCTATTTGTACTGTGTATGGCAATGGGAGCGCAATAGTGACTCTTCTTCACCAGAAAACAATTCTTGCTCGTAGAACCAAAAACTGCATGTGATTCAACTCCATTGAGGACTGGGAAACAAATGCTAGCTCGCCTTAGAAGAAACACACTCTGATTTTGAGAAAAGAGCACTTTTCTACTCTACTGTTTTTCCTAAATGGGCAGAACAGTGAGCTTGCTCAGAACAAAAGAACTTTGCTTCCTACACACACGGGCCATATCTAGTGCAATTCTGCTTAGGAAACTGACAAGAACAGTAGATCCTTTTCAGTCCAATACACTGTACTTGCTGGGAACAGAAGCCAGTGCTATTTGCCCTGTGTATGACAATGGGAGCGCAATAGTGACTCTTCCTACGAGAACACAACTCTAGCTCATAGGACCAGAAACTGCATGTGACTCAACTCCATTTAGAATTGGGAAACAAACGCTAGCTCCTCTTACAAGAAACACACTCTGCTTTTGAGAATAGGGCACACATCTACTCTACTGTATTTCCTATGGGGTCCAAACAGTGTGCTTGCTCAGAACAAAAAAACTGTGCTTCCTACACACACGGGTCATATCTAGTTCAACTCTGCTTAGGAAACGGACAAGAACAGTAGCTCCTCTTCATTCCAATACACTGTACTTGCTCGGAACAGACGCGAGTGCTATTTGCACTGTATATTGCAATGGGAGCGCAATAGTGACTTTCCTTACCAGAAAACAGCTCTTGTTCCTAGGACCTTAAACTGCATGTGATTCAACTCCATTTAGGACTGGGAAAAAAACGCCTGCTCACCTTACAAGAAACACACTCTGCTTTTGAGAAAAGAGCACTCTTTTACTCTACTGTGTTTCCTATGGGGTCGAACAGTGAGTTTGCTCAGAACAAAAGAACTGTGCTTCCTACACACACGGGCCATATCTAGTTCAACTCTGCTTAGGAAACTGACAAGAACAGTAGCTCCTCTTCAGTCCAATACACTGTACTTGCTGGGAAAAGACACGAGTGCTATTTGTACTGTGTATGGCAATGGGAGCGCAACAGTGACTCTTCTTACCAGAAAACAACTCTTGCTCGTAGGACCAGAAACTGCATGTGATTCAACTCCATTTAGGACGGCGAAACAAACGCTAGCTCGCCTTACAAGAAACACACTCTGCTTTTGAGAAATAAGCACTATTCTACTCTCCTGTGTTTCCAATAGGGCCAAAATAGTGAGCTTGCTCAGAACAAAAGAACTGTGCTTCCTACACACTCGCGCCATATCTAATTCAACTCTGCTTAGGAAAATGACAAGAACAGTAGCTCCTCTTCAGCCCAATACACTGTACTTTCTAGGAACAGATCCGAGGGCTATTTGCACTGTGTATGGCAATGGGAGCACAAAATGGACTCTTCTTACCAGAAAACAAGTCTCGCTCGTAGGACCAGAAACTGCATGTGAATTTGAACTCCATTTAGGACTGGGAAACAAATGCTAGCTCGCCTTACAAGAAACACATTCTGCTTTTGAGAAAAGAGCACCCTTCTACTCTACTGTGTTTCCTATGGGGTTCGAACAGTGAGCTTGCTCAGAACAAAGAACTGTGCTTCCTACACACACGGGACATATCTAGTTCACCTCTGCTTAGGAAACTGACAAGAACAGTTGCTCCTCTTCAGTCCAATACACTGTACTTGCTAGAAACAGAAGCGAGTGCTATTTGTACTGTGTATGTCAAAGGGAGCACAATAGTGACTCTTTTTACCAGAAAACGACTCTAGCTCATAGGACCAGAAACTGCATATGTATTTGAACTCCATTTAGTACTGGGAAACAAATGCTAGTTCGCCTTACAAGAAACACACTGTACTTGCTGGGAACAGACGCGAGGGCTATTTGCACTGTGTACGGCAATGGGAGCACAATAGTGACTCTTCTTACCAGAAAACAACTCTTGCTCTTAGGAACAGAAACTGCATTTGATTCAATCCACTTAGGACTGGGATCAAATGCTAGCTCGCCTTACAAGAAACACGCTATGCTTTTGAGAATAGGGCACACATCTTCTCTACTGTGTTTCCTATGGGGTCCAAACAGTGAGCTTGCTCAGAACAGAAGAACTGTGCTTCCTACACACACGGGCCATATCTAGTTCAACTCTGCTTAGAAAACTGACGAGAACAGTAGCTCCTCTTCAGTCCAATACACTGTACTTGCTGTAACAGACGCGAGTGCTATTTGTACTGTGTATGGCAATTGGAGCGCAATAGTGACTCTTCATACCAGAAAACAACTCTTGCTCATAGGACCAGAACCTGCATGTGATTCAACTCCATTTAGGATTGGGAAATAAACGCTAGCTCGCCTTACAAGAAACACACTCAGCTTTTGAGAATAGGGCACACATCTACTCTACTGTGTATCCTATAGGGCAAGAACAGTGAGCATGCTCAGAACAAAAGAACTGTGCTTCCTACACACACGGGCCATATCTAGTTCAACTCTGCTTAGGAAACTGACGAGAACAGTAGCTCCTCTTCAGTCCAATACACTGTAATTACTGGGTACAGACGCGAGTGCTCTTTGCACTGTGTATGGCAATGGGAGCGCAATAGTGACTCTTCTTACCAGAAAACAACTCTTGCTCGTAGGACCAAAAACTGCATGTGATTCAACTCCATTTAGGACTAGGAAACAAACGCTAGCTCGCCTTAGAAGAAACACACTCTGCTTTTGAGAAAAGAGCACTTTTCTACTCTACTGTTTTTCCTATATGGCCAGAACAGTGAGCTTGCTCAGAACAAAAGAACTTTGCTTCCTACACACACATCTACTCTACTGTGTTTCCTATAGGACCAGAAAAGAGAGCTTGCTCAGAACAAAAGAACTGGATTCCTACATGCACGGCCATATATAGTTCAATTCTGCATAGGAAACTGACAAGAACAAAAGATTTTTTTCAGTCCAATACACTGTACATGCTGGGAAGAGAAACCAGTGCTATTTGCCCTGTGTATGACAATGGGAGCACAATAGTGACTCTTCTTACCAGAAAACAACTCTTGCTTGTAGGACCAGAAACTGCATGTGTATTTCAACTCCATTTAGGACTGGGAAACAAATGCTAGCTCGCCTTACAAGAAACGCACTCTGCTTTTGAGAAAAGAGCACTCTTCTACTCTACTGTGTTTCCTGTGGTGTTCGAACAGTGAGCTTGCTCAAAACAAAAGAACGGTGCTTCCTACACACACGGGCCATATCTAGTTCAACTCTGCTTAGGAAAATGACAAGAACATTAGCTCCTCTTCAGCCCAATACACTGTACTTGCTGGGAACAGATGCGAGGGCTATTTGCACTGTGTATGGCAATGGGAGCGCAATAGTGACTTTCCTTACCAGAAAACAACTCTTGCGTGTAGGACCAAAAACTGTATGTGATTCAACTCCATTTAGAACTTGGAAACAAACGCTAGCTCGCCTTAGAAGAAACACACTCTGCTTTTGAGAAAACAGCACTCTTCTACTCTAATGTGTTTCCTATAGGGCCAGAACAGTGAGCTTGCTCAGAACAAAAGAACTGTGCTTCCTACACATGGCCATATCTAGTTCAATTGTGCTCAGGAAACTGACAAGAACAGTAGATCCTCTTCAGTCCAATACACTGTACTTACTGCGAACAGACGCCAGTGCTATTTGCCCTGTGTATGACAATGGGAGCACAATAGTGACTCTTCTTACCACAAAACAACTCTTGCTCATAGGACCAGAAACTGCATGTGATTCAACTCCATTTAGGATTGGGAAAAACGCTAGCTCGCCTTACAAGAAACACACTCTGCTTTTGAGAATAGGGCACACATCTACTCTACTGTGTTTCCTATGGGGTCCAAACAGTGAGCTTGCTCAGAACAAAAGAACTGTGCTTCCTACATACACGGGTCATAACTAGTTCAACTCTGCTTAGGAAACTGACAAGAACAGTAGCTCCTCTTCAGTCCAATACACTGCACTTGCTGGGCACATACGCGAGTGCTCTTTGCACTGTGTACAGCAATGGGAGCGTAATAGTTACTCTTCTTACCAGAAAACAACTCTTGTTCATAGGACCAGAAAGAGAATGTCATTCAACTCCATTTAGGACTGGGAAACAAACGCTAGCTCACCTTACAAGAAACACACTCTTCTCCTTGAGTAAAGTACACTCTTCAACTCTACTTTGATAACTATGGGGTCCGAATTGTGAGGTTGCTGAGAACAAAAGAACTGTGCTTCCTACACACTCGCGCCATATCTAATTCAACTCTGCTT
The DNA here is from genome assembly GCF_949786415.1 of Peromyscus eremicus. Lineage (NCBI taxonomy): Eukaryota > Metazoa > Chordata > Mammalia > Rodentia > Cricetidae > Peromyscus > Peromyscus eremicus. The sequence continues at coordinate 247,391 of NW_026734575.1, read as the reverse complement.
AGGAAAATGACAAGAACATTAGCTCCTCTTCAGCCCAATACACTGTACTTGATGGGAACAGATGCGAGGGCTATTTGCACTGTGTATGGCAATGGGAGCGCAATAGTGACTTTCCTTACCAGAAAACAACTCTTGCGTGTAGGACCAAAAACTGCATGTGATTCAACTCCATTTAGAACTTGGAAACAAACACTAGCTCACCTTACAAGAAAGACACTCTGCTTTTGAGAAAACAGCACTCTTCTACTCTACTGTGTTTCCTATAGCACCAGAACAGTGAGCTTGCTCAGAACAAAAGAACTGTGCTTTCTACACATGGCCATATCTAGTTCAATTTTGCTTAGGAAACTGACAAGAACAGTAGATCCTCTTCAGTCCAGTACACTGTACTTGCTGGGAACAGACGCCAGTGCTATTTGCATTGTGTATGACAATGGGAGCGCAATAGTGACTCTTCTTACCACAAAACAACTCTTGCTCGTAGGACCAGAAACTGCATGTGATTCAACTCCATTTAGAACTGGGAAACAAACACTAGCTCGCCTTACAAGAAACACACTCTGCTTTTGAGAAAAGAGCACTCTTCTACTCTACTGTGTTTCCTAAAGGGCCAGAACAGTGAGCTTGCTCAGAACAAAAGAACTGTGCTTCCTACACACGTGCCATATCTAGTTCAACTCTGCTTAGGTAACTGACAAGAACAGTAGCTCCTCTTCAATCAAATACACTGTACTTGCTGGGAACAGACGCGAGTGCTATTTTTACTGTGTATGGCAATGGGAGCGCAATAGTGACTCTTCTTACCAGAAAACAACTCTTGCTAGTAGGACCAAAAACTGCATTTGATTCACCTCCATTTAGGACTGGGAAACAAACGCTAGCTCGCCTTACAAGAAACACACTCTGCTTTTGAGAAAAGAGCACACTTCTACTCTACTGTGTTTCCTATAGGACCAGAAAAGAGAGCTTGCTCAGAACAAAAGAACTGGCTTCCTACATACACGGCATATGTAGTTCAATTCTGCATAGGAAACTGACAAGAACAAAAGATTTTTTTCAGTCCAATACACTGTACATGCTGGGAAGAGAAACCAGTGCTATTTGCCCTGTGTATGACAATGGGAGCACAATAGTGACTCTTCTTACCAGAAAACAACTCTTGCTTGTAGGACCAGAAACTGCATGTGTATTTCAACACCATTTAGGACTGGGAAACAAATGCTAGCTCGCCTTACAAGAAACGCACTCTGCTTTTGAGAAAAGAGCACTCTTCTACTCTACTGTGTTTCCTGTGATGTTCGAACAGTGAGCTTGCTCAAAACAAAAGAACGGGGCTTCCTACACACACGGGCCATATCTAGTTCAACTCTGCTTAGGAAAATGACAAGACCATTAGCTCCTCTTCAGCCCAATACACTGTACTTGCTGGGAACAGATGCGAGGGCTATTTGCACTGTGTATGGCAATGGGAGCGCAATAGTGACTTTCCTTACCAGAAAACAACTCTTGCGTGTAGGACCAAAAACTGTATGTGATTCAACTCCATTTAGAACTTGGAAACAAACGCTAGCTCGCCTTAGAAGAAACACACTCTGCTTTTGAGAAAACAGCACTCTTCTACTCTAATGTGTTTCCTATAGGGCCAGAACAGTGAGCTTGCTCAGAACAAAAGAACTGTGCTTCCTACACATGGCCATATCTAGTTCAATTGTGCTCAGGAAACTGACAAGAACAGTAGATCCTCTTCAGTCCAATACACTGTACTTACTGCGAACAGACGCCAGTGCTATTTGCCCTGTGTATGACAATGGGAGCACAATAGTGACTCTTCTTACCACAAAACAACTCTTGCTCATAGGACCAGAAACTGCATGTGATTCAACTCCATTTAGGATTGGGAAAAACGCTAGCTCGCCTTACAAGAAACACACTCTGCTTTTGAGAATAGGGCACACATCTACTCTACTGTGTTTCCTATGGGGTCCAAACAGTGAGCTTGCTCAGAACAAAAGAACTGTGCTTCCTACACACACGGGTCATAACTAGTTCAACTCTGCTTAGGAAACTGACAAGAACAGTAGCTCCTCTTCAGTCCAATACACTGCACTTGCTGGGCACATACGCGAGTGCTCTTTGCACTGTGTACAGCAATGGGAGCGCAATAGTTACTCTTCTTACCAGAAAACAACTCTTGTTCATAGGACCAGAAAGAGAATGTCATTCAACTCCATTTAGGACTGGGAAACAAACGCTAGCTCACCTTACAAGAAACACACTCTTCTCCTTGAGTAAAGTACACTCTTCAACTCTACTTTGATTACTATGGGGTCCGAATTGTGAGGTTGCTGAGAACAAAAGAACTGTGCTTCCTACACACTCGCGCCATATCTAATTCAACTCTGCTTAGGAAAATGACAAGAACATTAGCTCCTCTTCAGCCCAATACACTGTACTTGATGGGAACAGATGCGAGGCCTATTTGCACTGTGTATGGCAATGGGAGCGCAATAGTGACTTTCCTTACCAGAAAACAACTCTTGCTTGTAGGACCAAAAACTGCATGTGATTCAACTCCATTTAGAACTTGGAAACAAACACTAGCTCACCTTACAAGAAAGACACTCTGCTTTTGAGAAAACAGCACTCTTCTACTCTACTGTTTCCTATAGCACCAGAACAGTGAGCTTGCTCAGAACAAAAGAACTGTGCTTCCTACACATGGTTATATCTAGTTCAATTTTGCTTAGGAAACTGACAAGAACAGTAGATCCTCTTCAGTCCAGTACACTGTACTTGCTGGGAACAGACGCCAGTGCTATTTGCATTGTGTATGACAATGGGAGCGCAATAGTGACTCTTCTTACCACAAAACAATTCTTGCTCCTAGGACCAGAAACTGCATGTGATTCAACTACATTTAGGACTGGGAAACAAACGCTAGCTCGACTTACAAGAAACACACTCTGCTTTTGAGGAAAGAGCACTCTTCTACTCTACTGTGTTTCCTATAGGGCCAAAACAGTGAGCTTGCTGAGTACAAAAGAACTGTGCTTCCTACACACATGGGCCATATCTAGTTCAACTCTGCTTAGGAACCTGACAAGAACAGTAGATCCTCTTCAGTCCAATACACTGTACATGCTGGGAACAGAAGCCAGGGCTATTTGCCCTGTGTATGACAAAGGGAGCGCAATAGTGACTCTTCTTACCAGAAAACAACTCTTGCTTGTAGGACCAGAAACTGCATGTGATTCAACTCCATTTAGGACTGGGAAACAAACGCTAGCTCGCCTTACAAGAAACACACTCTGCTTTTGAGAAAAGAGCACTCTTTTACTCTACTGTGTTTCCTATAGGGCCAGAACAGTGAGCTTGCTCAGAAGAAAAGAACTGTGCTTCCTACACACACGGGCCATATCTAGTTCAACTCTCCTTAGGAAACTGATGAGAACAGTAGCTCCTCTTCAGTCCAATACACTGCACTTGCTGGGCACATACGCGAGTGCTATTTGCAATGTGTACAGCAATGGGAGCACAATAGTTACTCTTCTTACCAGAAAACAACTCTTGTTCGTAGGACCAGAAAGTGAATGTCATTCAACTCCATTTAGGACTGGGAAACAAACGCTAGCTCACCTTACAAGAAACACACTCTTCTCCTTGAGTAAAGTACACTCTTCAACTCTACTGTGATTTCTATGGGGTCAGAACTGTGAGGTTGCTGAGAACAAAAGAACTGTGCTTCCTGCACTCTCGCGCCATATCTAATTCAACTCTGTTTAGGAAAATGACAAGAACATTAGCTCCTCTTTAGCCCAATACACTGTACTTGCTGGGAACAGATGTGAGGGCTATTTGCACTGTGTATGGCAATGGGAGCACAATAGTGACTTTCCTTACCAGAAAACAACTCTTGCGTGTAGGACCAGAAACTGCATGTGATTCAACTCCATTTAGGACTTGGAAACAAATGCTAGCTCGCCTTACAAGAAACACACTCTGCTTTTGAGAAAACAGCACTCTTCTACTCTACTGTGTTTCCTATAGCGCCAGAATAGTGAGCTTGCTCAGAACAAAAGAACTGTGCTTCCTACACACGGCCATATTTCGTTCAATTCTGTTAGGAAACTGACAAGAACAGTAGATCATCTTCAGTCCAATACAGTGTACATGCTGGGAACAAACGCCAGTGCGATTTGCACTGTGTATGGCAATGGGAGCGCAATAGTGACTCTTCTTACCACAAAACAACTCTTGCTCGTAGGACCAGAAACTGCATGTGATTCAACTCCATTTAGAACTGGGAAACAAACACTAGCTCGCCTTACAAGAAACACACTCTGCTTTTGAGAAAAGAGCACTCCTCTACTCTACTGTGTTTCCTATAGGGCCAGAACAGTGAGCTTGCTCAGAACAAAAGAACTGTGCTTCCTACACACGTGCCATATCTAGTTCAACTCTGCTTAGGAAACTGACAAGAACAGTAGCTCCTCTTCAATCAAATACACTGTACTTGCTGGGAACAGACGCGAGTGCTATTTTTACTGTGTATGGCAATGGGAGCGCAATAGTGACTCTTCTTACCAGAAAACAACTCTTGCTCGTAGGACCAAAAACTGCATTTGATTCACCTCCATTTAGGACTGGGAAACAAACGCTAGCTCGCCTTACAAGAAACACACTCTGCTTTTGAGAAAAGAGCACACTTCTACTCTACTGTGTTTCCTATAGGACCAGAAAAGAGAGCTTGCTCAGAACAAAAGAACTGGCTTCCTACATACACGGCCATATGTAGTTCAATTCTGCATAGGAAACTGACAAGAACAAAAGATTTTTTTCAGTCCAATACACTGTACATGCTGGGAAGAGAAACCAGTGCTATTTGCCCTGTGTATGACAATGGGAGCGCAATAGTGACTCTTCTTACCAGAAAACAACTCTTGCTTGTAGGACCAGAAACTGCATGTGTATTTCAACTCCATTTAGGACTGGGAAACAAATGCTAGCTCGCCTTACAAGAAACGCACTCTGCTTTTGAGAAAAGAGCACTCTTCTACTCTACTGTGTTTCCTGTGGTGTTCGAACAGTGAGCTTGCTCAAAACAAAAGAACGGTGCTTCCTACACACACGGGCCATATCTAGTTCAACTCTGCTTAGGAAAATGACAAGACCATTAGCTCCTCTTCAGCCCAATACACTGTACTTGCTGGGAACAGATGCGAGGGCTATCTGCACTGTGTATGGCAATGGGAGCGCAATAGTGACTTTCCTTACCAGAAAACAACTCTTGCGTGTAGGACCAAAAACTGTATGTGATTCAACTCCATTTAGAACTTGGAAACAAACGCTAGCTCGCCTTAGAAGAAAGACACTCTGCTTTTGAGAAAACAGCACTCTTCTACTCTAATGTGTTTCCTATAGGGCCAGAACAGTGAGCTTGCTCAGAACAAAAGAACTGTGCTTCCTACACATGGCCATATCTAGTTCAATTGTGCTCAGGAAACTGACAAGAACAGTAGATCCTCTTCAGTCCAATACACTGTACTTACTGCGAACAGACGCCAGTGCTATTTGCCCTGTGTATGACAATGGGAGCACAATAGTGACTCTTCTTACCACAAAACAACTCTTGCTCATAGGACCAGAAACTGCATGTGATTCAACTCCATTTAGGATTGGGAAAAACGCTAGCTCGCCTTACAAGAAACACACTCTGCTTTTGAGAATAGGGCACACATCTACTCTACTGTGTTTCCTATGGGGTCCAAACAGTGAGCTTGCTCAGAACAAAAGAACTGTGCTTCCTACACACACGGGTCATAACTAGTTCAACTCTGCTTAGGAAACTGACAAGAACAGTAGCTCCTCTTCAGTCCAATACACTGCACTTGCTGGGCACATACGCGAGTGCTCTTTGCACTGTGTACAGCAATGGGAGCGCAATAGTTACTCTTCTTACCAGAAAACAACTCTTGTTCATAGGACCAGAAAGAGAATGTCATTCAACTCCATTTAGGACTGGGAAACAAACGCTAGCTCACCTTACAAGAAACACACTCTTCTCCTTGAGTAAAGTACACTCTTCAACTCTACTTTGATTACTATGGGGTCCGAATTGTGAGGTTGCTGAGAACAAAAGAACTGTGCTTCCTACACACTCGCGCCATATCTAATTCAACTCTGCTTAGGAAAATGACAAGAACATTAGCTCCTCTTCAGCCCAATACACTGTACTTGATGGGAACAGATGTGAGGGCTATTTGCACTGTGTATGGCAATGGGAGCGCAATAGTGACTTTCCTTACCAGAAAACAACTCTTGCGTGTAGGACCAAAAACTGCATGTGATTCAACTCCATTTAGAACTTGGAAACAAACACTAGCTCACCTTACAAGAAAGACACTCTGCTTTTGAGAAAACAGCACTCTTCTACTCTACTGTGTTTCCTATAGCACCAGAACAGTGAGCTTGTTCAGAACAAAAGAACTGTGCTTCCTACACATGGCCATATCTAGTTCAATTTTGCTTAGGAAACTGACAAGAACAGTAGATCCTCTTCAGTCCAGTACACTGTACTTGCTGGGAACAGACGCCAGTGCTATTTGCATTGTGTATGACAATGGGAGCGCAATAGTGACTCTTCTTACCACAAAACAATTCTTGCTCCTAGGACCAGAAACTGCATGTGATTCAACTACATTTAGGACTGGGAAACAAACGCTAGCTCGACTTACAAGAAACACACTCTGCTTTTGAGGAAAGAGCACTCTTCTACTCTACTGTGTTTCCTATAGGGCCAAAACAGTGAGCTTGCTGAGTACAAAAGAACTGTGCTTCCTACACACATGGGCCATATCTAGTTCAACTCTGCTTAGGAAACTGACAAGAACAGTAGATCCTCTTCAGTCCAATACACTGTACATGCTGGGAACAGAAGCCAGTGCTATTTGCCCTGTGTATGACAAAGGGAGCGCAATAGTGACTCTTCTTACCAGAAAACAACTCTTGCTTGTAGGACCAGAAACTGCATGTGATTCAACTCCATTTAGGAATGGGAAACAAACGCTAGCTCGCCTTACAAGAAACACACTCTGCTTTTGAGAAAAGAGCACTCTTTTACTCTACTGTGTTTCCTATAGGGCCAGAACAGTGAGCTTGCTCAGAAGAAAAGAACTGTGCTTCCTACACACACGGGCCATATCTAGTTCAACTCTCCTTAGGAAACTGATGAGAACAGTAGCTCCTCTTCAGTCCAATACACTGCACTTGCTGGGCACATACGCGAGTGCTATTTGCAATGTGTACAGCAATGGGAGCGCAATAGTTACTCTTCTTACCAGAAAACAACTCTTGTTCGTAGGAACAGAAAGTGAATGTCATTCAACTCCATTTAGGACTGGGAAACAAACGCTAGCTCACCTTACAAGAAACACACTCTTCTTCTTGAGTAAAGTACACTCTTCAACTCTACTGTGATTTCTATGGGGTCAGAACTGTGAGGTTGCTGAGAACAAAAGAACTGTGCTTCCTGCACTCTCGCGCCATATCTAATTCAACTCTGCTTAGGAAAATGACAAGAACATTAGCTCCTCTTTAGCCCAATACACTGTACTTGCTGGGAACAGATGTGAGGGCTATTTGCACTGTGTATGGCAATGGGAGCACAATAGTGACTTTCCTTACCAGAAAACAACTCTTGCATGTAGGACCAGAAACTGCATGTGATTCAACTCCATTTAGGACTTGGAAACAAATGCTAGCTCGCCTTACAAGAAACACACTCTGCTTTTGAGAAAACAGCACTCTTCTACTCTACTGTGTTTCCTATAGCGCCAGAATAGTGAGCTTGCTCAGAACAAAAGAACTGTGCTTCCTACACACGGCCATATTTCGTTCAATTCTGTTAGGAAACTGACAAGAACAGTAGATCATCTTCAGTCCAATACACTGTACATGCTGGGAACAAACGCCAGTGCGATTTGCACTGTGTATGGCAATGGGAGCGCAATAGTGACTCTTCTTACCACAAAACAACTCTTGCTCGTAGGACCAGAAACTGCATGTGATTCAACTCCATTTAGAACTGGGAAACAAACACTAGCTCGCCTTACAAGAAACACACTCTGCTTTTGAGAAAAGAGCATTCTTCTACTCTACTGTGTTTCCTATAGGGCCAGAACAGTGAGCTTGCTCAGAACAAAAGAACTGTGCTTCCTACACACGTGCCATATCTAGTTCAACTCTGCTTAGGAAACTGACAAGAACAGTAGCTCCTCTTCAATCAAATACACTGTACTTGCTGGGAACAGACGCGAGTGCTATTTTTACTGTGTATGGCAATGGGAGCGCAATAGTGACTCTTCTTACCAGAAAACAACTCTTGCTCGTAGGACCAAAAACTGCATTTGATTCACCTCCATTTAGGACTGGGAAACAAACGCTAGCTCGCCTTACAAGAAACACACTCTGCTTTTGAGAAAAGAGCACACTTCTACTCTACTGTGTTTCCTATAGGACCAGAAAAGAGAGCTTGCTCAGAACAAAAGAACTGGCTTCCTACATACACGGCCATATGTAGTTCAATTCTGCATAGGAAACTGACAAGAACAAAAGATTTTTTTCAGTCCAATACACTGTACATGCTGGGAAGAGAAACCAGTGCTATTTGCCCTGTGTATGACAATGGGAGCGCAATAGTGACTCTTCTTACCAGAAAACAACTCTTGCTTGTAGGACCAGAAACTGCATGTGTATTTCAACTCCATTTAGGACTGGGAAACAAATGCTAGCTCGCCTTACAAGAAACGCACTCTGCTTTTGAGAAAAGAGCACTCTTCTACTCTACTGTGTTTCCTGTGGTGTTCGAACAGTGAGCTTGCTCAAAACAAAAGAACGGTGCTTCCTACACACACGGGCCATATCTAGTTCAACTCTGCTTAGGAAAATGACAAGACCATTAGCTCCTCTTCAGCCCAATACACTGTACTTGCTGGGAACAGATGCGAGGGCTATTTGCACTGTGTATGGCAATGGGAGCGCAATAGTGACTTTCCTTACCAGAAAACAACTCTTGCGTGTAGGACCAAAAACTGTATGTGATTCAACTCCATTTAGAACTTGGAAACAAACGCTAGCTCGCCTTAGAAGAAACACACTCTGCTTTTGAGAAAACAGCACTCTTCTACTCTAATGTGTTTCCTACAGGGCCAGAACAGTGAGCTTGCTCAGAACAAAAGAACTGTGCTTCCTACACATGGCCATATCTAGTTCAATTGTGCTCAGGAAACTGACAAGAACAGTAGATCCTCTTCAGTCCAATACACTGTACTTACTGCGAACAGACGCCAGTGCTATTTGCCCTGTGTATGACAATGGGAGCACAATAGTGACTCTTCTTACCACAAAACAACTCTTGCTCATAGGACCAGAAACTGCATGTGATTCAACTCCATTTAGGATTGGGAAAAACGCTAGCTCGCCTTACAAGAAACACACTCTGCTTTTGAGAATAGGGCACACATCTACTCTACTGTGTTTCCTATGGGGTCCAAACAGTGAGCTTGCTCAGAACAAAAGAACTGTGCTTCCTACACACACGGGTCATAACTAGTTCAACTCTGCTTAGGAAACTGACAAGAACAGTAGCTCCTCTTCAGTCCAATACACTGCACTTGCTGGGCACATACGCGAGTGCTCTTTGCACTGTGTACAGCAATGGGAGCGCAATAGTTACTCTTCTTACCAGAAAACAACTCTTGTTCATAGGACCAGAAAGAGAATGTCATTCAACTCCATTTAGGACTGGGAAACAAACGCTAGCTCACCTTACAAGAAACACACTCTTCTCCTTGAGTAAAGTACACTCTTCAACTCTACTTTGATTACTATGGGGTCCGAATTGTGAGGTTGCTGAGAACAAAAGAACTGTGCTTCCTACACACTCGCGCCATATCTAATTCAACTCTGCTTAGGAAAATGACAAGAACATTAGCTCCTCTTCAGCCCAATACACTGTACTTGATGGGAACAGATGTGAGGGCTATTTGCACTGTGTATGGCAATGGGAGCGCAATAGTGACTTTCCTTACCAGAAAACAACTCTTGCGTGTAGGACCAAAAACTGCATGTGATTCAACTCCATTTAGAACTTGGAAACAAACACTAGCTCACCTTACAAGAAAGACACTCTGCTTTTGAGAAAACAGCACTCTTCTACTCTACTGTGTTTCCTATAGCACCAGAACAGTGAGCTTGCTCAGAACAAAAGAACTGTGCTTCCTACACATGGCCATATCTAGTTCAATTTTGCTTAGGAAACTGACAAGAACAGTAGATCCTCTTCAGTCCAGTACACTGTACTTGCTGGGAACAGACGCCAGTGCTATTTGCATTGTGTATGACAATGGGAGCGCAATAGTGACTCTTCTTACCACAAAACAATTCTTGCTCCTAGGACCAGAAACTGCATGTGATTCAACTACATTTAGGACTGGGAAACAAACGCTAGCTCGACTTACAAGAAACACACTCTGCTTTTGAGGAAAGAGCACTCTTCTACTCTACTGTGTTTCCTATAGGGCCAAAACAGTGAGCTTGCTGAGTACAAAAGAACTGTGCTTCCTACACACATGGGCCATATCTAGTTCAACTCTGCTTAGGAACCTGACAAGAACAGTAGATCCTCTTCAGTCCAATACACTGTACATGCTGGGAACAGAAGCCAGTGCTATTTGCCCTGTGTATGACAAAGGGAGCGCAATAGTGACTCTTCTTACCAGAAAACAACTCTTGCTTGTAGGACCAGAAACTGCATGTGATTCAACTCCATTTAGGACTGGGAAACAAACGCTAGCTCGCCTTACAAGAAACACACTCTGCTTTTGAGAAAAGAGCACTCTTTTACTCTACTGTGTTTCCTATAGGGCCAGAACAGTGAGCTTGCTCAGAAGAAAAGAACTGTGCTTCCTACACACACGGGCCATATCTAGTTCAACTCTCCTTAGGAAACTGATGAGAACAGTAGCTCCTCTTCAGTCCAATACACTGCACTTGCTGGGCACATACGCGAGTGCTATTTGCAATGTGTACAGCAATGGGAGCGCAATAGTTACTCTTCTTACCAGAAAACAACTCTTGTTCGTAGGACCAGAAAGTGAATGTCATTCAACTCCATTTAGGACTGGGAAACAAACGCTAGCTCACCTTACAAGAAACACACTCTTCTCCTTGAGTAAAGTACACTCTTCAACTCTACTGTGATTTCTATGGGGTCAGAACTGTGAGGTTGCTGAGAACAAAAGAACTGTGCTTCCTACACTCTCGCACCATATCTAATTCAACTCTGCTTAGGAAAATGACAAGAACATTAGCTCCTCTTTAGCCCAATACACTGTACTTGCTGGGAACAGATGTGAGGGCTATTTGCACTGTGTATGGCAATGGGAGCACAATAGTGACTTTCCTTACCAGAAAACAACTCTTGCTTGTAGGACCAGAAACTGCATGTGATTCAACTCCATTTAGGACTTGGAAACAAATGCTAGCTCGCCTTACAAGAAACACACTCTGCTTTTGAGAAAACAGCACTCTTCTACTCTACTGTGTTTCCTATAGCGCCAGAATAGTGAGCTTGCTCAGAACAAAAGAACTGTGCTTCCTACACACGGCCATATTTCGTTCAATTCTGTTAGGAAACTGACAAGAACAGTAGATCATCTTCAGTCCAATACACTGTACATGCTGGGAACAAACGCCAGTGCGATTTGCACTGTGTATGGCAATGGGAGCGCAATAGTGACTCTTCTTACCACAAAACAACTCTTGCTCGTAGGACCAGAAACTGCATGTGATTCAACTCCATTTAGGATTGGGAAAAACGCTAGCTCGCCTTACAAGAAACACACTCTGCTTTTGAGAATAGGGCACACATCTACTCTACTGTGTTTCCTATGGGGTCCAAACAGTGAGCTTGCTCAGAACAAAAGAACTGTGCTTCCTACACACACGGGTCATAACTAGTTCAACTCTGCTTAGGAAACTGACAAGAACAGTAGCTCCTCTTCAGTCCAATACACTGCACTTGCTGGGCACATACGCGAGTGCTCTTTGCACTGTGTACAGCAATGGGAGCGCAATAGTTACTCTTCTTACCAGAAAACAACTCTTGTTCATAGGACCAGAAAGAGAATGTCATTCAACTCCATTTAGGACTGGGAAACAAACGCTAGCTCACCTTACAAGAAACACACTCTTCTCCTTGAGTAAAGTACACTCTTCAACTCTACTTTGATTACTATGGGGTCCGAATTGTGAGGTTGCTGAGAAGAAAAGAACTGTGCTTCCTACACACTCGCGCCATATCTAATTCAACTCTGCTTAGGAAAATGACAAGAACATTAGCTCCTCTTCAGCCCAATACACTGTACTTGATGGGAACAGATGCGAGGGCTATTTGCACTGTGTATGGCAATGGGAGCGCAATAGTGACTTTCCTTACCAGAAAACAACTCTTGCGTGTAGGACCAAAAACTGCATGTGATTCAACTCCATTTAGAACTTGGAAACAAACACTAGCTCACCTTACAAGAAAGACACTCTGCTTTTGAGAAAACAGCACTCTTCTACTCTACTGTGTTTCCTATAGCACCAGAACAGTGAGCTTGCTCAGAACAAAAGAACTGTGCTTCCTACACATGGCCATATCTAGTTCAATTTTGCTTAGGAAACTGACAAGAACAGTAGATCCTCTTCAGTCCAGTACACTGTACTTGCTGGGAACAGACGCCAGTGCTATTTGCATTGTGTATGACAATGGGAGCGCAATAGTGACTCTTCTTACCACAAAACAATTCTTGCTCCTAGGAACAGAAACTGCATGTGATTCAACTACATTTAGGACTGGGAAACAAACGCTAGCTCGACTTACAAGAAACACACTCTGCTTTTGAGGAAAGAGCACTCTTCTACTCTACTGTGTTTCCTATAGGGCCAAAACAGTGAGCTTGCTGAGTACAAAAGAACTGTGCTTCCTACACACATGGGCCATATCTAGTTCAACTCTGCTTAGGAACCTGACAAGAACAGTAGATCCTCTTCAGTCCAATACACTGTACATGCTGGGAACAGAAGCCAGTGCTATTTGCCCTGTGTATGACAAAGGGAGCGCAATAGTGACTCTTCTTACCAGAAAACAACTCTTGCTTGTAGGACCAGAAACTGCATGTGATTCAACTCCATTTAGGACTGGGAAACAAACGCTAGCTCGCCTTACAAGAAACACACTCTGCTTTTGAGAAAAGAGCACTCTTTTACTCTACTGTGTTTCCTATAGGGCCAGAACAGTGAGCTTGCTCAGAAGAAAAGAACTGTGCTTCCTACACACACGGGCCATATCTAGTTCAACTCTCCTTAGGAAACTGATGAGAACAGTAGCTCCTCTTCAGTCCAATACACTGCACTTGCTGGGCACATACGCGAGTGCTATTTGCAATGTGTACAGCAATGGGAGCGCAATAGTTACTCTTCTTACCAGAAAACAACTCTTGTTCGTAGGACCAGAAAGTGAATGTCATTCAACTCCATTTAGGACTGGGAAACAAACGCTAGCTCACCTTACAAGAAACACACTCTTCTTCTTGAGTAAAGTACACTCTTCAACTCTACTGTGATTTCTATGGGGTCAGAACTGTGAGGTTGCTGAGAACAAAAGAACTGTAATTCCTACACTCTCGCGCCATATCTAATTCAACTCTGCTTAGGAAAATGACAAGAACATTAGCTCCTCTTTAGCCCAATACACTGTACTTGCTGGGAACAGATGTGAGGGCTATTTGCACTGTGTATGGCAATGGGAGCACAATAGTGACTTTCCTTACCAGAAAACAACTCTTGCGTGTAGGACCAGAAACTGCATGTGATTCAACTCCATTTAGGACTTGGAAACAAATGCTAGCTCGCCTTACAAGAAACACACTCTGCTTTTGAGAAAACAGCACTCTTCTACTCTACTGTGTTTCCTATAGCGCCAGAATAGTGAGCTTGCTCAGAACAAAAGAACTGTGCTTCCTACACACGGCCATATTTCGTTCAATTCTGTTAGGAAACTGACAAGAACAGTAGATCATCTTCAGTCCAATACACTGTACATGCTGGGAACAAACGCCAGTGCGATTTGCACTGTGTATGGCAATGGGAGCGCAATAGTGACTCTTCTTACCACAAAACAACTCTTGCTCGTAGGACCAGAAACTGCATGTGATTCAACTCCATTTAGAACTGGGAAACAAACACTAGCTCGCCTTACAAGAAACACACTCTGCTTTTGAGAAAAGAGCACTCTTCTACTCTACTGTGTTTCCTATAGGGCCAGAACAGTGAGCTTGCTCAGAACAAAAGAACTGTGCTTCCTACACACGTGCCATATCTAGTTCAACTCTGCTTAGGAAACTGACAAGAACAGTAGCTCCTCTTCAATCAAATACACTGTACTTGCTGGGAACAGACGTGAGTGCTATTTTTACTGTGTATGGCAATGGGAGCGCAATAGTGACTCTTCTTACCAGAAAACAACTCTTGCTCGTAGGACCAAAAACTGTATTTGATTCACCTCCATTTAGGACTGGGAAACAAACGCTAGCTCGCCTTACAAGAAACACACTCTGCTTTTGAGAAAAGAGCACACTTCTACTCTACTGTGTTTTCTATAGTACCAGAAAAGAGAGCTTGCTCAGAACAAAAGAACTGGCTTCCTACATACACGGCCATATGTAGTTCAATTCTGCATAGGAAACTGACAAGAACAAAAGATTTTTTTCAGTCCAATACACTGTACATGCTGGGAAGAGAAACCAGTGCTATTTGCCCTGTGTATGACAATGGGAGCGCAATAGTGACTCTTCTTACCAGAAAACAACACTTGCTTGTAGGACCAGAAACTGCATGTGTATTTCAACTCCATTTAGGACTGGGAAACAAATGCTAGCTCGCCTTACAAGAAACGAACTCTGCTTTTGAGAAAAGAGCACTCTTCTACTCTACTGTGTTTCCTGTGGTGTTCGAACAGTGAGCTTGCTCAAAACAAAAGAACGGTGCTTCCTACACACACGGGCCATATCTAGTTCAACTCTGCTTAGGAAAATGACAAGAACATTAGCTCCTCTTCAGCCCAATACACTGTACTTGCTGGGAACAGATGCGAGGGCTATTTGCACTGTGTATGGCAATGGGAGCGCAATAGTGACTTTCCTTACCAGAAAACAACTCTTGCGTGTAGGACCAAAAACTGTATGTGATTCAACTCCATTTAGAACTTGGAAACAAACGCTAGCTCGCCTTAGAAGAAACACACTCTGCTTTTGAGAAAACAGCACTCTTCTACTCTAATGTGTTTCCTATAGGGCCAGAACAGTGAGCTTGCTCAGAACAAAAGAACTGTGCTTCCTACACATAGCCATATCTAGTTCAATTGTGCTCAGGAAACTGACAAGAACAGTAGATCCTCTTCAGTCCAATACACTGTACTTACTGCGAACAGACGCCAGTGCTATTTGCCCTGTGTATGACAATGGGAGCACAATAGTGACTCTTCTTACCACAAAACAACTCTTGCTCATAGGACCAGAAACTGCATGTGATTCAACTCCATTTAGGATTGGGAAAAACGCTAGCTCGCCTTACAAGAAACACACTCTGCTTTTGAGAATAGGGCACACATCTACTCTACTGTGTTTCCTATGGGGTCCAAACAGTGAGCTTGCTCAGAACAAAAGAACTGTGCTTCCTACACACACGGGTCATAACTAGTTCAACTCTGCTTAGGAAACTGACAAGAACAGTAGCTCCTCTTCAGTCCAATACACTGCACTTGCTGGGCACATACGCGAGTGCTCTTTGCACTGTGTACAGCAATGGGAGCGCAATAGTTACTCTTCTTACCAGAAAACAACTCTTGTTCATAGGACCAGAAAGAGAATGTCATTCAACTCCATTTAGGACTGGGAAACAAACGCTAGCTCACCTTACAAGAAACACACTCTTCTCCTTGAGTAAAGTACACTCTTCAACTCTACTTTGATTACTATGGGGTCCGAATTGTGAGGTTGCTGAGAACAAAAGAACTGTGCTTCCTACACACTCGCGCCATATCTAATTCAACTCTGCTTAGGAAAATGACAAGAACATTAGCTCCTCTTCAGCCCAATACACTGTACTTGATGGGAACAGATGCGAGGGCTATTTGCACTGTGTATGGCAATGGGAGTGCAATAGTGACTTTCCTTACCAGAAAACAACTCTTGCGTGTAGGACCAAAAACTGCATGTGATTCAACTCCATTTAGAACTTGGAAACAAACACTAGCTCACCTTACAAGAAAGACACTCTGCTTTTGAGAAAACAGCACTCTTCTACTCTACTGTGTTTCCTATAGCACCAGAACAGTGAGCTTGCTCAGAACAAAAGAACTGTGCTTCCTACACATGGCCATATCTAGTTCAATTTTGCTTAGGAAACTGACAAGAACAGTAGATCCTCTTCAGTCCAGTACACTGTACTTGCTGGGAACAGACGCCAGTGCTATTTGCATTGTGTATGACAATGGGAGCGCAATAGTGACTCTTCTTACCACAAAACAATTCTTGCTCCTAGGACCAGAAACTGCATGTGATTCAACTACATTTAGGACTGGGAAACAAACGCTAGCTCGACTTACAAGAAACACACTCTGCTTTTGAGGAAAGAGCACTTTCTACTCTACTGTGTTTCCTATAGGGCCAAAACAGTGAGCTTGCTGAGTACAAAAGAACTGTGCTTCCTACACACATGGGCCATATCTAGTTCAACTCTGCTTAGGAACCTGACAAGAACAGTAGATCCTCTTCGTCCAATACACTGTACATGCTGGGAACAGAAGCCAGTGCTATTTGCCCTGTGTATGACAAAGGGAGCGCAATAGTGACTCTTCTTACCAGAAAACAACTCTTGCTTGTAGGACCAGAAACTGCATGTGATTCAACTCCATTTAGGACTGGGAAACAAACGCTAGCTCGCCTTACAAGAAACACACTCTGCTTTTGAGAAAAGAGCACTCTTTTACTCTACTGTGTTTCCTATAGGGCCAGAACAGTGAGCTTGCTCAGAAGAAAAGAACTGTGCTTCCTACACACACGGGCCATATCTAGTTCAACTCTCCTTAGGAAACTGATGAGAACAGTAGCTCCTCTTCAGTCCAATACACTGCACTTGCTGGGCACATACGCGAGTGCTATTTGCAATGTGTACAGCAGTGGGAGCGCAATAGTTACTCTTCTTACCAGAAAACAACTCTTGTTCGTAGGACCAGAAAGTGAATGTCATTCAACTCCATTTAGGACTGGGAAACAGACGCTAGCTCACCTTACAAGAAACACACTCTTCTTCTTGAGTAAAGTACACTCTTCAACTCTACTGTGATTTCTATGGGGTCAGAACTGTGAGGTTGCTGAGAACAAAAGAACTGTGCTTCCTACACTCTCGCGCCATATCTAATTCAACTCTGCTTAGGAAAATGACAAGAACATTAGCTCCTCTTCAGCCCAATACACTGTACTTGCTGGGAACAGATGCGAGGGCTATTTGCACTGTGTATGGCAATGGGAGCACAATAGTGACTTTCTTTACCAGAAAACAACTCTTGCGTGTAGGACCAGAAACTGCATGTGATTCAACTCCATTTAGGACTTGGAAACAAATGCTAGCTCGCCTTACAAGAAACACACTCTGCTTTTGAGAAAACAGCACTCTTCTACTCTACTGTGTTTCCTATAGCGCCAGAATAGTGAGCTTGCTCAGAACAAAAGAACTGTGCTTCCTACACACGGCCATATTTCGTTCAATTCTGTTAGGAAACTGACAAGAACAGTAGATCATCTTCAGTCCAATACACTGTACATGCTGGGAACAAACGCCAGTGCGATTTGCACTGTGTATGGCAATGGGAGCGCAATAGTGACTCTTCTTACCACAAAACAACTCTTGCTCGTAGGACCAGAAACTGCATGTGATTCAACTCCATTTAGAACTGGGAAACAAACACTAGCTCGCCTTACAAGAAACACTTTCTGCTTTTGAGAAAAGAGCACTCTTCTACTCTACTGTGTTTCCTATAGGGCCAGAACAGTGAGCTTGCTCAGAACAAAAGAACTGTGCTTCCTATACACGTGCCATATCTAGTTCAACTCTGCTTAGGAAACTGACAAGAACAGTAGCTCCTCTTCAATCAAATACACTGTACTTGCTGGGAACAGACGCGAGTGCTATTTTTACTGTGTATGGCAATGGGAGCGCAAGAGTGACTCTTCTTACCAGAAAACAACTCTTGCTCGTAGGACCAAAAACTGCATTTGATTCACCTCCATTTAGGACTGGGAAACAAACGCTAGCTAGACTTACAAGAAACACACTCTGCTTTTGAGAAAAGAGCACTCCTCTACTCTGCTGTGTTTCCTATAGGGCCAGAACAGTGAGCTTGCTCAGAACAAAAGAACTGAGCTTCCTACACACACGGGGCATATCTAGTTCAATTCTGCTTACGAAACTGACAAGAACAGTAGCCTCTCTTCAGTCCAATACACTGTACTTGCTGGAAACAGACGCGAGTGCTATTTGTACTGTGTATGGCAAAGGGAGCGCAAAATGGACTCTTCTTACCAGAAAACAACTCTTGCTCGTAGGACCAAAAACTATATGTGTATTTCAACTCCATTTAGGACTGGGAAACAAACGCTAGCTAGACTTACAAGAAACACACTCTGCTTTTGAGAAAAGAGCACTCCTCTACTCTACTGTGTTTCCTATGGGGTCCAAACAGAGAACTTGCTCAGAACAAACGAACTGTGCTTCCTACACTCGGGCCATATCTAGTTCATCTCTGCTGAGGAAACTGACAAGAGAAGTAGCTCCTCTTCAATCCAATACACTGTACTTGCTGGCAACAGATGCCAGTGCTATTTGCTCTGTGTATGGCAATGGGAGCGCAATAGTGACTTTCCTTACCAGAAAGCACCTCTTGCACGTAGGACCAAAAACTGCATGTGATTCAACTCCATTTAGGACTGGGAAACAAATGCTAGCTCGCCTTACAAGTAACACACTCTACTTTTGAGGAAGGAGCACTCTTCTACTCTACTGTGTTTCCTTTAGCGCCAGAACAGTGAGCTTGCTAAGAACAAAAGAATTGTGCTTCCTACACACAAGGCCATATCTAGTTCAACTCTGCTTAGGAACCTGACAAGAACAGTAGATCCTCTTCAGTCCAATACACTGTACATGCTGGGATCAGACGCCAGTGCTATTTGCCCTGTGTTTGACAATGGGAGCACAATAGTGACTCTTCTTACCAGAAAACAACTCTTGCTGGTAGGACCAGAAACTGCATGTGATTCAACTCCATTTTGGACTGGGAAACAAACTCTAGCTCGCCTTACAAGAAACACACTCTGCTTTAGAGAAAAGAGCACTCTTCTACTCTACTGTGTTTCCTATAGTGCCAGAACAGTGAGCTTGCTCAGAACAAAAGTACTGTGCTTCCTACACACACGGGCCATATCTAGTTCAATTCTGCTCAGGATACTGACAAGAACAGTAGATCCTCTTCAGTCCAATACACTGTACTTGCTGGGAACAGACGCGAGTGCTATTTGCATTGTGTATGAAAATGGGAGCGCAAAAGTGACTCTTCTTACCAGAAAACAACTCTTGCTCGTAGGACCAGAAACTGCATGTGTATTTCAACTCCATTTAGGACTGGGAAACATATGCTAGCTCGCCTTACGAGAAACACACTCTGCTTTTGAGAAAAGAGCACTCTTCTACTCTACTGTGTTTCCTGTGGGGTTCAACAGTGAGCTTGGTCAGAACAAAAGAAGTGTGCTTCCTATACACACGGGCCATATCTAGTTCAACGTTGCTTAGGAACCTGACAAGAACAGTAGCTCCTCTTCAGTCCAATACACTGTACATGCTGGGAACAGACGCCAGTGCTATTTGCCCTGTGTATGACAATGCGAGCATAATAGTGACTCTTCTTACCAGAAAACAACTCTTGCTCCTAGGACCAGAAACTGCATGTGATTCAGCTCCATTTAGGACTGGAAAACAAACGGTAGCTTGCCTGACATGAAACACACTCTGTTTTTTAGAAAAGAGCCCTCTTCTACTCTACTATGTTTCCTATAGGGCCAGAAGAGTGAGCTTTCTCAGAACAAAAGAACTGTGCTTCCTACACACACGGGCCATATCTAGTTCTACTCTACTTTGGAAACTTATGAGAACAGTAGCTCCTCTTCAGTCCAATACACTGTACTTGCTTCGAACAGACGCGAGTGCTATTTGCACTGTGTACGGAAATGGAGCGCAATAGTGACTTTCCTTACCAAAAAACAACTCTTGCTCGTAGGACCAAAACCTGTATGTGATTCAACTCCATTTAGGACTGGGAAAG
The DNA here is from genome assembly GCF_949786415.1 of Peromyscus eremicus. Classification (NCBI taxonomy): domain Eukaryota; kingdom Metazoa; phylum Chordata; class Mammalia; order Rodentia; family Cricetidae; genus Peromyscus; species Peromyscus eremicus. The sequence goes on along the minus strand of NW_026734575.1, from coordinate 226,915 downwards.
AAACACTAGCTCGCCTTACAAGAAACACAGTCTTCTTTTTGAGTAAAGAGCACTCTTCTACTCTACTGTGTTTTCAATGGGGTCCGAACAGTGAGCTTGCTGAGAACAAAAGAACTGTGCTTCCTACACACTCACGCCATATCTAATTCAACTCTGCTTAGGAAAATGACATGAACAGTAGCTCCTCTTCAGTCCAATACACTGTACTTGCTGGGAACAGATGCGAGTGCTATTTGCACTGTGTATAGCAATGGGAGCGCAATGGTGTCTTTCCTTACCAGAAAACAACTCTTGCATGTAGGACCAGAAACTGCATGTGATTCAACTCCATTTAGAACTTGGAAACAAACGCTAGCTTGCCTTAAAAGAAACACACTCTGCTTTTGAGAAAACAGCACTCTTCTATTCTACTGTGTATCCTATAGCGCCAGAACAGTGAGCTTGCTCAGAACAAAAGAAATGTGCATCCTACACACACGGGCAATATCTAGTTCAACTCTGCTTAGGAAACAAACAAGAACAGTAGCTCCTCTTCATTCCAATACACTGTACTTGCTGGGAACAGACGCCAGTGCTATTTGCACTGTGAACAGCAATGGGAGCACAATAGTGACTCTTCTTACCAGAAAACAACTCTTGCTCTTAGGACCAGAAACTGCGTGTGATTCAACTCCATTTAGGACTGGGAAACAAACACTAGCTCTCCTTACTAGAAACACACTCTGCTTTTGAGGAAAGAGCACTCTTCTACTCTACTGTGTTTCCTGTAGGGCCAGAACAGTGAGGTTGCTGAGAACAAAAGAACTGTGCTTCCTACACACACGGGCCATATCTAGTTCAACTCTGCTTAGGAAACTGACAAGAACAGTAGCTCCTCTTCAGTCCAATACACTGTACTTGCTGGGAACAGACGCGAGTGCTATTTGCACTGTGTATGGCAAAGGGAGCGCAATAGTGACTCTTCTTAAGAGAAAACAACTCTTGCTCGTAGGACCAGAAACTGCATGTGTATTTCAACTCCATTTAGGACTGGGAAACAAATGCTAGCTCGCCTTACAAGAAACACACTCTGCTTTTGAGAAAAGAGCACTCTTCTACTCTACTGTGTTTCCTATGGTGTTCGAACAGTGAGCATGCCCAAAACAAAAGAACGGTGCTTCCTACAAACACAGGCCATATCTAGTTCAACTCTGCTTAGGAAAATGACAAGAACATTAGCTCCTCTTCAGCCCAATACACTGTAGTTGCTGGGAACAGATGCGAGGGCTATTTGCACTGTGTATGGCAATGGGAGCGCAATAGTGACTTTCCTTACCAGAAAACAACTCTTGTGTGTAGGACCAAAAACTGTATGTGATTCAACTCCATTTAGAACTTGGAAACAAACGCTAGCTCACCTTAGAAGAAACACACTCTGCTTTTGAGAAAACAGCACTCTTCTACTCTAATGTGTTTAATAAAGGGCCAGAACAGTGAGCTTGCTCAGAACAAAAGAACTGTGCTTCCTACACATGGCCATATCTAGTTCAATTGTGCTCAGGAAACTGACAAGAACAGTAGATCCTCTTCAGTCCAATACACTGTACTTACTGGGAACAGACGCCAGTGCTATTTGCCCTGTGTATGACAATGGGAGCACAATAGTGACTCTTCTTACCACAAAACAACTCTTGCTCATAGGACCAGAAACTGCATGTGATTCAACTCCATTTAGGATTGGGAAAAACGCTAGCTCGCCTTACAAGAAACACACTCTACTTTTGAGAATAGGGCACACATCTACTCTACTGTGTTTCCTATGGTGTCCAAACAGTGAGCTTGCTCAGAATAAAGGAACTGTGCTTCCTACACACACGGGTCATAACTAGTTCAACTCTGCTTAGGAAACTGACAAGAACAGTAGCTCCTCTTCAGTCCAATACACTGCACTTGCTGGGCACATACGCGAGTGCTCTTTGCACTGTGTACAGCAATGGGAGCGCAATAGTTACTCTTCTTACCAGAAAACAACTCTTGTTCATAGGACCAGAAAGAGAATGTCATTCAACTCCATTTAGGACTGGGAAACAAACGCTAGCTCACCTTACAAGAAACACACTCTTCTTCTTGAGTAAAGTACACTCTTCAACTCTACTTTGATTACTATGGGGTCCGAATTGTGAGGTTGCTGAGAACAAAAGAACTGTGCTTCCTACACACTCGCGCCATATCTAATTCAACTCTGCTTAGGAAAATGACAAGAACAATAGCTCCTCTTCAGCCCAATACACTGTACTTGATGGGAACAAATGCGAGGGCTATTTGCACTGTGTATGGCAATGGGAGCGCAATAGTGACTTTCCTTACCAGAAAACAACTCTTGCGTGTAGGACCAAAAACTGCATGTGATTCAACTCCATTTAGAACTTGGAAACAAACGCTAGCTCACCTTACAAGAAAGACACTCTGCTTTTGAGAAAACAGCACTCTTCTACTCTACTGTGTTTCCTATAGCACCAGAACAGTGAGCTTGCTCAGAACAAAAGAACTGTGCTTCCTACACATGGCCATATCTAGTTCAATTTTGCTTAGGAAACTGACAAGAACAGTAGATCCTCTTCAGTCCAGTACACTGTACTTGCTGGGAACAGACGCCAGTGCTATTTGCATTGTGTATGACAATGGGAGCGCAATAGTGACTCTTCTTACCACAAAACAATTCTTGCTCCTAGGACCAGAAACTGCATGTGATTCAACTACATTTAGGACTGGGAAACAAACGCTAGCTCGACTTACAAGAAACACACTCTGCTTTTGAGGAAAGAGCACTCTTCTACTCTACTGTGTTTCCTATAGGGTCAAAACAGTGAGCTTGCTGAGTACAAAAGAACTGTGCTTCCTACACACCTGGGCCCTATCTAGTTCAACTCTGCTTAGGAACCTGACAAGAACAGTAGATCCTCTTCAGTCCAATACACTGTACATGCTGGGAACAGAAGCCAGTCCTATTTGCCCTGTGTATGACAAAGGGAGCGCAATAGTGACTCTTCTTACCAGAAAACAACTCTTGCTTGTAGGACCAGAAACTGCATGTGATTCAACTCCATTTAGGACTGGGAAACAAACGCTAGCTCGCCTTACAAGAAACACACTCTGCTTTTGAGAAAAGAGCACTCTTTTACTCTACTGTGTTTCCTATAGGGCCAGAACAGTGAGCTTGCTCAGAAGAAAAGAACTGTGCTTCCTACACACACGGGCCCTATCTAGTTCAACTCTCCTTAGGAAAGTGACAAGAACAGTAGCTCCTCTTCAGTCCAATACACTGTACTTGCTGGGAACAGACATGAGTGCTATTTGTGTTGTGAATGGCAAAGGGAGCGCAATAGTGACTTTCCTTACCAGAAAACAATTCTTGCTCGTATGACCAAAAACTGCATGTGATTAAACTCCATTTAGGGGTGGGAAACAAACGCTAGCTCACCTTACAAGAAACACACTCTGCGTTTGAGAAAAGAGCACTCTTCTACTCTACTGTGTTTCCTATAGGGCCAGAACAGTTAGCTTGCTCAGAACAAAAGAACTGTGCTTCCTACACACACGGGCCATATCTAGTTCAACTCTGCTTAGGAAACTGACAAGAACAGTAGAACCTCTTCAGTCCAACAGACTGTACATGCTGGGAACAGACACCAGTGCTATTTGCCCTGTGTGTGACAATGGGAGCGCAATAGTGACTCTTCTTACAAGAAAACAACTCTTGCTCGTAGGACCAGAAACTGCATTTCATTCAATCCACTTAGGACTGGGAAACAAACGCTAGCTCACCTTACAAGAAACACGCTCTGCTTTTGAGGAAAGAGCACTCTTCTACTTTACTGTGTTTCCTATAGGGCCAGAAAGTTAGTTTGCTCAGAACAAAAGAACTGTGCTTCCTACACACACGGGCCATATCTAGTTCAACTCTGCTCAGGAAACTGACAAGAACAGTAGATCCTCTTCAGTCCAATACACTGTACTTGATTGGAAAAGACGCAAGTGCTATTTGCACTGTGTATGGCAATGGGAGCGCAATAGTGACTCTTCTTACCAAAAAACAACTCTACTCATAGGAACAGAAACTGCATGTGATTCAACTTCATTTACGACTGGGAAACAAAAGCTAGCTTGCCTTACAAGAAACGCACTCTGCTTTTGAGAAAAGAGTACTCTTCTACTCTACTTTGTTTCCTATGGGGTCCGAACAGTGAGCTTGCTCAGAACAAAAGAACTGTGCTTATACACACGGGCCATATCTAGTTCAATTCTGCTTAGGAAACTGACAAGAACAGTAGCTCCTCTTCAATCAAATACACTGTACTTGCTGAGAGTAGAAGCGAGTGCTATTTGTACTGTGTATGGCAATGGGAGCACAATAGTGACTCTTCTTACCAGAAAAAAACTCGAACTTAGGACCAGAAACTGCATGTGATTCAACTCCATTTAGGACTGGGAAGCAAACGCTGGGTCGCCTTACACTAAACACACTCGGCTTTTGCGAAAAGAGCACTCATCTACTCTACTGTGTTTCCTATAGGGTCCGAACAGTGAGGTTGCTCAGAACAAAAGAATTGTGCTTCTTACACATACGGGCCATATCTAGTTCAACTCTGCTTAGGAAACTGATAAGAACAGTAGCTCCTCTTCAGTCCAATACACTGTACTTGCTGGGAACAGACATGAGTGCTTTTTGCACTGTGTACGGCAATGGGAGCACAATAGTGACTCTTCTTACAAGAAAACAACTCTTGCTCGTAGGACCAGAAACTGCATTTCATTCAATCCACTTAGGACTGGGAAACAAACGCTAGCTCACCTTACAAGAAACACGCTCTGCTTTTGAGAATAGGGCACACATCTACTCTACTGTGTTTCTTATGGGGTCCAAACAGTGAGCTTGCTCAGAACAAAAGAACTGTGCTTCCTACACACACAGGTCATACCTAGTTCCACTCTGCTTAGGAAACTGACAAAAACAGTAGCTCCTCTTGAGTCCAATACACTGTACTTGCTGGGAACACACGCGAGGGCTATTTGCACTGTGTATGACAATGGGAGCACAATAGTGACTCTTCTTACCAGAAAACAACTCTTGCTCGTAGGACCAGAAACTGCATTTGATTCAACTCCATTTAGGACTGGGAAACAAATGCTAGCTCGCCATACAAGAAACACACTCTGCTTTTGAGAAAAGAGCACTATTCTACTCTACTGTGTTTTTTATGGGGTCCGAACAGTGAGCTTGCTGAGAACAAATGAACTGTGCTTGTACACACACGGGCCATATCTAGTTCAATTCTGCTTAGGAAACTGACAAGAACAGTCGATCCTCTTCAGTGAAATACACTGTACATCCTGGGAAAAGAAGCCAGTGCTATTTGCCCTGTGTATGACAATGGGAGCACAATAGTGACTCTTCTTACCAGAAAACATCTCTTGCTCGTAGGAACAGAAACTGCATGTGATTCAACTCCATTTAGTACTTGGAAACAAACATTAGCTCGCCTTACAAGAAACACACTCTGCTTTTGAGAAAAGAGCACTCTGCTACTCTACTGTGTTTCCTATAGGGCCAGAACAGTGAGCTTGCTCAGAACAAAAGAACTGTGCTTCCTACACACACGGGCTATATCTAGTTCAACTCTGCATAGGAAACTGACAAGAACAGTAGATCCTCTTCAGTCCAATACACTGTACATGCTGGGAAAAGACGCAAGTGCTATTTGCCCTCTATATGACAATGCGAGCGCAATAGTGACTCTTCTTACCAGAAAACCACTCTTGCTTGTAGGACCAGAAACTGCATGTGATTCAACTCCATTTAGGTCTGGGAAGCAAACGCTATCTAGCCTTACAAGAAACACACTCTGCTTTTGAGAAAAGAGCACTGTGTTTCCTATGGGGTCCGCACAGTGAGCTTGCTCAGAACAAAAGAGCTGTGCTTCCTATACACACGGGCCATATCTAGTTCAACTCTGCTTAGGAAACTGACAAGAACAGTAGCTCCTCTTCAGTCCAATACACTGTACTTGCTGGGAACAGACATGAGTGCTATTTGTACTGTGAATGGAAAAGGGAGCGCAATAGTAACTTTCCTTACCAGAAAACAATTCTTGCTCGTATGACCAAAAACTGCATGTGATTAAACTAAATTTAGGGGTGGGAAACAAACGCTAGCACACCTTACAAGAAACACACTCTGCGTTTGAGAAAAGAGCACTCTTCAACTCTACTGTGTTTCCTATAGGGCCAGAACAGTGAGCTTGCTCAGAACAAAAGAACTGTGCTTACTACACACACGGGCTATATCTAGTTCAACTCTGCTTAGGAAACTGACAAGAACAGTAGCTATTCTTCAGTCCAATACACTGTACTTGCTGGGAACAGACACGAGTGGTATTTGAACTATATATGGCAATGGGAGCACAATAGTGTCTTTCCTTGCCAGAAAACAACCCTTGCTCGTAGGACCAGAAACTGCATATGATTCAACTCCATTTAGGACTTGGAAACAAACGCAACTCGCCTTAAAAGAAACACACTCTGCTTTTGAGAAAAGAGCAGTATTCTACTCTAATATGTTTCCTATAGGGCCAGAACATTGAGCTTCCTCAGAACAAAAGAACTGTGCTTCCTACATACACGGGCTATATCTAGTTCAACTCTGCTTAGGAAACTGACAAGAACAGTAGCTCCTCTTCAGACCAATACACTGTACTTGCTGGGAAGAGACGGGAGTGCTATTTGCACGGTGTATGGGAATGAGCGCAATAGTGACTTTCCTTACCAGAAAACACCTCTTGCTCGTGGGAACAAAAACTGCATGTGATTCAACTCCATTTAGGAATGGGAAACAAACGCTAGCTCGCCTTACAAGAAACACACTCTGCTTTTGAAAAAAGAGCAATCTTCTACTCTACTGTGTTTCCTGTAGGGCCAAAACAGTGAGCTTGCTCAGTACAAAAGAACTGTGCTTCCTACACACACGGCCATATCTAGTTCAATTCTGCTTAGGAAACTGACAAGAACAGTAGATCCTCTTCAGTCCAATACACTGTACATGCTGGGAACAGACGCCAGTGCTATTTGCCCTGTGCATGACAATGGGAGTGCAATAGTGACTCTTCTTACCAGAAAACAACTCTTGCTTGTAGGACCAGAAACTGCATGTGATTCAACTCCATTTAGGACTGGGAAACAAACGCTAGCTGGCCTTACAAGAAACACACTCTGCTTTTGAGAAAAGAGCACTCTTCTACTCTTCTGTGTTTCTTATGGGGTTCGAACAGTGAGCTTGCTCAGAACAAAAGAACTGTGCTTCCTACACACACGGGCCATATCTAGTTCAACTCTGCTTTGGAATCTGACAAGAACAGTAGATCCTCTTCAGTCCAATACACTGTACATGCTGGGAACAGACGCCAGTGCTATTTGCCCTGTGTATGACAATGGGAGCACAATAGTGACTCTTCATACCAGAAAACAACTCTTGCTCGTAGAACCAGATACTGCATGTGATTCAACTCCATTTAGGACTGGGAAACAAATGCTAGCTTGCCATACAAGAAACACACTCTGATTTTGAAAAAAGAGCAGTATTTTACTCTATTGTGTTTCCTATAGGGCCAGAACAGTGAGCTTGCTCAGAACAAAGAACTGTGCTTCCTACACACACGAGCCACATCTACTTCAACTCTGCTTAGGAAACTGACAAGAACAATAGCTCCTCTTCAGTCCAATAAATTGTAAATGCTGGGAACAGACGCCAGTGCTATTTGCCTTGTGTATGACAATGGGAGCGCAATAGTGACTCTTCTTACCAGAAAACAACTCTTGTTCGTAGGACCAGAAACTGCATGTGATTCAACTCCATTTAGGACTGGGAAACAAACGCTAGCTGGCCTTACAAGAAACACACTCTGCTTTTGAGAAAAGAGCACTCTTCGACTCTAATGTGTTTCCTATATGGCCAAAACAGTGAGCTTGCTCAGAACAAAAGAACTGTGTATCCTACACACACGGGCCATGTATAGTTCAACTCTGCTTAGGAAACTGACAAGAACAGTAGCTCCTCTTCATTCCAATACACTGTACTTGCTGGAAACAGACGCTAGTGCTAATTGCACTGTGTATAGCAATGGGAGCCGAGTAGTGTCTCTTTGTACCAGAAAACAACTCTTGCTCGTAGGACCAAATACTGCATGTGACTCAACTTCATTTAAGACTGGGAAACAAACGCTAGCTCGCCTTACAAGAAACACACTCTGCTTTTGAGAAAAGGGCACTCTTCTACTCTACTGTGTTTCCTATGGGATCCGAACAGTGAGCTTGCTCAGAACAAAATAACTGTGCTTCCTACACACACAGGCCATATCTAGTTCAACTCTGCATAGGAAACTGACAAGAACAATAGCTCCTCTTCAGTCCAATACACTGTACTTGCTGGGAACAGACGCGTGTGCTATTTGAACTGTGTATGGCAATGGGAGCACAATAGTGACTCTTCTTACCAGAAAACAACTCTTGTTCATAGGACCAAAAACTGCATGTGATTCAACTCCATTTAGGACTGGGAAACAAACGCTAGCTAGCCTTACCAGAAACAAACTCTGCTTCTGAGAAAAGAGCACTCTTCTACTCTACTGTGTTTCCTATAGGGCCAGAACAGTGAGCTTGCTCAGAACAAAAGAACTGTGCTTCCTACACACACGGGAAATATCTAGTTCAACTCTGCTTAGGAAACTGACAAGAATAGTAGATCCTCTTCAGTCCAATACACTGTACTTGCAGGTCGCAGACACGAGTCCTATTTGCAGTGTGTATGGCAATGGGAGCGAAACAGTGACTCCTTTTACCAGAAAACAACTCTTGCTCGTAGAAACAGAAACGGCATGAGATTCAAATCTGTTTCTGACAGGGAAACAAACACTAGCTAGCCTTACAAGAAACATACTCTGCTTTTGAGAAAATAGCACTCTTCTACTCTACTGTGTTTCCTATGGGGTCCGAACAGTGAGCTTGCTCAGAACAAAAGAACTGTGCTTCCTACACACACGGGCCATATCTAGTTCAACTCTGCTTAGGAAACTGACAAGAGCAGTAGATCATCTTCAGTCCAATACACTGTACTTGCTGGGAACAGACGTGAGTGCTATTTGCACTGTTTATGGCAAATGGAGCATAATAGTGACTTTCCTTTCCAGAAAATAAATCTTGCTCGTAGGACTAGAAACTGCATGTGATTCAACTCCATTTAGGACTGGGAAACAAACACAAGCTTGCCTTACAAAAAACACACTCTGCTTTTGAGAAAAGAGCACTCTTCTACTCTACTGTGTTTCCTATAGGGCCAGAAGAGTGAGCTTGCTCAGAACAAAAGAAGTGTACTTCCTGCACACACGGGCCATATCTAGTTCAACTTTGCTTAGGAAACTGCCAAGAACAGTAGATCCTCTTCAGTCTAATACACTGTACATCCTGGGAACAGACGCAGTGCTATTTGCCCTGTGTATGACACAGGGAGCACAATAGTGACTCTTCTTACTAGAAAACAACTCTTGCTCGTAGGACGAGAAACTGCATGTGATTCAACTCCATTTAGGACTGGGAAACAAAAGCTAGCTCGCCTTACAAAAACACACTCTGCTTTTGAGAAAAGAGCACTCTTCTACTCTACTTTGTTTCCTATAGGGCCAAAACAGTGAGCTTGCTCAGAACAAAAGAACTCTGCTTCCTACACACACGGGCCATATCTTGTTTAACTCTGCTTAGAAAACTGACAAGAACAGTAGATCCTCTTCAGTCCAATACACTGTACATGCTGGGAACAGACGCCAGTGCTATTTGCCCTGTGTATGACAATGGGAGCACAATAGTGACTCTTCTTACCAGAAAACAACTCTTGCTCCTAGGATCAGAAATACATATGATTCAACTCCATTTCGGACTGTGAAACAAACGCTAGCTAGCCTTACAAGAAATACACTCTGCTTTTGAGAAAAGAGCACTCTTCTACTCTACTGTGTTTCCTATGGGGTCCGAACAGTGAGCTTGCTCAGAGCAAAAGGACTGTGCTTCCTACAAACACGGGCCATATCTAGTTCAACTCTGCTTAGGAAACGGACAAGAACAGTAGCTCCTCCTCTGTCCAATACACTGTACTTGCAAAGAACAGTAGCGAATGTTGTTTGCACTGTGTATGGCAATGGGAGCACAATAGTGACTCTTCTTACCAGAAAACAACTCTTGCTCATAGGACAAGAAACTGCATGAATTTCAACTACATTTAGGACTGGGAAACAAACGCTAGCTCGCCTTACAAGAAACAAACTCTGCTTCTGAGAAAAGAGCACTCTTCTACTCTTCTGTGTTGTCTATAGGGCCAGAACAGTGAGCTTGCTCAGAACAAAAGAACTGTGCTTCCTACACACACGGGCCATATCTAGTTCAACTCTGCTTAGGAAACTGACAAGAACAGAAGCTCCTCTTCAGTCCAATACACTGTACTTGCTGGGAACAGACGTGAGTGCTATTTGCACTGTTTATGGCAAAGGGAGCACAATAGTGACTTTCCTTACCAGAAAACATCCCTTGCTCGTAGGACCAAAAACTGCATGTGATTCAACTCCATTTTGGACTGGGAAACAAACGCTAGCTCGCCTTACAAGAAACACACTCTGCTTTTGAGAAAAGAGCACTCTTCTATTCTACTGTGTTTCCTATGGGGTCCGAACAGTGAGCTTGCTCAGAACAAAAGAACTGTGCTTCCTACACACACGGGACATATCTAGTTCAACTCTGCTTAGGTAACTGACAAGAACAGTAGATCCTCTTCAGTGCAATACACTGTACATGCTGGGAACAGACTCGAGTCCTATTTGCACTGTGTATGGCAATGGGAGCGAAATAGTGACTCCTCTTACCAGAAAACAACTCTTGCTCGTAGGACCAGAAACTCATGAGATTCAAATCTGTTTTTGACTGGGAAACAAACACTAGCTAGCCTTACAAGAAACACACTCTGCTTTTGATAAAAGAGCACTCTTCTATTCTACTGTGTTTCCTATGTGGTCCGAACAGTGAGCTTGCTCAGAACAAAAGAACTGTGCTTCCTACACACACGGGCCATATCTAGTTCAACTCTGCTTAGGTAACTGTCAAGAACAGTAGATCCTCTTCAGTGCAATACCCTTTACATGCTGGGACAGACGCGAGTGCTTTTTACCCTGTGTATGGTAATGGGAGCTCAATAGTGACTCTTCTTACCAGAAAACAACTCTTTCTTGTAGGACCAGAAACTGCATGTCATTCAGCTCCATTTAGGACTTGGAAACAAACGCTAGTTCGCCTTAGAAGAAACACACTCTGCTTTGGAGAAAAGAGCACACTTCTGCTCTACTGTGTTTCCTATAGGGCCAGAACAGTGAGCTTGCTCAGAACAAAAGAACTGTGCTTCCTACACACACCGGCCATATCTAGTTCAACTCTGCTTAGGAAACTGACAAGAACAGTAGCTCCTCTTCAGTCCAATACACTGTACTTGCTGGGAACAGACGCGAGTGCTACTTGCACTGTGTATGGCAAAGGGAGCACAATAGTGACTTTCCTTTCCAGAAAACAACTCTTGCTCGTATGACTAGAATCTGCATGTCATTCAACTCCATTTAGGAGTGGGAAACAAACGCAAGCTCGCCTTACAAAAAACACACTCTGCTTTTGAGAAAAGAGCACTCTTCTACTCTACTGTGTTTCCTATAGGCCAGAAGAGTGAGCTAGCTCAGAACAAAAGAACTCTGCTTCCTACACACACGGGCCATATCTAGTTCAACTCTGCTTAGGAAACTGACAAGAACAGTAGATCCTCTTCAGTCCAATACACTGTACATGCTGGGAACAGATGCCAGTGCTATATGCCCAGTGTATGACAATGGGAGCTCACTAGTGACTCTTCTTACCAGAAAACAACTCTTGCTCGTAGGACCAGAAACTGCATGTGATTCAACTCCATTTAGGACTGAGAAACAAATGCTAGCTCGCCTTACAAGAAACACACTCTGCTTTTGAGAAAAGGGCACTCTTCTACTCTACTGTATTTCCTCTGGGGTCCGAACAGTGAGCTTGCTCAGAAGAAAAGAACTGTGCTTCCTACACACACGGCCATAGCTAGTTCAATTCTGCTTAGGAAACTGACAAGAACAGTAGATCCTCTTCCGTCCAATACACTGTACATGCTGGGAGCAGACGCCAGTGCTATTTGCCCTGTGTATGACAATGGGAGCACAATAGTGACTCTTGATACCAGAAAACAACTCTTGCTCGTAGGACCAGAAACTGCATGGGATTCAACTCCATTTAGGACTGGGAAACAAACGCTAGCTCGCCTTACAAGAAACACACTCTGCTTTTGAGAAAAGAGCACTCTTCTCTTCTACTGTGTTTCCTATGGGGTCCGAACAGTGAGCTTGCTCAGAACAAAAGAACTGTGCTTCCTACACACACGGGCCATATCTAGTTCAACTCTGCTTAGGTAACTAATAAGAACAGTAGATCCTCTTCAGTGCAATACACTGTACATGCTGGGAACAGACGCGAGTCCTATTTGCACTGTGTATGGCAATGGGAGCGAAATAGTGACTCCTCTTACCAGAAAACAACTCTTGCTCGTAGGACCAGAAACTCATGAGATTCAAATCTGTTTCTGACTGGAAACAAACACTAGCTAGCCTTACAAGAAACACACTCTGCTTTTGATAAAAGAGCACTCTTCTATTCTACTGTGTTTCCAATGTGGTCCGAACAGTGAGCTTGCTCAGAACAAAAGAACTATGCTTCCTACACACATGGGCCATATCTAGTTCAACTCTGCTTAGGTAACTGTCAAGAACAGTAGATCCTCTTCAGTGCAATGCCCTGTACATGCTGGGACAGACGCGAGTGCTTTTTACCCTGTGTATGGTAATGGGAGCTCAATAGTGACTCTTCTTACCAGAAAACAACTCATCCTCGTAGGACCAGAAACTGCATGTGATTCAACTCCATTTAGGACTGAGAAACAAACGCTAGCTCGCCTTACAAGAAACAGACTCTGCTTTTGAGAAAAGAGCACTCTTCTACTCTACTGTGTTTCCTATGGGGTCCGAACAGTGAGCTTGCTCAGAAGAAAAGAACTGTGCTTCCTACAAACACGGGCCATATCTAGTTCAACTCTGCTTAGGAAACTGACAAGAATAGTAGCTTTTCTTCAGTCCAATACACTGTAATTGCTGGGAACAGACGTGAGTGCTATTTGCACTGTGTATGGCAATGGGAGCGCAATAGTGACTCTTCTTACCAGAAAACAACTCTTGTTCGTAGGACCAGAAACTGCCTGTGATTCAACTCCATTTAGGACTGGGAAACAAATGCTAGCTCGCCTTACAAGAAACACACTCTGCTTTTGAGAAAAAGGCACTCTTCTACTCTACTGTGGTTCCTATGGGGTCCGAACAGTGAGCTTGCTCAGAACAAAAGAACTGGGCTTCCTACATACATGGTCCATATCTAGTTCAACTCTGATAAGGAAACTGACAAGAAGAGTAGCTCTTCTTAAGTCCAATACACTGTACTTGCTGGGAACAGATGCGAGTGCTATTTGCACTGTGTATGGGAATGGGAGCACAATAGTGACTTTCCTTACCAGAAAACAACTCTTGCTCATGGGACCAAAAACTGCATGTGATTCAACTCCATTTAGGACTGGGAAACAAACGCTAGCTCGTTTTACAAGAAACACACTCTGCTTTTGAGAAAACAGCACTCGTCTACTCTACTGTGTTTCCTATAGGGCCAAAACAGTGAGCTTGCTCAGAACAAAATAACTGTGCTTCCTACACACACGGCCATATCTAGTTCAATTCTGCTTCGGAAACTGACAAGAACAGTAGATCCTCTTCAGTCCAATACACTGTACATGCTGGGAACAAATTCCAGTGCTATTTGCCCTGTGAATGTCAATGAGAGCGCAATAGTGACTCTTCTTACCAGAGAACAACTTTTGCTCGTAGGACCAGAAACTGCATGTGATTCAACTCCATTTAGGACTGGAAAACAAACGCTAGCTGGCCTTACAATAATCACACTCTGCTTTTGAGAAAATAATACTCTTCTACTCTAATGTGTTTCCTCTAGGGCAAGAACAGTGAGCTTGCTCAGTAAAAAAGAACTCTGCTTCCTACACACACGGACTATATCTAGTTCAACTCTGCTTAGGAAACTGACAAGAACAGTAGATCCTCTTCAGTGCAATACACTGTACTTGCTTAGAACAGATGCGAGTGCTATTTGCAGGGTTATGGGAATGGGAGCGCAATAGTGACTTTCCTTACCAGAAAACAACTCTTGCTCATGGGACCAAAAATTGCATTTGATTCAACTCCATTTAGGACTGGGAAACAAACGCTAGCTCGCCTTACAAGAAACACACTCTGCTTTTGAGAAAAGAGCACTCTTCTACTCTAATGTGTTTCCTATATGGCCAGAACAGTGAGCTTGCTCAGAACAAAGGAACTGTGCTTCCTACACACACGGGCCATATCTAGTTCAACTCTGCTTAGGAAACTGACAAGAACAGTAGATCCTCTTCAGTGCAATACACTGTACATGCCGTAACAGACGACAGTGCTATTACCCCTGTGTATGACAATGGGAGCGCAATAGTGACTCTTCTTACCAGAAAACAACTCATCCTCGTAGGACCAGAAACTGCATGTGATTCAACTCCATTTAGGACTGGGAAACAAACGCTAGCTCGCCTTACAAGAAACAGACTCTGCTTTTGAGAAAAGAGCACTCTTCTACTCTACTTTGTTTCCTATGGGGTCCGAACAGTGAGCTTGCTCAGAACAAAAGAACTGTGCTTCCTACAAACAAGGGCCATATCTAGTTCAACTCTGCTTAGGAAACTGACAAGAATAGTAGCTTTTCTTCAGTCCAATACACTGTAATTGCTGGGAACAGACGCGAGTGCTATTTGCACTGTGTATGGCAATGGGAGCGCAATAGTGACTCTTCTTACCAGAAAACAACTCTTGTTCGTAGGACCAGAAACTGCCTGTGAATCAACTCCATTTAGGACTGGGAAACAAATGCTAGCTCGCCTTACAAGAAACACACTCTGCTTTTGAGAAAAAGGCACTCTTCTACTCTACTGTGGTTCCTATGGGGTCCGAACAGTGAGCTTGCTCAGAACAAAAGAACTGGGCTTCCTACATACATGGTCCATATCTAGTTCAACTCTGCTTAGGAAACTGACAAGAAGAGTAGCTCTTCTTCAGTCCAATACACTGTACTTGCTGGGAACAGACGCGAGTGTTATTTGCACTGTGTATGGGAATGGGAGCGCAACAGTGACTTTCCTTACCAGAAAACAACTCTTGCTCAGGCGACCAAAAACTGCATGTGATTCAACTCCATTTAGGACTGGGAAACAAACACTAGCTCGTTTCACAAGAAACACACTCTGCTTTTGAGAAAAGAGCACTCGTCTACTCTACTGTGTTTCCTATAGGGCCAAAACAGTGAGCTTGCTCAGAACAAAATAACTGTGCTTCCTACACACACGGCCATATCTAGTTCAATTCTGCTTCGGAAACTGACAAGAACAGTAGATCCTCTTCAGTCCAATACACTGTACATGCTGGGAACAAACTCCAGTGCTATTTGCCCTGTGAATGACAATCAGAGCGCAATAGTGACTCTTCTTACCAGAAAACAACTTTTGCTCGTAGGACCAGAAACTGCATGTGATTCAACTCCATTTAGGACTGGAAAACAATCACTAGCTGGCCTTACAATAAACACACTCTACTTTTGAGAAAAGAATACTCTTCTACTCTAATGTGTTTCCTCTAGGGCCAGAACAGTGAGCTTGCTCAGTAAAAAAGAACTCTGCTTCCTACACACACGGGCTATATCTAGTTCAACTCTGCTTAGGAAACTGACAAGAACAGTAGATCCTCTTCAGTGCAATACACTGTACTTGCTTAGAACAGATGCGAGTGCTATTTGCAGGGTGTATGGGAATGGGAGCGCAATAGTGACTTTCCTTACCAGAAAACAACTCTTGCTCATGGGACCAAAAACTGCATGTGATTCAACTCCATTTAGGACTGGGAAACAAACGCTAGCTCGCCTTACAAGAAACACACTCTGCTTTTGAGAAAAGAGCACTCTTCTACTCTACTGTGTTTCCTATAGGGCCAAAACAGTGAGCTTGCTCAGAACAAAAGAACTGTGCTTCCTACACACACGGGCCATATCTAGTTCAAATCTGCTTAGGAAACTGCCAAGAACAGTAGATCCTCCTCAGTCCAATACACTGTACATGCTGGGAACAGACGTAGTGCTATTTGCCCTGTGTATGACAATGGGAGCGCAATAGTGACTCTTCTTACCAGAAAACAAATCGTGCTCGTAGGACCAGAAACTGCATGTGATTCAACTCCATTTAGGACTGGGAAACATACGCTGGCTGGCCTTACAAGAAACACACTCTGCTTTTGAGAAAAAAGAACTCTTCTACTCTAATGTGTTTCCTACAGGGCCAGAAAAGTGAGCTTGCGCAGAACAAAAGAACTGTGCTTCATATACACACGGGCCATATCTAGTTCAACTCTGCTTAGGAAACTGACAAGAACAGTAGCTCCTCTTCAGTGCAACACACTTTATTTGCTGGGAACAGACGCGAGTGCTATTTGCCCTGTGAATGGCAATGGGAGCACAATAGTGACTCTTCTTACCAGAAAACAACTCTTGCTCATAGCACGAAAAACTGCATGGGATTCAACTACATTTAGGACTTGGAAATAAACGCTAGCGCGCCTTAGAAGAAACACACTCTGCTTTTGAGAAAAGAGCACTCTTCTACTCTAATGTGTTTCCTATATGGCCAGAACAGTGAGCTTTCTCAGAACAAAGGAACTGTGCTTCCTACACACACGGGCCATATCTAGTTCAACTCTGCTTAGGAAACTGACAAGAACAGTAGATCCTCTTCAGTGCAATACACTGTACATGCCGTAACAGACGACAGTGCTATTACCCCTGTGTATGACAATGGGAGCGCAATAGTGACTCTTCTTACCAGAAAACAACTCTTTCTTGTAGGACCAGAAACTGCATGTGATTCAACTCCATTTAGGACTGGGAAACAAACGCTAGTTCGCCTTAGAAGAAACACACTCTGCTTTGGAGAAAAGAGCACACTTCTACTCTACTGTGTTTCCTATAGGGCCAGAACAGTGAGCTTGCTCAGAACAAAAGAACTGTGCTTACTACACACACGGGCCATATCTAGTTCAACTCTGCTTAGGAAACTGACAAGAACAGTAGCTCCTCTTCAGTCCAATACACTGTACTTGCTGGGAACAGACGCGAGTGCTATTTGCACTGTGTATGGCAAAGGGAGCACAATAGTGACTTTCCTTTCCAGAAAACAACTCTTGCTCGTAGGACTAGAAACTGCATGTCATTCAACTCCATTTAGGACTGGGAAACAAACGCAAGCTCGCCTTACAAAAAACACACTCTGCTTTTGAGAAAAGAGCACTCTTCTACTCTACAGTGTTTCCTATAGGCCAGAAGAGTGAGCTAGCTCAGAACAAAAGAACTGTGCTTCCTACACACACGGGCCATATCTAGTTCAACTCTGCTTAGGAAACTGACAAGAACAGTAGATCCTCTTCAGTCCAATACACTGTACATGCTGGGAACAGACGCGAGTCCTATTTGCACTGTGTATGGCAATGGGAGCGAAATAGTGACTCCTCTTACCAGAAAACAACTCTTGCTCGTAGGACCAGAAACTCATGAGATTCAAATCTGTTTCTGACTGGGAAACAAACACTAGCTAGCCTTACAAGAAACACACTCTGCTTTTGAGAAAAGGGCACTCTTCTATTCTACTGTATTTCCTCTGGGGTCCGAACAGTGAGCTTGCTCAGAAGAAAAGAACTGTGCTTCCTACACACACGGCCATAGCTAGTTCAATTCTGCTTAGGAAACTGACAAGAACAGTAGATCCTCTTCCGTCCAATACACTGTACATGCTGGGAGCAGACGCCAGTGCTATTTGCCCTGTGTATGACAATGGGAGCACAATAGTGACTCTTGATACCAGAAAACAACTCTTGCTTGTAGGACCAGAAACTGCATGGGATTCAACTCCATTTAGGACTGGGAAACAAATGCTAGTTCGCCTTACAAGAAACACACTCTGCTTTTGAGAAAAGAGCACTCATCTATTCTACTGTGTTTCCTATGGGGTCTGAACAGTGAGCTTGCTCAGAACAAAAGAACTGTGCTTCCTACACACACGGGCCATATCTAGTTCAACTCTGCTTAGGTAAATGACAAGAAAAGTAGATCCTCTTCAGTGCAATACACTGTACATGCTGGGAACAGACGCGAGTCCTATTTGCACTGTGTATGGCAATGGGAGCGAAATAGTGACTCCTCTTACCAGAAAACAACTCTTGCTCGAAGGACCAGAAACTCATGAGATTCAAATCTGTTTCTGACTGGGAAACAAACACTAGCTAGCCTTACAAGAAACACACTCTGCTTTTGATAAAAAAGCACTCTTCTATTCTACTGTGTTTCCTATGTGGTCCGAACAGTGAGCTTGCTCAGAACAAAAGAACTGTGCTTCCTACACACACGGGCCATATCTTGTTCAAATCTGCTTAGGTAACTGTCAAGAACAGTAGATCCTCTTCAGTGCAATACCCTGTACATGCTGGGACAGACGCGAGTGCTTTTTACCCTGTGTATGGTAATGGGAGCACAATAGTGACTCTTCTTACCAGAAAACAACTCTTTCTTGTAGGACCAGAAACTGCATGTGATTCAACTCCATTTAGGACATGGAAACAAACGCTAGTTCGCCTTAGAAGAAACACACTCTGCTTTGGAGAAAAGAGCACACATCTACTCTACTGTGTTTCCTATAGGGCCAGAACAGTGAGCTTGCTCAGAACAAAAGAACTGTGCTTCCTACACACACGGGCCATATCTAGTTCAACTCTGCTTAGGAAACTGACAAGAACAGTAGCTCCTCTTCAGTCCAATACACTGTACTTTTGGGAACAGACGCGAGTGCTATTTGCACTGTGTATGGCAAAGGGAGCACAATAGTGACTTTCCTTTCCAGAACACAACTCTTGCTCATAGGACTAGAAACTGCATGTCATTCAACTCCATTTAGGACTGGGAAACAAACGCTAGCTCGCCTTACAAAAAACACACTCTGCTTTTGAGAAAAGAGCACTCTTCTACTCTACTGTGTTTCCTATAGGCCAGAAGAGTGAGCTAGCTCAGAACAAAAGAACTGTGCTTCCTACACACACGGGCCATATCTAGTTCAACTCTGCTTAGGAAACTGACAAGAACAGTAGATCCTCTTCAGTCCAATACACTGTACATGCTGGGAACAGATGCCAGTGCTATATGCGCTGTGTATGACAATGGGAGCTCACTAGTGACTCTTCTTACCAGAAAACAACTCTTGCTCGTAGGACCAGAAACGGCATGTGATTCAACTCCATTTAGGACTGAGAAACAAATGCTAGCTCGCCTTACAAGAAAAACCCTCTGCTTTGGGAAAAGGGCACTCTTCTACTCTACTGTATTTCCTCTGGGGTCCGAACAGTGAGCTTGCTCAGAAGAAAAGAACTGTGCTTCCTACACACACGGCCATATCTAGTTCAATTCTGCTTCGGAAACTGACAAGAACAGTAGATCCTCTTCAGTCCAATACACTGTACATGCTGGGAACAAACTCCAGTGCTATTTGCCCTGTGAATGACAATCAGAGCGCAATAGTGACTCTTCTTACCAGAAAACAACTTTTGCTCGTAGGACCAGAAACTGCATGTGATGCAACTCCATTTAGGATTGGAAAACAAACGCTAGCTGGCCTTACAATAAACACACTCTGCTTTTGAGAAAAGAATACTCTTCTACTCTAATGTGTTTCCTCTAGGGCCAGAACAGTGAGCTTGCTCAGTAAAAAAGAACTCTGCTTCCTACACACACGGGCTATATCTAGTTCAACTCTGCTTAGGAAACTGACAAGAACAGTAGATCCTCTTCAGTGCAATACACTGTACTTGCTTAGAACAGATGCGAGTGCTATTTGCAGGGTGTATGGGAATGGGAGCACAATAGTGACTTTCCTTACCAGAAAACAACTCTTGCTCATGGGACCAAAAACTGCATGTGATTCAACTCCATTTAGGACTGGGAAACAAACGCTAGCTCGCCTTACAAGAAACACACTCTGCTTTTGAGAAAAGAGCACTCTTCTACTCTAATGTGTTTCCTATATGACCAGAACAGTGAGCTTGCTCAGAACAAAGGAACTGTGCTTCCTACACACACGGGCCATATCTAGTTCAACTCTGCTTAGGAAACTGACAAGAACAGTAGCTCCTCTTCAGTCCAATACACTGTACTTGCTGGGAACAGTCGCGAGTGCTATTTCCCCTGTGTATGACAATGGGAGTGCAATAGTGACTCTTCTTTCCAGAAAACAACTCATCCTCGAAGGACCAGAAACTGCATTTGATTCAACTCCATTTAGGACTGGGAAACAAACGCTAGCTCGCCTTACAAGAAACAGACTCTGCTTTTGAGAAAAGAGCACTCTTCTACTCTACTTTGTTTCCTATGGGGTCCGAACAGTGAGCTTGCTCAGAAGAAAAGAACTGTGCTTCCTACAAACACGGGCCATATCTAGTTCAACTCTGCTTAGGAAACTGACAAGAATAGTAGCTTTTCTTCAGTCCAAAACACTGTAATTGCTGGGAACAGACGTGAGTGCTATTTGCACTGTGTATGGCAATGGGAGCGCAATAGTGACTCTTCTTAGCAGAAAACAACTCTTGTTCGTAGGACCAGAAACTGTCTGTGATTCAACTCCATTTAGGACTGGGAAACAAATGCTAGCTCGCCTTACAAGAAACACACTCTGCTTTTGAGAAAAAGTCACTCTTCTACTCTACTGTGGTTCCTATGGGGTCCGAACAGTGAGCTTGCTCAGAACAAAAGAACTGGGCTTCCTACATACATGGTCCATATCTAGTTCAACTCTGCTTAGGAAACTGACAAGAAGAGTAGCTCTTCTTCAGTCCAATACACTGTACTTGCTGGGAACAGACGCGAGTGCTATTTGCACTGTGTATGGGAATGGGAGCGCAATAGTGACTTTCCTTACCAGAAAACAACTCTTGCTCATGGGACCAAAAACTGCATGTGATTCAACTCCATTTAGGACTGGGAAACAAACGCTAGCTCGTTTTACAAGAAACACACTCTGCTTTTGAGAAAACAGCACTCGTCTACTCTACTGTGTTTCCTATAGGGCCAAAACAGTGAGCTTGCTCAGAAAAAAATAACTGTGCTTCCTACACACACGGCCATATCTAGTTCAATTCTGCTTCGGAAACTGACAAGAACAGTAGATCCTCTTCAGTCCAATACACTGTACATGCTGGGAACAAACTCCAGTGCTATTTGCCCTGTGAATGTCAATCAGAGCGCAATAGTGACTCTTCTTACCAGAAAACAACTTTTGCTCGTAGGACCAGAAACTGCATGTAATTCAACTCCATTTAGGACTGGAAAACAAACGCTAGCTGGCCTTACAATAAACACACTCTGCTTTTGAGAAAATAATACTCTTCTACTCTAATGTGTTTCCTCTAGGGCAAGAACAGTGAGCTTGCTCAGTAAAAAAGAACTCTGCTTCCTACACACACGGACTATATCTAGTTCAACTCTGCTTAGGAAACTGACAAGAACAGTAGATCCTCTTCAGTGCAATACACTGTACATGCCGTAACAGACGACAGTGCTATTACCCCTGTGTATGACAATGGGAGCGCAATAGTGACTCTTCTTACCAGAAAACAACTCATCCTCGTAGGACCAGAAACTGCATTTGATTCAACTCCATTTAGGACTGGGAAACAAACGCTAGCTCGCCTTACAAGAAACAGACTCTGCTTTTGAGAAAAGAGCACTCTTCTACTCTACTTTGTTTCCTATGGGGTCCGAACAGTGAGCTTGCTCAGAACAAAAGAACTGTGCTTCCTACAAACACGGGCCATATCTAGTTCAACTCTGCTCTGGAAACTGACAAGAATAGTAGCTTTTCTTCAGTCCAATACACTGTAATTGCTGGGAACAGACGCGAGTGCTATTTGCACTGTGTATGGCAAAGGGAGCGCAATAGTGACTCTTCTTACCAGAAAACAACTCTTGTTCGTAGGACCAGAAACTGCCTGTGATTCAACTCCATTTAGGACTGGGAAACAAATGCTAGCTCGCCTTACAAGAAACACACTCTGCTTTTGAGAAAAAGGCACTCTTCTACTCTACTGTGGTTCCTATGGGGTCCGAACAGTGAGCTTGCTCAGAACAAAAGAACTGGGCTTCCTACATACATGGTCCATATCTAGTTCAACTCTGCTTAGGAAACTGACAAGAAGAGTAGCTCTTCTTCAGTCCAATACACTGTACTTGCTGGGAACAGACGCGAGTGCTATTTCCACTGTGTATGGGAATGGGAGCGCAATAGTGACTTTCCTTACCAGAAAACAACTCTTGCTCAGGCGACCAAAAACTGCATGTGATTCAACTCCATTTAGGACTGGGAAACAAACACTAGCTCGTTTCACAAGAAACACACTCTGCTTTTGAGAAAAGAGCACTCGTCTACTCTACTGTGTTTCCTATAGGGCCAAAACAGTGAGCTTGCTCAGAACAAAATAACTGTGCTTCCTACACACACGGCCATATCTAGTTCAATTCTGCTTCGGAAACTGACAAGAACAGTAGATCCTCTTCAGTCCAATACACTGTACATGCTGGGAACAAACTCCAGTGCTATTTGCCCTGTGAATGACAATCTGAGCGCAATAGTGACTCTTCTACCAGAAAACAACTTTTGCTCGTAGGACCAGAAACTGCATGTGATTCAACTCCATTTAGGACTGGAAAACAAACACTAGCTGGCCTTACAATAAACACACTCTACTTTTGAGAAAAGAATACTCTTCTACTCTAATGTGTTTCCTCTAGGGCCAGAACAGTGAGCTTGCTCAGTAAAAAAGAACTCTGCTTCCTACACACACGGGCTATATCTAGTTCAACTCTGCTTAGAAAACTGACAAGAACAGTAGATCCTCTTCAGTGCAATACACTGTACTTGCTTAGAACAGATGCGAGTGCTATTTGCAGGGTGTATGGGAATGGGAGCGCAATAGTGACTTTCCTTACCAGAAAACAACTCTTGCTCATGGGACCAAAAACTGCATGTGATTCAACTCCATTTAGGACTGGGAAACAAACGCTAGCTCGCCTTACAAGAAACACACTCCGCTTTTGAGAAAAGAGCACTCTTCTACTCTACTGTGTTTCCTATAGGGCCAAAACAGTGAGCTTGCTCAGAACAAAAGAACTGTGCTTCCTACAAACACGGCCATATCTAGTTCAATTCTGCTTAGGAAACTGCCAAGAACAGTAGATCCTCCTCAGTCCAATACACTGTACATGCTGGGAACAGACGTAGTGCTATTTGCCCTGTGTATGACAATGGGAGCGCAATAGTGACTCTTCTTACCAGAAAACAAATCGTGCTCGTAGGACCAGAAACTGCATGTGATTCAACTCCATTTAGGACTGGGAAACATACGCTGGCTGGCCTTACAAGAAACACACTCTGCTTTTGAGAAAAAAGAACTCTTCTACTCTAATGTGTTTCCTACAGGGCCAGAAAAGTGAGCTTGCGCAGAACAAAAGAACTGTGCTTCATATACACACGGGCCATATCTAGTTCAACTCTGCTTAGGAAACTGACAAGAACAGTAGCTCCTCTTCAGTGCAACACACTTTATTTGCTGGGAACAGACGCGAGTGCTATTTGCCCTGTGAATGGCAATGGGAGCACAATAGTGACTCTTCTTACCAGAAAACAACTCTTGCTCATAGCACGAAAAACTGCATGGGATTCAACTACATTTAGGACTTGGAAACAAACGCTAGCGCGCCTTAGAAGAAACACACTCTGCTTTTGAGAAAAGAGCACTCTTCTACTCTAATGTGTTTCCTATATGGCCAGAACAGTGAGCTTTCTCAGAACAAAGGAACTGTGCTTCCTACACACACGGGCCATATCTAGTTCAACTCTGCTTAGGAAACTGACAAGAACAGTAGATCCTCTTCAGTGCAATACACTGTACATGCCGTAACAGACGACAGTGCTATTACCCCTGTGTATGACAATGGGAGCGCAATAGTGACTCTTCTTACCAGAAAACAACTCTTTCTTGTAGGACCAGAAACTGCATGTGATTCAACTCCATTTAGGACTTGGAAACAAACGCTAGTTCGCCTTAGAAGAAACACACTCTGCTTTGGAGAAAAGAGCACACTTCTACTCTACTGTGTTTCCTATAGGGCCAGAACAGTGAGCTTGCTCAGAACAAAAGAACTGTGCTTCCTACACACACGGGCCATATCGAGTTCAACTCTGCTTAGGAAACTGACAAGAACAGTAGCTCCTCTTCAGTCCAATACACTGTACTTGCTGGGAACAGACGCGAGTGCTATTTGCACTGTGTATGGCAAAGGGAGCACAATAGTGACTTTCCTTTCCAGAAAACAACTCTTGCTCGTAGGACTAGAAACTGCATGTCATTCAACTCCATTTAGTACTGGGAAACAAACGCAAGCTCGCCTTACAAAAAACACACTCTGCTTTTGAGAAAAGAGCACTCTTCTACTCTACAGTGTTTCCTATAGGCCAGAAGAGTGAGCTAGCTCAGAACAAAAGAACTGTGCTTCCTACACACACGGGCCATATCTAGTTCAACTCTGCTTAGGAAACTGACAAGAACAGTAGATCCTCTTCAGTCCAATACACTGTACATGCTGGGAACAGACGCGAGTCCTATTTGCACTGTGTATGGCAATGGGAGCGAAATAGTGACTCCTCTTACCAGAAAACAACTCTTGCTCGTAGGACCAGAAACTCATGAGATTCAAATCTGTTTCTGACTGGGAAACAAACACTAGCTAGCCTTACAAGAAACACACTCTGCTTTTGAGAAAAGGGCACTCTTCTACTCTACTGTATTTCCTCTGGGGTCCGAACAGTGAGCTTGCTCAGAAGAAAAGAACTGTGCTTCCTACACACACGGCCATAGCTAGTTCAATTCTGCTTAGGAAACTGACAAGAACAGTAGATCCTCTTCCGTCCAATACACTGTACATGCTGGGAGCAGACGCCAGTGCTATTTGCCCTGTGTATGACAATGGGAGCACAATAGTGACTCTTGATACCAGAAAACAACTCTTGCTTGTAGGACCAGAAACTGCATGGGATTCAACTCCATTTAGGACTGGGAAACAAACGCTAGTTCGCCTTACAAGAAACACACTCTGCTTTTGAGAAAAGAGCACTCTTCTATTCTACTGTGTTTCCTATGGGGTCTGAACAGTGAGCTTGCTCAGAACAAAAGAACTGTGCTTCCTACACACACGGGCCATATCTAGTTCAACTCTGCTTAGGTAACTGACAAGAACAGTAGATCCTCTTCAGTGCAATACACTGTACATGCTGGGAACAGACGCGAGTCCTATTTGCACTGTGTATGGCAATGGGAGCGAAATAGTGACTCCTCTTACCAGAAAACAACTCTTGCTCGAAGGACCAGAAACTCATGAGATTCAAATCTGTTTCTGACTGTGAAACAAACACTAGCTAGCCTTACAAGAAACACACTCTGCTTTTGATAAAAAAGCACTCTTCTATTCTACTGTGTTTCCTATGTGGTCCGAACAGTGAGCTTGCTCAGAACAAAAGAACTGTGCTTCCTACACACACGGGCCATATCTAGTTCAAATCTGCTTAGGTAACTGTCAAGAACAGTAGATCCTCTTCAGTGCAATACCCTGTACATGCTGGGACAGACGCGAGTGCTTTTTACCCTGTGTATGGTAATGGGAGCTCAATAGTGACTCTTCTTACCAGAAAACAACTCTTTCTTGTAGGACCAGAAACTGCATGTGATTCAACTCCATTTAGGACATGGAAACAAACGCTAGTTCGCCTTAGAAGAAACACACTCTGCTTTGGAGAAAAGAGCACACATCTACTCTACTGTGTTTCCTATAGGGCCAGAACAGTGAGCTTGCTCAGAACAAAAGAACTGTGCTTCCTACACACACGGGCCATATCTAGTTCAACTCTGCTTAGGAAACTGACAAGAACAGTAGCTCCTCTTCAGTCCAATACACTGTACTTTTGGGAACAGACGCGAGTGCTATTTGCACTGTGTATGGCAAAGGGAGCACAATAGTGACTTTCCTTTCCAGAACACAACTCTTGCTCATAGGACTAGAAACTGCATGTCATTCAACTCCATTTAGGACTGGGAAACAAACGCTAGCTCGCCTTACAAAAAACACACTCTGCTTTTGAGAAAAGAGCACTCTTCTACTCTACTGTGTTTCCTATAGGCCAGAAGAGTGAGCTAGCTCAGAACAAAAGAACTGTGCTTCCTACACACACGGGCCATATCTAGTTCAACTCTGCTTAGGAAACTGACAAGAACAGTAGATCCTCTTCAGTCCAATACACTGTACATGCTGGGAACAGATGCCAGTGCTATATGCGCTGTGTATGACAATGGGAGCTCACTAGTGACTCTTCTTACCAGAAAACAACTCTTGCTCGTAGGACCAGAAACGGCATGTGATTCAACTCCATTTAGGACTGAGAAACAAATGCTAGCTCGCCTTACAAGAAAAACCCTCTGCTTTGGGAAAAGGGCACTCTTCTACTCTACTGTATTTCCTCTGGGGTCCGAACAGTGAGCTTGCTCAGAAGAAAAGAACTGTGCTTCCTACACACACGGCCATATCTAGTTCAATTCTGCTTCGGAAACTGACAAGAACAGTAGATCCTCTTCAGTCCAATACACTGTACATGCTGGGAACAAACTCCAGTGCTATTTGCCCTGTGAATGACAATCAGAGCGCAATAGTGACTCTTCTTACCAGAAAACAACTTTTGCTCGTATGACCAGAAACTGCATGTGATGCAACTCCATTTAGGATTGGAAAACAAACGCTAGCTGGCCTTACAATAAACACACTCTGCTTTTGAGAAAAGAATACTCTTCTACTCTAATGTGTTTCCTCTAGGGCCAGAACAGTGAGCTTGCTCAGTAAAAAAGAACTCTGCTTCCTACACACACGGGCTATATCTAGTTCAACTCTGCTTAGGAAACTGACAAGAACAGTAGATCCTCTTCAGTGCAATACACTGTACTTGCTTAGAACAGATGCGAGTGCTATTTGCAGGGTGTATGGGAATGGGAGCACAATAGTGACTTTCCTTACCAGAAAACAACTCTTGCTCATGGGACCAAAAACTGCATGTGATTCAACTCCATTTAGGACTGGGAAACAAACGCTAGCTTGCCTTACAAGAAACACACTCTGCTTTTGAGAAAAGAGCACTCTTCTACTCTAATGTGTTTCCTATATGACCAGAACAGTGAGCTTGCTCAGAACAAAGGAACTGTGCTTCCTACACACACGGGCCATATCTAGTTCAACTCTGCTTAGGAAACTGACAAGAACAGTAGCTCCTCTTCAGTCCAATACACTGTACTTGCTGGGAACAGTCGCGAGTGCTATTTCCCCTGTGTATGACAATGGGAGTGCAATAGTGACTCTTCTTTCCAGAAAACAACTCATCCTCGTAGGACCAGAAACTGCATTTGATTCAACTCCATTTAGGACTGGGAAACAAACGCTAGCTCGCCTTACAAGAAACAGACTCTGCTTTTGAGAAAAGAGCACTCTTCTACTCTACTTTGTTTCCTATGGGGTCCGAACAGTGAGCTTGCTCAGAAGAAAAGAACTGTGCTTCCTACAAACACGGGCCATATCTAGTTCAACTCTGCTTAGGAAACTGACAAGAATAGTAGCTTTTCTTCAGTCCAAAACACTGTAATTGCTGGGAACAGACGTGAGTGCTATTTGCACTGTGTATGGCAATGGGAGCGCAATAGTGACTCTTCTTAGCAGAAAACAACTCTTGTTCGTAGGACCAGAAACTGTCTGTGATTCAACTCCATTTAGGACTGGGAAACAAATGCTAGCTCGCCTTACAAGAAACACACTCTGCTTTTGAGAAAAAGTCACTCTTCTACTCTACTGTGGTTCCTATGGGGTCCGAACAGTGAGCTTGCTCAGAACAAAAGAACTGGGCTTCCTACATACATGGTCCATATCTAGTTCAACTCTGCTTAGGAAACTGACAAGAAGAGTAGCTCTTCTTCAGTCCAATACACTGTACTTGCTGGGAACAGACGCGAGTGCTATTTGCACTGTGTATGGGAATGGGAGCGCAATAGTGACTTTCCTTACCAGAAAACAACTCTTGCTCATGGGACCAAAAACTGCATGTGATTCAACTCCATTTAGGACTGGGAAACAAACGCTAGCTCGTTTTACAAGAAACACACTCTGCTTTTGAGAAAACAGCACTCGTCTACTCTACTGTGTTTCCTATAGGGCCAAAACAGTGAGCTTGCTCAGAAAAAAATAACTGTGCTTCCTACACACACGGCCATATCTAGTTCAATTCTGCTTCGGAAACTGACAAGAACAGTAGATCCTCTTCAGTCCAATACACTGTACATGCTGGGAACAAACTCCAGTGCTATTTGCCCTGTGAATGTCAATCAGAGCGCAATAGTGACTCTTCTTACCAGAAAACAACTTTTGCTCGTAGGACCAGAAACTGCATGTGATTCAACTCCATTTAGGACTGGAAAACAAACGCTAGCTGGCCTTACAATAAACACACTCTGCTTTTGAGAAAATAATACTCTTCTACTCTAATGTGTTTCCTCTAGGGCAAGAACAGTGAGCTTGCTCAGTAAAAAAGAACTCTGCTTCCTACACACACGGACTATATCTAGTTCAACTCTGCTTAGGAAACTGACAAGAACAGTAGATCCTCTTCAGTGCAATACACTGTACATGCCGTAACAGACGACAGTGCTATTACCCCTGTGTATGACAATGGGAGCGCAATAGTGACTCTTCTTACCAGAAAACAACTCATCCTCGTAGGACCAGAAACTGCATTTGATTCAACTCCATTTAGGACTGGGAAACAAACGCTAGCTCGCCTTACAAGAAACAGACTCTGCTTTTGAGAAAAGAGCACTCTTCTACTCTACTTTGTTTCCTATGGGGTCCGAACAGTGAGCTTGCTCAGAACAAAAGAACTGTGCTTCCTACAAACACGGGCCATATCTAGTTCAACTCTGCTCTGGAAACTGACAAGAATAGTAGCTTTTCTTCAGTCCAATACACTGTAATTGCTGGGAACAGACGCGAGTGCTATTTGCACTGTGTATGGCAAAGGGAGCACAATAGTGACTCTTCTTACCAGAAAACAACTCTTGTTCGTAGGACCAGAAACTGCCTGTGATTCAACTCCATTTAGGACTGGGAAACAAATGCTAGCTCGCCTTACAAGAAACACACTCTGCTTTTGAGAAAAAGGCACTCTTCTACTCTACTGTGGTTCCTATGGGGTCCGAACAGTGAGCTTGCTCAGAACAAAAGAACTGGGCTTCCTACATACATGGTCCATATCTAGTTCAACTCTGCTTAGAAAACTGACAAGAACAGTAGATCCTCTTCAGTGCAATACACTGTACTTGCTTAGAACAGATGCGAGTGCTATTTGCAGGGTGTATGGGAATGGGAGCGCAATAGTGACTTTCCTTACCAGAAAACAACTCTTGCTCATGGGACCAAAAACTGCATGTGATTCAACTCCATTTAGGACTGGGAAACAAACGCTAGCTCGCCTTACAAGAAACACACTCCGCTTTTGAGAAAAGAGCACTCTTCTACTCTACTGTGTTTCCTATAGGGCCAAAACAGTGAGCTTGCTCAGAACAAAAGAACTGTGCTTCCTACAAACACGGCCATATCTAGTTCAATTCTGCTTAGGAAACTGCCAAGAACAGTAGATCCTCCTCAGTCCAATACACTGTACATGCTGGGAACAGACGTAGTGCTATTTGCCCTGTGTATGACAATGGGAGCGCAATAGTGACTCTTCTTACCAGAAAACAAATCGTGCTCGTAGGACCAGAAACTGCATGTGATTCAACTCCATTTAGGACTGGGAAACATACGCTGGCTGGCCTTACAAGAAACACACTCTGCTTTTGAGAAAAAAGAACTCTTCTACTCTAATGTGTTTCCTACAGGGCCAGAAAAGTGAGCTTGCGCAGAACAAAAGAACTGTGCTTCATATACACACGGGCCATATCTAGTTCAACTCTGCTTAGGAAACTGACAAGAACAGTAGCTCCTCTTCAGTGCAACACACTTTATTTGCTGGGAACAGACGCGAGTGCTATTTGCCCTGTGAATGGCAATGGGAGCACAATAGTGACTCTTCTTACCAGAAAACAACTCTTGCTCATAGCACGAAAAACTGCATGGGATTCAACTACATTTAGGACTTGGAAACAAACGCTAGCGCGCCTTAGAAGAAACACACTCTGCTTTTGAGAAAAGAGCACTCTTCTACTCTAATGTGTTTCCTATATGGCCAGAACAGTGAGCTTTCTCAGAACAAAGGAACTGTGCTTCCTACACACACGGGCCATATCTAGTTCAACTCTGCTTAGGAAACTGACAAGAACAGTAGCTTCTCTTCAGTCCAATACACTGTACTTGCTGGGAACAGACGCGAGTGCTATTTGCACTGTGTATGGCAATGGGAGGACAATAGTGACTCTTCTTAGCAGAAAACAACTCTTGCTCGTAGGAATAGAAACAGCATGTGATTCCACTCCATTTCTGACTGGGAAACAAACACTAGCTCGCCTTACAGTTTCCTAAGCAGAGTTGAACTAGATATGGCCCCTATGTGTAGGAAGCACAGTTCTTTTGTTCTGAGCAAGCTCACTGTTTTGGCTCTAAATAAAACACAGTAGAGTAGAAGAGTGCTCTTTTCTCAAAAGCAGAGTGTGTTGCTTGTAAGGCAGGCTAGCGTTTGTTTCCCAGTCCTAAATGGAGTTGAATCACATGCAGTTTCTGGTCCTAAGAGCAAGACTTGTTTTCTGGTAAGAACAGTCACTATTGTGCTCCCATTGTCATACACAGGGCAAATAGCACTGGCGTCTGTTCCCAGCATGTACAGTGTATTGGACTGAAGAGGATCTACTGTTCTTGTCAGGTTCCTAAGCAGAGTTGAACTAGATATGGCCCATGTGGGTAGAAAGCACAGGTTTTTTGTTCTCAGCAAGCTCACTGTTCTGGCCCTATAGGAAACACAGTAGAGTAGTAGAGTGCTCTTTCCTCAAAAGCAGAGTGTGTTTCTTGTAAGGCGAGCTAGCGTTTGTTTCCGAGTCCTAAATGGAGTTAAATCACATATAGTTTCTGGTCCTACGAGCAAGAGTTTTTTCTGGTAAGGAAAGTCACTATTGTGCTCCCATTGCCATACACAGGGCAAAGAGCACTCGCGTCTGTTCCCAGCAATTACAGTGTATGGGCTGAAGAGGATCTCCTATTCTTGTCAGTTTCCTAAGCAGAGTTGAACTATATATGGCCCGTGTGTAGGAAGCACAGTTCTTTTGTTCTGAGCAAGCTCACTGTTCTGACCCTATAGGAAACACAGTAGAGTAGAAGAGTGCTACTTTCTCAAAAGCAGAGTGTGTTTCTTGTAAGGCGAGTTAGCGTTTGTTTCGCAGTCCTAAATGGAGTTGAATCACATGCAGTTTCTGGTCCTATGAGCAAGAGTTGTTTTGTGGTGTGAAGAATCATGATTGCACTCCCATTGTCATACACAGTGCAAATAGCACTGGCGTCTGTTCCCAGCACGTACAGTGTAATGGACTGAAGAGGAGCTAATGTTCTTGTCAGTTTCCTAAGCAGAATTGAACTAGATATGGCCCGTGTGTATAAGAAGCACAGTTCTTTTGTTATGAGCAAGCTCACTGTTCTGGCACGATAGAAAACACAGTAGAGTAGAAGAATGCTCTTTTCTGAAAAGCAGAGTGTGTCTCTTGTAAGGCGAGCTAGCGTTTCTTTCCCAGTCCTAAATGGAGTTGAATCACATGCAGTTTCTGGTCCTACGAGCAAGAGTTGTTTTCTGGTAAGAAGAGTCACTTTTGCGCTCCCATTGTCATAAACAGGGCAAATAGCACTGGCGTCTGTTCCCAGCATATACAGTGTATTGGAATGAAGAGCATCTACTTTTCTTGTCAGGTTTCTAAGCAGAGATAAACTAGATATGGACCATGTGTAGGAAGCACATTTTTTTTGTTCTTAGCAAGCTCACTGTTCTGGCCCTATAGGAAACAAAACAGAGTAGAAGAGTGCTCTTTTCTCAAAAGCAGAGTGTGTTTCTTGTAAGGCGAGCTAGCGTTTGTTTCCCAGCCCTAAATGGAGTTGAATCACATGCAGTTTCTGGTCCTATGAGCAAGAGTTTTTTCTGGTAAGGAAAGTCACTATTGTGCTCCCATTGCCATACACAGTGCAAATAGCACTCGCGTCTGTTCCCAACAATTACAGTGTATTGGACTGAAGAGGAGCTACTGTTCTTGTCAGTTTCCTAAGCAGAGTTGAACTAGATATGACCCGTGTGTGTAGGAAACACAGTTCTTTTGTTCTGAGCAAGCTCACTGTTTGGGCCCCATAAGAAACACAGTAGAGTAGATGTGTGCCCTATTCTCAAAAGCAGAGCGTGTTTCTTGTAAGGCGAGCTAGCGTTTGTTTCCCAGTCCTAAATGGTGTTGAATCAAATGCAGTTTCCGGTCCTAAGAGCAAGATTTTTTTCTGGTAAGAAGAGTCACTATTGCGCTCCCATTGCCATACACAGGGCAAATAGCAGTGGCGTCTGTTCCCAGCATGTACAGTGTATTGGACTGAAGAGGATCTACTGTTCTTGTCAGGTTCCTAAGCAGAGTTGAACTAGATAAGGCCCGTGTGGGTAGGAAGCACAGTTTTTTTGACTCAGCAAGCTCACTGTTCTGGCCACATAGGAAACACAGTAGAGTAGTAGAGTGCTCTTTCCTCAAAAGGAGAGTGTGTTTCTTGTAAGGCGAGCTAGCGTTTGTTTCCCAGTCCTAAATGGAGTTGAATCTCATGCAGTTTCTGGTCCTACGAGCAAGAGTTTTTTCTGGTAAGGAAAGTCTCTATTGTGCTCCCATTGCCATACACAGTGCAAATAGCACTCGCGTCTGTTCCCAGCAATTACAGTGTATTGGACTGAAGAGGAGCTACTGTTCTTGTCAGTTTCCTAAGCAGAGTTGAACTAGATATGACCCGTGTGTGTAGGAAGCACAGTTCTTTTGTTCTGAGCAAGCTCACTGTTTGGACCCCTAGGAAACACAGTAGGGTAGTTGTGTGCCCTATTCTCAAAAGCAGAGCGTGTTTCTTGTAAGGCGAGCATGCGTTTGTTTCCCAGTCCTAAGTGGATTGAATCAAATGCAGTTTCAGGTCCTAAGAGCAAGAGTTGTTTTCTGGTATGAAGAGTCACTATTGCGCTCCCATTGCCATACGCAGTGCAAAAAGCACTCGCATCTGTTGCCAGCAGGTACAGTGTATTGGACTGAAGAGGAGCTACTTCTCTTGTCAGTTTCCTAAGCAGAGTTGAACTAGATATGGCCCGGGTGTAGGAAGCACAGTACTTTTGTTTTGAGCAAGTTCTCTGTTTGGACCCGATAAGAAACACAGTAGAGTAGAAGAGTGCTCTTTTCTCAAAAGCAGAGTGTGTTTCTTGTAAGGCGACCTGACGTTTGTTTCCCAGTCCTAAATGGAGTTGAATCACATGCAGTCTGGTCTTATGAGCAAGAGTTGTTTTGTGGTATGAAGAGTCACAATTGTGCTCCCATTGCCATACACAGTGCAAATAGCACTCGTGTCTGTTCCCAGCAAGTACAGTGTATTGGACAGAAGAGAGGCTACTGTTCTTGTCAGTTTCCTAAGCAGAATTGAACTAGATATGGCCCGTGTGTATAGGAAGCACAGTTCTTTTATTCTGAGCAAGCTCACTGTTCTGGCCCTATAGGAAGCACAGTAGAGTAGAAGAATGCTCTTTTCTCAAAAGCAGAGTGTGTTTCTTGTAAGGCGAGCTAGCATTTGTTTCCCAGTCCTAAATGGAGTTGAATCACATGCAGTTTCTGGTCCTACGAGCAAGAGTTTTTTTCTGGTAAGAAGAGTCACTTTTGCGCTAACGTTGTCATACACAGGGCAAATAGCACTGGCGTCTGTTCCCAGATTATACAGTGTATTGGACTGAAGAGGAGCTACTGTTCTTGTCAGTTTCCTAAGCAGAGTTGAACTAGATATGGCCCCTGTGTGTAGGAAGCACAGTTTTTTTGTTCTCAGCAAGCTCACTGTTCTGGCCTTATAGGAAACAAAATAGAGTAGAAGAGAGCTCTTTCCTGAAAAGAAGAGTGTGTTTCTTGTAAGGCGAGCTAGTGTTTGTTGCCTAGTCCTAAATGGAGTTGAATCACATGCAGTTTCTGGTCCTATGAGCAAGAGTTTTTTCTGCTAAGGAAAGTCACTCTTGTGCTCCCATTGCCATACACAGTGCAAATAGCACTCGCGTCTGTTCCCAGCAATTACAGTGTATTGGACTGAAGAGGAGCTACTGTTCTTGTCAGTTTCCTAAGCAGAGTTGAACTAGATATGACCCGTGTGTGTAGGAAGCAGAGATCTTTAGTTCTGAGCAAGCTCACTGTTTGTGCCCGATAGGAAACACAGTAGAGTAGATGTGTGCCCTATTCTCAAAAGCAGAGCGTGTTTCTTCTAAGACGAGCTAACGTTTGTTTCCCAGTCCTAAATGGAGTTAAATCAAATGCAGTTTCTGTTCGTACGAGGAAGAGTTGATTTTTGGTAAGAAGATTCACTATTGTGCACTTATTGCCGTACACAATACAAATAGCATTCGGGTCTGTTCCCAGCATGTACAGTGTATTGGACTGAAGAGGAGCTACTGTTCTTGTCAGTTTCCTAAGCAAAGTTGAACTTGATATGGCCCGTGTGTGTAGGAAGCACAGTTCTTTGTTTTGAGCAAGCTCACTGTTCGAACCCCATAGGAAACACAGTAGAGTAGAAGAGTGCTCTTTTCTCAAAAGCAGAGTGTGTTTCTTGTAAGGCGAGCTAGCATTTGTTTCCCAGTCCTAAATGGAGTTGAAATACACATGCAGTTTCTGGTCCTAAGAGCAAGATTTTTTTCTGGTAAGAAGAGTCACTATTGCGCTCCCATTGCCATACACAGGGCAAATAGCAGTGGCGTCTGTTCCCAGCATGTACAGTGTATTGGACTGAAGAGGATCTACTGTTCTTGTCAGGTTCCTAAGCAGAGTTGAACTAGATATGGCCCGTGTGGGTAGGAAGCACAGTTTTTTTGACTCAGCAAGCTCACTGTTCTGTCCACATAGGAAACACAGTAGAGTAGTAGAGTGCTCTTTCCTCAAAAGGAGAGTGTGTTTCTTGTAAGGCGAGCTAGCGTTTGTTTCCCAGTCCTAAATGGAGTTGAATCTCATGCAGTTTCTGGTCCTTCGAGCAATAGTTTTTTCTGGTAAGGAAAGTCTCTATTGTGCTCCCATTGCCATACACAGTGCAAATAGCACTCGCATCTGTTCCCAGCAATTACAGTGTATTGGACTGAAGAGGATCTACTGTTCTTGTCAGTTTCCTAAGCAGAATTGAACTAGATATGGCCCGTGTGTGTAGAAAGCACAGTTCTTTTGTTCTGAGCAAGCTCACTGTTTGGACCCCATAGGAAACACAGTAGGGTAGTTGTGTGCCCTATTCTCAAAAGCAGAGCGTGTTTCTTGTAAGGCAAGCCTGCGTTTGTTTCCCAGTCCTAAGTGGATTGAATCAAATGCAGTTTCAGGTCCTAAGAGCAAGAGTTGTTTTCTGGTTAGAAGAGTCACTATTGTGCATCCATTGCCATACACAGTGCAAATAGCACTCGCGTCTGTTTTCAGCAAGTACAGTGTATTGGACTGATAAGGAGCTACTGTTCTCGTCAGTTTCCTAAGCAGAGTTGAAATAGATATGGCCCGTGTGTGTAGGAAGCACAGTTCTTTTGTTCTGAGCAAGCTCACTGTTCTGGCCCTATAGGAAACACAGTAGAGTAGAAGAGTGCTCTTTTCTCAAAAGCAGAGTGTGTTTCTTGTAAGGCAAGCTAGCGTTTGTTTCCCAATCCTAAATGCAGTTGAATCACATGCAGTTTCTAGTCCTATGAGCAAGAGTTGTTTTGTGGTATGAAGAGTCACAATTGCGCTCCCATTGTCATACACAGTGCATATAGCACTCGCGTCTGTTCCCAGCAAGTACAGCGTATTGGACTGAAGAGGATCTACTGTTCTTGTCAGTTTCCTAAGCACAATTGAACTAGATATGGCCATGTGTGTAGGAAGCACAGTTCTTTTGTTCTGAGCAAGCTCACTGTTTTGGCGCTAAAGGAAACACAGTAGAGTAGAAGAGTGCTCCTTCCTCAAAAGCAGAGTGTGTTACTTGTAAGGCGAGCTAGCGTTTGTTTCCCAGTCCTAAATAAAGTTGAATCACATGCAGTTTTTGGTCCTACGAGCAAGAGTTGCTTTCTGGTAAGGAAAGTCACTATTGTGCTCCCATTGGCATACACAGTGCAAATAGCACTCGCATGTGTTGCCAGCAAGTACAGTGTATTGGACTGAAGAGGAGCTACTTCTTTTGTCTGTTTCCTAAGCAGAGTTGAAGTAGATATGGCCCGGGTTTATGAAGCACAATACTTTTGTTCTGAGCAAGTTCTCTGTTTGGACCCCATAGGAAACACAGTAGAGTAGAAGAGTGCTCTTTTCTCAAAAGCAGAGTGTGTTTCCTGTAAGGGGAGCTAGCGTTTTTTTCCCAGTCCTAAATGGAGTTGAATCACATACAATTTCTGGTCCTACGAGCAAGAGTTGTTTTCTGGTAAGAAGAGTCACTATTGCGCTCCCATTGTCATACAAAGTGCAAATACCACTGGCGTCTGTTCCCAGCAAGTACAGTGTATTGGACTGAAGAGGAGCTAATGTTCTTGTCAGGTTCCTAAGCAGAGTAGAACTAGATATGGCCCATGTTGTAGGAAGCACAATTCTTTGTTCTGAGCAAGCTCAATGTTCAGATCCCATAGGAAACACAGTAGAGTAGAAGAGTGCTCTTTTCTCAAAAGCAGAGTGTGTTTCTTGTAAGGCGAGGTAGTGTTTGTTTCCCAGTAAGAAATCGAGTTGAATCTCATGCAGTTTCTGGTCCTACGCGCAAGAAATGTTTTCTGGTAAGAAGAGTCACTATTGCACTCCCATTGCCATACACAGTGCAAATAGCACTTGCGTCTGTTTTCAGCAAGTACAGTGTATTGGACTGAAGAGAGGCTACTGTTCTTGTCAGTTTCCTAAGCAGAATTGAAATAGATATGGCCCGTGTGTTTAGGAAGCACAGTTCTTTTTTTCTGAGCAAGCTCTCTGTTCTGGCCCTATAGGAAGCACAGTAGAGTAGAAGAATGCTCTTTTCGGAAAAGCAGAGTGTGTTTCTTGTAAGGCGAGCTAGCATTTGTTTCCCAGTCCTAAATGGAGTTGAATCACATGCAGTTTCTTGTCCTACGAGCAAGAGTTTATTTCTGGTAAGAAGAGTCACTTTTGCGCTCCCATTGTCATACACAGGGCAAATAGCACTGGCGTCTGTTCCCAGCAAGTACAGTGTATTGGCTGAAGAGGAGCTAATGTTCTTGTCAGTTTCCTAAGCAGAGTAGAACTAGATATGGCCCGTTTGTGTAGGAAGCACAATTCTTTGGTTCTTAGCAAGCTCACTGTTCAGATCCCATAGGAAACACAGTAGATTAGAAGATTGCTCTTTTCTCAAAAGCAGAGTGTGTTTCTTGTAAGGCGAGGTAGTGTTTGTTTCCCAGTAAGAAATCGAGTTGAATCCCATGCAGTTTCTGGTCCTACGAGCAAGAGATATTTTCTGGTAAGAGGAGTCACTATTGCACTCCCATTGCCATACACAGTGCAAATAGCATTCGCGTCTGTTCCCAGCAAGTACAGTGTATTGGACTGAAGAGGAGCTACTGTTCTTGTCAGTTTCCTAAGCAGAGTTGAACTAGATATGGCCGTGTGTGTAGGAAGTACAGTTCTTTTGTTCTGAGCAAGCTCACTGTTCAGACCCCATAGGAAACACAGTAGAGTAGAAGAGTGCTCTTTTCTCAAAAGCAACGTGTGTTTCTTGTAAGGTGAGCTAGCTTTGGTTTCCCAGTCCTAAATGCAGTTGAATCACATGCAGTTTCTGGTCCTACGAGCAAGAGTTGTTTTCTGGTAAGAAGAGTCACTATTGCGCTCCAATTATCATACACAGGGCAAATAGCACTGGCGTCTGCTCCCAGCAAGTACAGTGTATTGGACTGAAGAGGATCTACTATTCTTGTTAGTTTCCTAAGCAAAATTGAACTAGATATGGCCGTGTGTGTAGGAAGCACATTTCTTTTGTTCTGAGCAAGCTCACTGTTTTGACCCTATAGGAATCACAGTAGAGTAGAAGAGTGCTCTTTTCTCAAAAGCAGAGTGTGTTTCTTGTAAGGCGATCTAGCGTTTGTTTCCCAGTCATAAATGGAGTTGAATCACATGCAGTTTTTGGTCCTACGAGCAAGAGTTGTTTTCTGGTAAGGAAAGTCACTATTGTGCTCCCATTGCCACACACAGTACAAATAGGACTCGCGTCTGTTCCCACCAAGTAAAGTGTATTGGACTGAAGAGGATCTACTGTTCTTGTCAGTTTCCTAAGCAGAATTGAACTAGATATGGCCGTGTGTGTAGGAAGCACAGTTCTTTTGTTCTGAGCAATCTCACTGTTCGGACCCCATAGGAAACACAGTAGAGTAGAAGAGTGCTCTTTTCTCAAAAGCAGAGTGTGTTTCTTGTAAGGCGAGCTAGCTTTGGTTTCCCAGTCCTAAATGCAGTTGAATCACATGCAGTTTCTGGTCCTACGAGCAAGAGTTGTTTTCTGGTAAGAAGAGTTACTATTGCGCTCCAGTTATCATACACAGGGCAAATAGCACTGGCGTCTGTTCCCAGCATGTACAGTGTATTGACTGAAGAGGAGCTACTGTTCTTGTCAGTTTCCTAAGCAGAGTTGAACTAGATATGGCCCCTGTGTGTAGGAAGCACAGTTTTTTTGTTCTCAGCAAGCTCACTGTTCTGGCCTTCTAGGAAACAAAATAGAGTAGAAGAGTGCTCTTTCCTCAAAAGAAGAGTGTGTTTCTTGTAAGGCGAGCTAGTGTTTGTTTCCCAGTCCTAAATGGAGTTGAATCACATGCAGTTTCTGGTCCTATGAGCAAGAGTTTTTTCTGGTAAGGAAAGTCACTATTGTGCTCCCATTGCCATACACAGTGCAAATAGCACTCGTGTCTGTTCCCAGCAATTACAGTGTATTGGACTGAAGAGGAGCTACTGTTCTTGTCAGTTTCCTAAGCAGAGTTGAACTAAATATGACCCGTGTGTCTAGGAAGCACAGTTCATTTGTTCTGAGCAAGCTCACTGTTCTGGCCCTATAGGAAACACAGTAGAGTAGAAGAGTGCTCTTTTCTCAAAAGCAGAGAGTGTTTCATGTAAGCGAGCTAGCATTTGTTTCCCAGTCCTAAACGGAGTTGAATCACATGCAGTTTCTGGTCCTACGAGCAAGAGTTGTTTTCTGGTAAGGAAAGTCACTGTTGCGCTTCCTTTGCCATACACAGTGCAAATAGCACTGTTGTCTGTTCCCAGCAAGTACAGTGTATCGGACTGAAGAGGAGCTACTGTTCTTGTCAGTCTCCTAAGCAGAGTTGAACTAGATATGGTCCATGTGTGTAGGAAGCACAGTTCTTTTTTCTGAGCAAGCTTACTGTTTGGACCCCATAGGAAACACAGTAGAGTAGAAGAGTGCTCTTTTCTCAAAAGCAGAGAGTGTTTCATGTAAGGCGAGCTAGCATTTGTTTCCCAGTCCTAAACAGAGTTGTATCACATGCAGTTTCTGGTCCTACGAGGAAGAGTTGTTTTCAGGTAATTAAAGTCACTATTGTGCTCCCATTGCCATACACAGTGCAAATAGCACTCGCGTCTGTTCCCTGCAAGTACAGTGAATCGGACTGAAGAGGAGCTACTGTTCTTGTCAGT
Source organism: Peromyscus eremicus (assembly GCF_949786415.1). Lineage (NCBI taxonomy): Eukaryota > Metazoa > Chordata > Mammalia > Rodentia > Cricetidae > Peromyscus > Peromyscus eremicus. The sequence continues at coordinate 186,638 of NW_026734575.1, read as the reverse complement.
TTGCTAAGCGTAGTTGAACTAGATATGGCCCGTGTGTAGGAAGCACATTTCTTTTGTTCTGCGCAAGCTCACTGTTCTGGCCCTATAGGAAACACAGTAGAGTAGAAGAGTGCTCTTTTCTCTAAAGCAGATTATGTTTATTGTAAGGCGAGCTAGCTTTTGTTTCCCAGTTCTAAATGGAGTTGAATCACATGCAGTTTCTGGTCCTACGAGCAAGAGTTGTTTAATGATAAGAATAGTCACTATTGCGCTGCCATTGCCATACACAGGACAAAGAGCACTGGCGTCTGTTCCCAGCAGTACAGTGTATTGGACTGAAGAGGAGCTGCTGTTCTTGTCAGGTTCCTAAGCAGAATTGAACTAGATATGGCTGTGTGTTTGAAGCACAGTTCTTTTGTTCTGAGAAAGCTCACTGTTCGGACCCCATAGGAAACACAGTAGAGTAGAAGAGTGCTCTTTTCTCAAAAGCAGAGTGTGTTTCTTGTAAGGTGAGCTAGTGTTTGTTTCCCAGACCTAAATGGAGTTGAGTCACATGCAGTTTTTTGTCCTACGAGCAAGAGTTGTTTTCTGGTAAGACGAGTCACTATTGTGCTCCAATTGCCATACACAGTGCAAATAGCACTCGCGTCTCTTCCCCGCAAGTACAGTGTATTGGACTGAAGAGGAGCTACTGTTCTTGTCAGTTTCCTAAGCAGAGTTGAACTAGATATGGTCCATGTGTGTAGGAAGCACAGTTCTTTTGTTCTGAGCAAGCTCACTGTTTGGACCCCATAGGAAACACAGTAGAGTAGAAGAGTGCTCTTTTCTCAGAAGCAGAGTGTGTTTCTTGGAAGGCGAGCTAGCATTTGTTTCCCAGTCCTAAATGGCGTTGAATCACATCCAGTGTGTGGTCCTACGAGCAAGAGTTGTTTTCTGGTAAGGAAAGCCACTATTGTGCTCTCATTGCCATACACAGTGCAAATAGCACTTGCGTCTGTTCCCAGCAAGTACAGTGTATTGGACTGAAGAGAGGCTACTGTTCTTGTCAGTTTCCTAAGCAAAATTGAACTAGATATGGCCGTGTGTGTAGGAAGCACAGTTCTTTTGTTCTGAGCAAGCTCACTGTTCGGACCCCATAGGAAACACAGTAGAGTAGAAGAGTGCTCTTTTCTCAAATGCAGAGTGTGTTTCTTGTAAGGCGAGCTTGCTTTGGTTTCCAGTCCTAAATGCAGTTGAATCACATGCAGTTTCTGGTCCTACGAGCAAGAGTTGTTTTCTGGTAAGAAGTATTACTATTGCGCTCCAGTTTTCATACACAGGGCAAATAGCACTGGCGTCTGTTCCCAGCATGTACAGTGTATTGGACTGAAGAGGAGCTACTGTTCTTGTCAGTTTCCTAAGCAGAGTTGAACTAGATATGGCCCCTGTGTGTAGGAAGCACAGTTTTTTTGTTCTCAGCAAGCTCACTGTTCTGGCCTTCTAGGAAACAAAATAGAGTAGAAGAGTGCTCTTTCCTCAAAAGAAGAGTGTGTTTCTTGTAAGGCGAGCTAGTGTTTGTTTCCCAGTCCTAAATGGAGTTGAATCACATGCAGTTTCTGGTACCATGAGCAAGAGTTTTTTCTGGTAAGGAAAGTCACTATTGTGCTCCCATTGCCATACACAGTGCAAATACCACTCGCGTCTGTTCCCAGCAATTACAGTGTATCTGACTGAAGAGGAGCTACTGTTCTTGTCAGTTTCCTAAGCAGAGGTGAACTAAATATGACCCGTGTGTGTAGGAAGCACAGTTCTTTTGTTCTGAGCAAGCTCACTGTTTGGGCCCAATAGGAAACACAGTAGAGTAGATGTGTGCCCTATTCTCAAAAGCAGAGCGTGTTTCTTGTAAGGCGAGCTAGCGTTTGTTTCTCAGTCCTAAATGGAGTTGAATCAAATGCAGTTTCTGTTCCTATGAGGAAGAGTTGTTTTCTGGTAAGAAGATTCACTATTGTGCACTTATTGTATTACACAGTGCAAATAGCACTCGTGTCTGTTCCCAGCAAGTACAGTGTATCGGACTGAATAGGAGCTACTGTTCTTGTCAGTTTCCTAAGCAGAGTTGAACTAGATATGGCCCATGTGAAGGAAGCACAGTTCTTTTGTTCTAAGCAAGCTCACTGTTCTGGCCATATAGGAAACACAGTAGAGTAGAAGAGTGCTCTTTTCTCTAAAGCAGAATGTGTTTCTTGTAAGGCGAGCTAGCGTTTGTTTCCCAGTCTTAAATGGAGGTGAATCACATGCAGTTTCTGGTCCTACGAGCAAGAGTTGTTTTATGATATGAATAGTCACTATTGCGCTGCCATTGCCATACTCAGGACAAATAGCACTGGCGTCTGTTCCCAGCAGTACAGTGTATTGGACTGAAGAGGAGCTACTGTTCTTGTCAGGTTCCTAAGCAAAATTGAACTAGATATGGTTGTGTGTGTAGGAATCACAGTTCTTTTGTTCTGAGAAAGCTCACTGTTCGGACCCCATAGGAAACACAGTAGAGTAGAAGAGTGCTCTTTTCTCAGAAGCAGAGTGTGTTTCTTGTAAGGCGAGCTAGCATTTGTTTCCCAGTCCTAAATGGCGTTGAATCACATGCAGTGTGTGGTCCTACGAGCAAGAGTTGTTTTCTGGTAAGGAAAGCCACTATTGCGCTCTCATTGGCATACACAGTGCAAATAGCACTCGCGTCTGTTCCCAGCAAGTACAGTGTATAGGACTGAAGAGGAGCTAATGTTCTTGTCAGTCTCCTAAGTAGAGTTGAACTAGATATGGCCCGTGTGTCTAGGAAGCACAGTTCTTTTGTTCTGAGAAAGCTCACTGTTCGGACCCCATAGGAAACACAGTAGAGTAGAAGAGTGCTCTTTTCTCTAAAGCAGAGTGTGTTTCTTGTAAGGCGAGCTAGTGTTTGTTTCCCAGACCTAAATGGAGTTGAGTCACATGCAGTTTTTTGTCCTACGAGCAAGAGTTGTTTTCTGGTAAGACGAGTCACTATTGTGCTCCAATTGCCATACACAGTGCAAATAGCACTCGCGTCTCTTCCCCGCAAGTACAGTGTATTGGACTGAAGAGGAGCTACTGTTCTTGTCAGTTTCCTAAGCAGAGTTGAACTAGATATAGCCCTTGTGTGTAGGAAGCACAGTTCCTTTGTTCTGAGCAAGCTCACTGTTTGGAACTTAAAGGAAACACAGAAGAGTAGAAGAGTGCTCTTTTATCATAAGCAGAGTGTGTTTCTTGTAAGGCGAGCTAGCGTTTGTTTCGCAGTCCTAAATGGAGTTGAATCACATGCAGTTTTTGGTCCTACGAGCAAGAGTTGTTTTCTGGTAAGGAAAGTCACTATTGTGCTCCCATTGCCATACACAGTGCAAACAGCACTTGCGACTGTTCCCATTAAGTACAGTGTATTGGACTGAAGAGGAGCTACTGTTCTTGTCAGTTTCCTAGGTAGAGTTGAACTAGATATGGCCCGTGTGTGTAGGAAGCACAGTTCTTTTGTTCTGAGCAAGCTCACTGTTCAGACCCCATAGGAAACACTGTAGAGTAGAAGAGTGCTCTTTTCTCAAAAGCAGAGTGTGTTTCTTGTAAGACGAGCTAGCGTTTGTTTTGCAGTCCTAAATGGAGTTGAATCACATGCAGTTTCAGGTCCTACGAGCAAGAGATTTTTCTGGTGAGAAGAGTCACTATTGAGCTCCCATTGTCATACACAGGGCAAATAGCACTGGCGTCTGTTCCCAGCAAGTACAGTGTATTGGACTGAAGTTGACCAACTGTTCTTGTCAGTTTCCTAAGCAGAGTTGTACTAGATATAGCCAGTGTGTGTAGGATGCACAGTTCTTTTGTTCTGAGCAAGCTCACTATTCTGGCCCTATAGGAAACACAGTAGAGTAGAAGAGTGCTCTTTTATCAAAAGCAGAGAGTGTTTCTTGTAAGGCAAGCTAGCGTTTTTTTCCCGTCCTAAATCTAGTTGAGTCACATGCAGTTCCTGGTCCTACGAACAAGAGTTGTTTTCTGGTAAGAAGAGTCACTATTGCGCTCCCATTGTCATACACAGGGCAAATAGCACTCGCGTCTGTTCCCAGCATGTACAGTGTATTGGACTGAAGATGATCTACTGCTCTTGTCAGTTTCCTAAGCAGAGTTGAACTAGATATGGCCCGTGTGTGTAGGAAGCACAGTTCTTTTGTTCTGAGCAAGCTCACTGTTCTGGCACTATAGGAAACACAGTAGAGTAGAAGAGTGCTCTTTTCTCAAAAGCAGAGTGTGTTTCTTGTAAGGCGAGCTAGCATTTGTTTCTCAGTCCAAAATGGAGTTGAATCACATGCAGTTTCTGGTCCTACGAGCAAGAGATGTTAACTGGTAAGAAGAGTCACTAATGCGCTCCCTTTGCCATATACAGTGCAAATAGCTCTCGCGTCTGTTCCCAGCAAGTACAGTGCATTGGACTGAAGAGGAGCTACTGTTCTTGTCAGTTTCCTAAGCAGAGTTGAACGAGATATGGCCCGTGTGTTTAGGAAGCACACTTCTTTTGTTCTGAGCAAGCTCACTCTTCTGGCCCTATAGGAAACACAGAAGAGTAGAAGAGTGCTCTTTTCTCAAAAGCAGAGTGTGTTTCTTGTAAGGCGAGCTAGCGTTTGTTTCCCTGTCCTAAATGGAGTTGAATCACATGCAGTTTCTGATTCTAGGAGCAAGAGTAGTTTTCTGGTAAGAAGAGTCACTATTGCGCTCCCATTGTCATACACAGGGCAAATAGCACTGGCGTCTGTTCCGAGCATGTACAGTGTATTGGACTGAAGAGGATCTACTGTTCTTTTCAGTTTCCTAAGCAGAGTTGAACTAGATATGGCCGGTGTGTGTAGGAAGCACAGTTCTTTTGTTCTGAGCAAGCTCACTGTTTTGGCCCTATAGGAAACACAGTAGAGTACAAGAGTGCTCTTTTCTCAAAAGCAGAGTGTGTTTCTTGTAAGGCGAGCTAGCTTTTGATTCCCAGTCCTAAATAGTGTTGAATCACATGCAGTTTCTGGTACTACAAGCAAGAGTTGTTATCTGGTAAGAAGAGTAACTATTGCGCTCCCATTGTCATACACAGGGCAAATAGCACTGGCGTCTGTTCCCAGCATGTACAGTGTATTGGACTGAAGTGGAGCTACATTTCTTGTCAGTTTCCTAAATAGAGTTGAACAGATATGGCCCGTGTGTGTAGGAAGCACAGTTCTTTTGTTCTGAGCAAGCTCACTGTTCAGACCACATAGGAAACACTGTAGAGTAGAAGAGTGCTCTTTTCTCAAAAGCAGAGTGTGTTTCTTGTAAGGCGAGCAAGCGTTTGTTTTGCAGTCCTAAATGGAGTTGAATCACATGCAGTTTCTGGTCCTAGGAGCAAGAGTTGTTTTCTGGTAAGAAGAGTCACTATTGAGCTCCCATTGTCATACACAGGGCAAATAGCACTGGCGTCTGTTCTCAGCAAGTACAGTGTATTGGACTGAAGAGGAGCTACTGTTCTTGTCAGTTTCCTAAGGAGAGTTGAACTAGATATAGCCCTTGTGTGTAGGAAGCACAGTTCCTTTGTTCTGAGCAAGCTCACTGTTTGGAACTTAAAGGAAACACAGAAGAGTAGAAGAGTGCTCTTTTATCATAAGCAGAGTGTGTTTCTTGTAAGGCGAGCTAGCGTTTGTTTCGCAGTCCTAAATGGAGTTGAATCACATGCAGTTTTTGGTCCTACGAGCAAGAGTTGTTTTCTGGTAAGGAAAGTCACTATTGTGCTCCCTTTGCCATACACAGTGCAAACAGCACTTGCGACTGTTCCCATTAAGTACAGTGTATTGGACTGAAGAGGAGCTACTGTTCTTGTCAGTTTCCTAGGTAGAGTTGAACTAGATATGGCCCGTGTGTGTAGGAAGCACAGTTCTTTTGTTCTGAGCAAGCTCACTGTTCAGACCCCATAGGAAACACTGTAGAGTAGAAGAGTGCTCTTTTCTCAAAAGCAGAGTGTGTTTCTTGTAAGACGAGCTAGCGTTTGTTTTGCAGTCCTAAATGGAGTTGAATCACATGCAGTTTCAGGTCCTACGAGCAAGAGATTTTTCTGGTGAGAAGAGTCACTATTGAGCTCCCATTGTCATACACAGGGCAAATAGCACTGGCGTCTATTCCCAGCAAGTACAGTGTATTGGACTGAAGTTGACCAACTGTTCTTGTCAGTTTCCTAAGCAGAGTTGAACTAGATATAGCTAGTGTGTGTAGGATGCACAGTTCTTTTGTTCTGAGCAAGCTCACTATTCTGGCCCTATAGGAAACACAGTAGAGTAGAAGAGTGCTCTTTTATCAAAAGCAGAGAGTGTTTCTTGTAAGGCAAGCTAGCGTTTTTTTCCCGTCCTAAATCTAGTTGAGTCACATGCAGTTCCTGGTCCTACGAACAAGAGTTGTTTTCTGGTAAGAAGAGTCACTATTGCGCTCCCATTGTCATACACAGGGCAAATAGCACTCGCGTCTGTTCCCAGCATGTACAGTGTATTGGACTGAAGATGATCTACTGCTCTTGTCAGTTTCCTAAGCAGAGTTGAACTAGATATGGCCCGTGTGTGTAGGAAGCACAGTTCTTTTGTTCTGAGCAAGCTCACTGTTCTGGCACTATAGGAAACACAGTAGAGTAGAAGAGTGCTCTTTTCTCAAAAGCAGAGTGTGTTTCTTGTAAGGCGAGCTAGCATTTGTTTCTCAGTCCAAAATGGAGTTGAATCACATGCAGTTTCTGGTCCTACGAGCAAGAGATGTTAACTGGTAAGAAGAGTCACTAATGTGCTCCCTTTGCCATATACAGTGCAAATAGCTCTCGCGTCTGTTCCCAGCAAGTACAGTGCATTGGACTGAAGAGGAGCTACTGTTCTTGTCAGTTTCCTAAGTGGAGTTAAACTAGATATGGCCCGTGTGTGTAGGAAGCACAGTTCTTTTGTTCTGAGCAAGCTCACTGTTCGAACCTATAGTAAACACAGTAGAGTAGAAGAGTGCTCTTTTCTCAAAAGCAGAGTGTGTTCCTTATAAGGCAAGCTAACATTTGTCTCCCAGTCCTAAATGGAGTTGAATCACATGCAGTTTCTGGTCCTACGCGCAAGAGTTGTTTTCTGGTAAGAAGAGTGACTATTGCGCTCCCATTGTCATACACAGGGCAAATAGCACTGGCATCTGTTCCCAGCATGTACAGTGTATTGGACTGAAGAGGATCTCCTGTTCTTGTCAGTTTCCTTAGCAGAATTGAACTAGATATGGCTGTGTGTGTAGGAAGCACAGTTTTTTGTTCTGAGTAAGCTCACTGTTCTGACCCTATAGGAAATACCGTAGAGTAGAAGAGTGATCTTTTCTCAAAAGCAGAGTGTGTTTCTTGTAAGGGGAGCTAGCATTTGTTTCCCAGTCCTAAATGGAGTTGAATCACATGCAGTTTTTGATCCTACGAGCAAGAGTTGTTTTCTTGTAAGGAAAGTCACTATTGCGCTCCCATTGCCACACACAGTGCAAAGAGGACTCGCGTCTGTTCCCATCAAGTACAGTGTATTGGACTGAAGAGGAGATACTGTTCTTGTCAGTTTCCTAAGCAGAGTTGAACTAGATATGGCGCGTGTGTGTAGGAAGCAGAGTTCTTTTGTTCTGAGCAAGCTCACTGTTTTGGCCCTATAGGAAACACAGTAGAGTAGAAGAGTGCTCTTTTCTCAAAAGCAGAGTGTGTTTCTTGTAAGGGGAGCTAGCGTTTGTTTCCCAATCCTAAATGGAGTTGAATCACATGCAGTTTTTGGTCCTACGAGCTAGAGTTGTTTTCTGGTAAGGAAAGTCACTATTGCGCTCCCATTGCCACACACAGTGCAAAGAGGACTCGTGTCTGTTCCCATCAAGTACAGTGTATTGGACTGAAGAGGAGCTACTGTTCTTGTCAATTTCCTAAGCAGAGTTGAACTAGATATAGTCGGTGTGTGTAGGAAGCACAGTTCTTTTGTTCTGAACAAGCGCACTGTTTTTGCCCTATAGGAAACACAGTAGAGTAGAAGAGTGCTCTTTTCTCAAAAGCAGAGTGTGCTTTTTGTAAGGTGAGTTTTGTTTGTTTCCCAGTATGAAATGGAGTTGAATCCCATGCAGTTTCTGGTCCTACAATAAAGAGTTGTTTTTTGGTAAGAAGAGTCACTATTGTGCTCCCATTGCCATATACAGTGCAAATAGCACTCGCGTCTGTGCCCAGCAAGTACAGTGTATTGGACTGAAGAGGAGCTACTGTTCTTGTCAGTTTCCTAAGCAGAGTTGAACTAGATATGGCCCGTGTGTGTAGGAAGCACAGTTCTTTTGTTGTGAGCAAGCTCACTGTTTGGACACACAGGAAACACAGTAGAGTGGAAGAGTTCTCTTTTCTCAAAAGCAGACTATGTTTCTTGTAAGGTGAGCTAGCGTTTGTTTCGCAGTCCTAAATGGAGTTGAATCACATGCAGTTTCTGGTCCTATGAGCAAGAGATGTTTTCTGCTAAGAAGAGACACTATTGGGGTCCCATTGTCATACACATTGCAAATAGCACTGGCATCTGTTCCCTGCATGTACATTGTATTGGACTGAAGAGGATCTACTGTTCTTGTCAGTTTCCTAAGCAGAATTGAACTGGATATGGCCCGTGTGTGTAGGAAGCACAGTTGTTTTGTTCTGAGCACGCTCACTGTTCGGACCACATAGGAATCACTCTAGAGTAGGAGAGTGATCTTTTCTCAAAAGCAGAGTGTATTTCTAGTAAGGCGAGCTAGCTTTTGTTTTACAGTCCTAAATGGAGTTGAATCCCATGCAGTTTCTGCCCCTACGAGCAAGAGTTGTTTTCTGGTAAGAAGAGTCACTATTGCGCTCCCATTGTCATACACAGGGCAAACAGCACTGGCGTCTGTTCCCAGCATGTACAGTGTATTGGACTGAAGAGGATCTACTGTTCTTGTCAGTTTCCTAAGCAGAGTTGAACTAGATATGGCCGGTGTGTGTAGGAAGCAAAGTTCTTTTGTTCTGAGCAAGCTCACAATTCTGGCCCTACAAAAGACACATTAGAGTAGAAGAGTGCTGTTTTCTCAAAAGCAGAGTGTGTTTATTGTAAGGCGATCTAGTGTTTGTTTCCCAGTTCTAAATGGAGTTGAATCACATGCAGTTTCTGGTCCTACGAGCAAGAGTTGTTTTCTAGTAAGAAGAGTGACTATTTTTCTACCATTGCCATACACAGTGCAAATAGCACTCGCGTCTGTTCCCAGCAAGTACACTGTATTGGACAGAAGAGGAGCTACTGTTCTTGTCAGTTTCCTAAGTAGAGTTGAACTAGATATAGCCCGTGTGTGTAGGAAGCACAGTTCTTTTGTTCTGAGCAAGCTCAGTATTTGGACCCCATAGGAAACCCAGTAGAGTAGAAGAGTGCTCTTTTCGCAAAAGCAGAGTGTGTTTCTTGTAAGGCGAGCTAGCGTTTGTTTCCCAGTCCTAAATGGAGTTGAATCACTTACAGTTTCTGATCTTAGAAGCAAGAGTTGTTTTCTGGTAAGAAGAGTCACTATGGCGCTCCCTTTGTCATACACAGGGCAAATAGCACTGGCGTCTGTTCCCAGCATGTACAGTGTATTGGACTGAAGAGGATCTACTGTTCTTGTCAGTTTCCTAAGCAGAGTTGAACTAGATATGGCCGGTGTGTGTAGGAAGCACAGTTCTTTTGTTCTGAGCAAGCTCACTGTTCTAGCCCTATAGGAAACACAGTAGAGTAGAAGAGTGCTCTTTTCTCAAAAGCAGAGTGTGTTTCTTGTAAGGTGAGCTAGCATTTGTTTCCCAGTACTAAATGGAGTTGAATCCCATGCAGTTTCTGGTCCTACGAGCAAGAGTTGTTTTCTGGTAAGAAGAGTCACTATTTCGCTCCCTTTGCCATACACAGTACAAATAGCACTCGTGTCTGCTCCCAGCAAGTACAGTGTATTGGACTGAAGAGGAGCTACTGTTCTTGTCAGTTTCCTAAGCAGAGTTCAACTAGATATGGCCCTTGTGTGTAGGAAGCACAGTTCTTTTGTTCTGAGCAAGCTCACTCTGTTGGCCTATAGGAAACACAGAAGAGTAGAAGATTGCTCTTTTCTCAAAAGGAGAGTGTGTTTCTTGTAAGGCGAGCTTGCGTTTGTTTACCAGTCCTAAAAGGAGTTGAATCACATGCAGTTTCTGGTACTACGAGCAAGAGTTGTTTTCTGGAAAGGAAAGTCACTATTGTGCTCCCTTTGCAATACACAGTGCAAATAGCACACGCGTCTGTTCCCAGCAAGTACAGTGTATTGGACTGAAGAGGAGCTACTGCTCTTGTCAGCTTCCTAACCAGAGTTGAACTAGATATGGCCCGTGTGTGTAGGAAACACAGTTCTTTTGTTCTGAGCAAGCTCACTGTTCGGACCCCATAGGAAACACAGTAGAATAGAAGAGTGCTCTTTTCTCAAAAACAGAATGTGTTTCTTGTAAGGCGAGCTAGCGTTTGTTTCCCAGTCCAAAATGGAGTTGAATCACATGCAGTTTCTGGTCCTACGAGCAAGAGTTGTTTTCTGGTAAAAAGAGTCACTATTGTACTACCATTACCATACTCAGTGCAAATAGCACTCGCGTCTGTTCCCAGCAAGTACAGTGTATTGGACAGAAGAGGAGCTACTGTTCTTGTCAGTTTCCTAAGCAGAGTTGAACTAGATATAGCCCATGTGTAGGAAGCACAGTTCTTTTGTTCTGAGCAAGCTCAATTTTCGGACCCCCTAGTAAACACTGTAGAGTAGAAGAGTGCTCTTTTCTCAAAAGAAGAGTGTGTTTCTTGTAAGGCTAGCTAGGGTTTGTTTCCTAGTCAGAAACGGAGTTGAATCCCATGCTGTTTCTGGTCCTAGGAAAAAGAGTTGTTTTCTGGTAAGAAGAGTCACTATTTCGCTCCCATTGCCATACACAGTGCAAATAGCACTCGCGTCTGCTCCCAGCAAGTACAGTGTATTGGACTAAAGAGAAGCTACTGTTCTTGTCAGTTTCCTAAGCAGAGTTGAACTAGATAGAGCTCTTGTGTGTAGGAAGCACAGTTCTTTTGTTCTGAGCAAGCTCACTGTTCTGGCCCTATAGGAAACACAGTAGAGTAGAAGAGTGCTCTTTTCTCAAAAGCAGAGTTTTTTTCTTGTAAGGTGAACTAGCGTTTGTTTCCCAGTCCTAAATGGAGTTGAATCACATGCAGTTTTTGGTCCTACAAGCAAGGGATGTTTTCTGGTAAGGAAAGTCACTATTGTGCTCCCTTTGCCATAAACAGTACAAATAGCACTCGCGTCTGTTCCCAGCAAGTACAGTGTATTGGACTGAAGAGGATCTACTGTTCTTGTCAGTTTCCTAAGCAGAGTTGAACGAGATATGGCCCGTGTGTTTAGGAAGCACACTTCTTTTGTTCTGAGCAAGCTCACTCTTCTGGCCCTATAGGAAACACAGAAGAGTAGAAGAGTGCTCTTTTCTCAAAAGCAGAGTGTGTTTCTTGTAAGGCGAGCTAGCGTTTGTTTCCCTGTCCTAAATGAAGTTGAATCACATGCAGTTTCTGATTCTAGGAGCAAGAGTAGTTTTCTGGTAAGAAGAGTCACTATTGCGCTCCCATTGTCATACACAGGGCAAATAGCACTGGCGTCTGTTCCCAGCATGTACAGTGTATTGGACTGAAGAGGATCTACTGTTCTTTTCAGTTTCCTAAGCAGAGTTGAACTAGATATGGCCGGTGTGTGTAGGAAGCACAGTTCTTTTGTTCTGAGCAAGCTCACTGTTTTGGCCCTATAGGAAACACAGTAGAGTACAAGAGTGCTCTTTTCTCAAAAGCAGAGTGTGTTTCTTGTAAGGCGAGCTAGCTTTTGTTTCCCAGTCCTAAATAGTGTTGAATCACATGCAGTTTCTGGTACTACAAGCAAGAGTTGTTATCTGGTAAGAAGAGTAACTATTGCGCTCCCATTGTCATACACAGGGCAAATAGCACTGGCGTCTGTTCCCAGCATGTACAGTGTATTGGACTGAAGTGGAGCTACATTTCTTGTCAGTTTCCTAAATAGAGTTGAACAGATATGGCCCGTGTGTGTAGGAAGCACAGTTCTTTTGTTCTGAGCAAGCTCACTGTTCAGACCACATAGGAAACACTGTAGAGTAGAAGAGTGCTCTTTTCTCAAAAGCAGAGTGTGTTTCTTGTAAGGCGAGCAAGCGTTTGTTTTGCAGTCCTAAATGGAGTTGAATCACATGCAGTTTCTGGTCCTAGGAGCAAGAGTTGTTTTCTGGTAAGAAGAGTCACTATTGAGCTCCCATTGTCATACACAGGGCAAATAGCACTGGCGTCTGTTCTCAGCAAGTACAGTGTATTGGACTGAAGAGGAGCTACTGTTCTTGTCAGTTTCCTAAGGAGAGTTGAACTAGATATAGCCCTTGTGTGTAGGAAGCACAGTTCCTTTGTTCTGAGCAAGCTCACTGTTTGGAACTTAAAGGAAACACAGAAGAGTAGAAGAGTGCTCTTTTATCATAAGCAGAGTGTGTTTCTTGTAAGGCGAGCTAGCGTTTGTTTCGCAGTCCTAAATGGAGTTGAATCACATGCAGTTTTTGGTCCTACGAGCAAGAGTTGTTTTCTGGTAAGGAAAGTCACTATTGTGCTCCCATTGCCATACACAGTGCAAACAGCACTTGCGACTGTTCCCATTAAGTACAGTGTATTGGACTGAAGAGGAGCTACTGTTCTTGTCAGTTTCCTAGGTAGAGTTGAACTAGATATGGCCCGTGTGTGTAGGAAGCACAGTTCTTTTGTTCTGAGCAAGCTCACTGTTCAGACCCCATAGGAAACACTGTAGAGTAGAAGAGTGCTCTTTTCTCAAAAGCAGAGTGTGTTTCTTGTAAGACGAGCTAGCGTTTGTTTTGCATTCCTAAATGGAGTTGAATCACATGCAGTTTCAGGTCCTACAAGCAAGAGATTTTTCTGGTGAGAAGAGTCACTATTGAGCTCCCATTGTCATACACAGGGCAAATAGCACTGGCGTCTGTTCCCAGCAAGTACAGTGTATTGGACTGAAGTTGACCAACTGTTCTTGTAAGTTTCCTAAGCAGAGTTGAACTAGATATAGCCAGTGTGTGTAGGATGCACAGTTCTTTTGTTCTGAGCAAGCTCACTATTCTGGCCCTATAGGAAACACAGTAGAGTAGAAGAGTGCTCTTTTATCAAAAGCAGAGAGTGTTTCTTGTAAGGCAAGCTAGCGTTTTTTTCCCGTCCTAAATCTAGTTGAGTCACATGCAGTTCCTGGTCCTACGAACAAGAGTTGTTTTCTGGTAAGAAGAGTCACTATTGCGCTCCCATTGTCATACACAGGGCAAATAGCACTCGCGTCTGTTCCCAGCATGTACAGTGTATTGGACTGAAGATGATCTACTGCTCTTGTCAGTTTCCTAAGCAGAGTTGAACTAGATATGGCCCGTGTGTGTAGGAAGCACAGTTCTTTTGTTCTGGGCAAGCTCACTGTTCTGGCACTATAGGAAACACAGTAGAGTAGAAGAGTGCTCTTTTCTCAAAAGCAGAGTGTGTTTCTTGTAAGGCGAGCTAGCATTTGTTTCTCAGTCCAAAATGGAGTTGAATCACATGCAGTTTCTGGTCCTACGAGCAAGAGATGTTAACTGGTAAGAAGAGTCACTAATGCGCTCCCTTTGCCATATACAGTGCAAATAGCTCTCGCGTCTGTTCCCAGCAAGTACAGTGCATTGGACTGAAGAGGAGCTACTGTTCTTGTCAGTTTCCTAAGTGGAGTTAAACTAGATATGGCCCGTGTGTGTAGGAAGCACAGTTCTTTTGTTCTGAGCAAGCTCACTGTTCGAACCTATAGTAAACACAGTAGAGTAGAAGAGTGCTCTTTTCTCAAAAGCAGAGTGTGTTCCTTATAAGGCGAGCTAGCATTTGTCTCCCAGTCCTAAATGGAGTTGAATCACATGCAGTTTCTGGTCCTACGCGCAAGAGTTGTTTTCTGGTAAGAAGAGTGACTATTGCGCTCCCATTGTCATACACAGGGCAAATAGCACTGGCATCTGTTCCCAGCATGTACAGTGTATTGGACTGAAGAGGATCTCCTGTTCTTGTCAGTTTCCTTAGCAGAATTGAACTAGATATGGCTGTGTGTGTAGGAAGCACAGTTTTTTGTTCTGAGTAAGCTCACTGTTCTGACCCTATAGGAAATACCGTAGAGTAGAAGAGTGATCTTTTCTCAAAAGCAGAGTGTGTTTCTTGTAAGGGGAGCTAGCATTTGTTTCCCAGTCCTAAATGGAGTTGAATCACATGCAGTTTTTGATCCTACGAGCAAGAGTTGTTTTCTTGTAAGGAAAGTCACTATTGCGCTCCCATTGCCACACACAGTGCAAAGAGGACTCGCGTCTGTTCCCATCAAGTACAGTGTATTGGACTGAAGAGGAGCTACTGTTCTTGTCAGTTTCCTAAGCAGAGTTGAACTAGATATGGCGCGTGTGTGTAGCAAGCACAGTTCTTTTCTACTGTAAGCTCACTGATCGAACCCATAGGAAACACATTAGAGTAGAATAGTGAACTTTTCTCAAAAGCAGAGTGTGTTTCTTGTAAGGAGAGCTAGCATTTGTTTCCCAGTCCTAAATGGAGTTGAATCACATGCAGTTTCTGGTCCTACCAGCAAGAGTTGTTTTCTATTAAGAAGAGTCACTGTTGTGCTCCTATTGTCATACACAGGGCAAATTGCACTGGCGTCTCTTCCAAGCATGTACAGTTTATTGGACAGAAAAGGATCTACCATTCTTGTCAGTTTCCTAAGCAGAATTGACTAGATATGGCCATGTATGTAGGAAGCACAGTTCTTTTGTTCTGAGCAAGCTCACTGTTCTGGGCTTATAGAAAACACAGTAGAGTAGAAGAGTGATCTTTTCTAAAAAGCAGAGTGTGTTTCTTGTAAGGCGAGCTAGCGTTTGTTTCCCAGTCCTAAATGGAGTTGAATCACATGCAGTTTTTGATCCTACGAGCAAGAGTTGTTTTCTGGTAAGGAAAGTCACTATTGCGCTCCCATTGCCATACACAGTGCAAATCCCACTCGCCTCTGTTCCCAGCAAGTACAGTGCATTGGACTGAAGAGGAGCTACTGTTCTTGTCAGTTTCGTAAGCAGAATTGACCTAGATATTGCCCGTGTGTGTAGGAAGCAGAGTTCTTTTGTTCTGAGCAAGCTCACTGTTTTGGCCCTATAGGAAACACAGTAGAGTAGAAGAGTGCTCTTTTCTCAAAAGCAGAGTGTGTTTCTTGGAAGGGGAGCTAGCGTTTATTTCCCAATCCTAAATGGAGTTGA
This sequence comes from Peromyscus eremicus, assembly GCF_949786415.1. Classification (NCBI taxonomy): domain Eukaryota; kingdom Metazoa; phylum Chordata; class Mammalia; order Rodentia; family Cricetidae; genus Peromyscus; species Peromyscus eremicus. Next base: position 171,307 of record NW_026734575.1, on the reverse strand, counting down.
ATCACATGCAGTTTTTGGTCCTACGAGCTAGAGTTGTTTTCTGGTAAGGAAAGTCACTATTGCGCTCCCATTGCCACACACAGTGCAAAGAGGACTCGTGTCTGTTCCCATCAAGTACAGTGTATTGGACTGAAGAGGAGCTACTGTTCTTGTCAATTTCCTAAGCAGAGTTGAACTAGATATAGTCGGTGTGTGTAGGAAGCACAGTTCTTTTGTTCTGAACAAGCGCACTGTTTTTGCCCTATAGGAAACACAATAGAGTAGAAGAGTGCTCTTTTCTCAAAAGCAGAGTGTGCTTTTTGTAAGGTGAGTTTTGTTTGTTTCCCAGTATGAAATGGAGTTGAATCCCATGCAGTTTCTGGTCCTACAATAAAGAGTTGTTTTTTGGTAAGAAGAGTCACTATTGTGCTCCCATTGCCATATACAGTGCAAATAGCACTCGCGTCTGTGCCCAGCAAGTACAGTGTATTGGACTGAAGAGGAGCTACTGTTCTTGTCAGTTTCCTAAGCAGAGTTGAACTAGATATGGCCCGTGTGTGTAGGAAGCACAGTTCTTTTGTTGTGAGCAAGCTCACTGTTTGGACACACAGGAAACACAGTAGAGTGGAAGAGTTCTCTTTTCTCAAAAGCAGACTATGTTTCTTGTAAGGTGAGCTAGCGTTTGTTTCGCAGTCCTAAATGGAGTTGAATCACATGCAGTTTCTGGTCCTATGAGCAAGAGATGTTTTCTGCTAAGAAGAGACACTATTGGGGTCCCATTGTCATACACATTGCAAATAGCACTGGCATCTGTTCCCTGCATGTACATTGTATTGGACTGAAGAGGATCTACTGTTCTTGTCAGTTTCCTAAGCAGAATTGAACTGGATATGGCCCGTGTGTGTAGGAAGCACAGTTGTTTTGTTCTGAGCACGCTCACTGTTCGGACCACATAGGAATCACTCTAGAGTAGGAGAGTGATCTTTTCTCAAAAGCAGAGTGTGTTTCTAGTAAGGCGAGCTAGCTTTTGTTTTACAGTCCTAAATGGAGTTGAATCCCATGCAGTTTCTGCCCCTACGAGCAAGAGTTGTTTTCTGGTAAGAAGAGTCACTATTGCGCTCCCATTGTCATACACAGGGCAAACAGCACTGGCGTCTGTTCCCAGCATGTACAGTGTATTGGACTGAAGAGGATCTACTGTTCTTGTCAGTTTCCTAAGCAGAGTTGAACTAGATATGGCCGGTGTGTGTAGGAAGCACAGTTCTTTTGTTCTGAGCAAGCTCACAATTCTGGCCCTACAAAAGACACATTAGAGTAGAAGAGTGCTGTTTTCTCAAAAGCAGAGTGTGTTTATTGTAAGGCGATCTAGTATTTGTTTCCCAGTTCTAAATGGAGTTGAATCACATGCAGTTTCTGGTCCTACGAGCAAGAGTTGTTTTCTAGTAAGAAGAGTGACTATTTTTCTACCATTGCCATACACAGTGCAAATAGCACTCGCGTCTGTTCCCAGCAAGTACAGTGTATTGGACAGAAGAGGAGCTACTGTTCTTGTCAGTTTCCTAAGTAGAGTTGAACTAGATATAGCCCGTGTGTGTAGGAAGCACAGTTCTTTTGTTCTGAGCAAGCTCAGTATTTGGACCCCATAGGAAACCCAGTAGAGTAGAAGAGTGCTCTTTTCGCAAAAGCAGAGTGTGTTTCTTGTAAGGCGAACTAGCGTTTGTTTCCCAGTCCTAAATGGAGTTGAATCACTTACAGTTTCTGATCTTAGAAGCAAGAGTTGTTTTCTGGTAAGAAGAGTCACTATGGCGCTCCCATTGTCATACACAGGGCAAATAGCACTGGCGTCTGTTCCAAGCATGTACAGTGTATTGGACTGAAGAGGATCTACTGTTCTTGTCAGTTTCCTAAGCAGAGTTGAACTAGATATGGCTGGTGTGTGTAGGAAGCACAGTTCTTTTGTTCTGAGCAAGCTCACTGTTCTAGCCCTATAGGAAACACAGTAGAGTAGAAGAGTGCTCTTTTCTCAAAAGCAGAGTGTGTTTCTTGTAAGGGGAGCTAGCATTTGTTTCCCAGTACTAAATGGAGTTGAATACCATGCAGTTTCTGGTCCTACGAGCAAGAGTTGTTTTCTGGTAAGAAGAGTCACTATTTCGCTCCCTTTGCCATACACAGTACAAATAGCACTCGTGTCAGCTCCCAGCAAGTACAGTGTATTGGACTGAAGAGGAGCTACTGTTCTTGTCAGTTTCCTAAGCAGAGTTGAACTAGATATGGCCCTTGTGTGTAGGAAGCACAGTTCTTTTGTTCTGAGCAAGCTCACTCTGTTGGCCTATAGGAAACACAGAAGAGTAGAAGATTGCTCTTTTCTCAAAAGGAGAGTGTGTTTCTTGTAAGGCGAGCTTGCGTTTGTTTACCAGTCCTAAAAGGAGTTGAATCACATGCAGTTTCTGGTACTACGAGCAAGAGTTGTTTTCTGGAAAGGAAAGTCACTATTGTGCTCCCTTTGCAATACACAGTGCAAATAGCACACGCGTCTGTTCCCAGCAAGTACAGTGTATTGGACTGAAGAGGAGCTACTGCTCTTGTCAGCTTCCTAACCAGAGTTGAACTAGATATGGCCCGTGTGTGTAGGAAACACAGTTCTTTTGTTCTGAGCAAGCTCACTGTTCGGACCCCATAGGAGACATAGTAGAATAGAAGAGTGCTCTTTTCTCAAAAACAGAATGTGTTTCTTGTAAGGCGAGCTAGCGTTTGTTTCCCAGTCCAAAATGGAGTTGAATCACATGCAGTTTCTGGTCCTACGAGCAAGAGTTGTTTTCTGGTAAAAAGAGTCACTATTGTACTACCATTACCATACTCGGTGCAAATAGCACTCGCGTCTGTTCCCAGCAAGTACAGTGTATTGGACAGAAGAGGAGCTACTATTCTTGTCAGTTTCCTAAGCAGAGTTGAACTAGATATAGCCGTGTGTAGGAAGCACAGTTCTTTTGTTCTGAGCAAGCTCAATTTTCGGACCCCCTAGTAAACACTGTAGAGTAGAAGAGTGCTCTTTTCTCAAAAGAAGAGTGTGTTTCTTGTAAGGCTAGCTAGGGTTTGTTTCCTAGTCAGAAACGGAGTTGAATCCCATGCTGTTTCTGGTCCTAGGAAAAAGAGTTGTTTTCTGGTAAGAAGAGTCACTATTTCGCTCCCATTGCCATACACAGTGCAAATAGCACTCGCGTCTGCTCCCAGCAAGTACAGTGTATTGGACTAAAGAGAAACTACTGTTCTTGTCAGTTTCCTAAGCAGAGTTGAACAAGATAGAGCCCTTGTGTGTAGGAAGCACAGTTCTTTTGTTCTGAGGAAGCTCACTGTTCTGGCCCTATAGGAAACACAGTAGAGTAGAAGAGTGCTCTTTTCTCAAAAGCAGAGTTTTTTTCTTGTAAGGTGAACTAGCGTTTGTTTCCCAGTCCTAAATGGAGTTGAATCACATGCAGTTTTTGGTCCTACAAGCAAGGGATGTTTTCTGGTAAGGAAAGTCACTATTGTGCTCCCTTTGCCATAAACAGTGCAAATAGCACTCGCGTCTGTTCCCAGCAAGTACAGTGTATTGGACTGAAGAGGATCTACTGTTCTTGTCAGTTTCCTAAGCAGAGTTGAGCGAGATATGGCCCGTGTGTTTGGGAAGCACACTTCTTTTGTTCTGAGCAAGCTCACTCTTCTGGCCCTATAGCAAACACAGAAGAGTAGAAGAGTGCTCTTTTCTCAAAAGCAGAGTGTGTTTCTTGTAAGGCGAGCTAGCGTTTGTTTCCCTGTCCTAAATGGAGTTGAATCACATGCAGTTTCTGATTCTAGGAGCAAGAGTAGTTTTCTGGTAAGAAGAGTCACTATTGCGCTCCCATTGTCATACACAGGGCAAATAGCACTGGCGTCTGTTCCCAGCATGTACAGTGTATTGGACTGAAGAGGATCTACTGTTCTTTTCAGTTTCCTAAGCAGAGTTGAACTAGATATGGCCGGTGTGTGTAGGAAGCACAGTTCTTTTGTTCTGAGCAAGCTCACTGTTTTGGCCCTATAGGAAACACAGTAGAGTACAAGAGTGCTCTTTTCTCAAAAGCAGAGTGTGTTTCTTGTAAGGCGAGCTAGCTTTTGTTTCCCAGTCCTAAATAGTGTTGAATCACATGCAGTTTCTGGTACTACAAGCAAGAGTTGTTATCTGGTAAGAAGAGTAACTATTGCGCTCCCATTTTCATACACAGGGCAAATAGCACTGGCGTCTGTTCCCAGCATGTACAGTGTATTGGACTGAAGAGGATCTACTGTTCTTTTCAGTTTCCTAAGCAGAGTTGAACTAGATATGGCCGGTGTGTGTAGGAAGCACAGTTCTTTTGTTCTGAGCAAGCTCACTGTTTTGGCCCTATAGGAAACACAGTAGAGTACAAGAGTGCTCTTTTCTCAAAAGCAGAGTGTGTTTCTTGTAAGGCGAGCTAGCTTTTGTTTTCCAGTCCTAAATAGTGTTGAATCACATGCAGTTTCTGGTACTACAAGCAAGAGTTGTTTTCTGGTAAGAAGAGTCACTATTGTGTTCCCATTGCCTTACACAGGGCAAATAGGACTCGCGTCTGTTCCCAGGATGTACAGTGTATTGGACTGAAGAGGATCTACTGTTCTTGTAAGTTTCCTAAGCAAAGTTGAACTAGATATGGCCCGTGTGTGTAGGAAGTACACTTCTTTTGTTCTGAGCAAGCTCACTCTTCTGGCCCTATAAGAAACACAGTAGAGTAGAAGAGTGCTCTTTTCTCAAAAGCAGAATGTGTTTCTTGTAAGGCGAGCTAGCGTTTTTTTCCCAGTCCTAAATGGAGTGCAATCACATGCAGTTTCTGATCCTAGGAGCAAGAGTTGTTTTCTCGTAAGAAGAGTCAATATTGCACTCCCATTGTCATACAGAGGGCAAATAGCACTGGCGTCTGTTCCCAGCATGTAAAGTGTATTGGACTGAAGAGGATTACTGTTCTTGTCAGTTTCCTAAGCAGAGTTGAACTAGATGTGGCCCGTGTGTGTAGGAAGCACAGTTCTTTTGTTCTGAGCAAGCTCACTGTTCGGACCCCTAGGAAACACAGTAGAATAGAAGAGTGCTCTTTTCTCAAAAGCAGAGTGTGTTTCTTGTAAGGCGAGCTAGCTTTTGTTTCCCAGTCCTAAATAGTGTTGAATCACATGCAGTTTCTGGTACTACAAGCAAGAGTTGTTTTCTGGTAAGAAGAGTCACTATTGTGTTCCCATTGCCATACACAGGGCAAATAGGACTCGCGTCTGTTCCCAGGATGTACAGTGTATTGGACTGAAGAGGATCTACTGTTCTTGTAAGTTTCCTAAGCAAAGTTGAACTAGATATGGCCCGTGTGTGTAGGAAGTACACTTCTTTTGTTCTGAGCAAGCTCACTCTTCTGGCCCTATAAGAAACACAGTAGAGTAGAAGAGTGCTCTTTTCTCAAAAGCAGAATGTGTTTCTTGTAAGGCGAGCTAGCGTTTTTTTCCCAGTCCTAAATGGAGTGCAATCACATGCAGTTTCTGATCCTAGGAGCAAGAGTTGTTTTCTCGTAAGAAGAGTCAATATTGCACTCCCATTGTCATACAGAGGGCAAATAGCACTGGCGTCTGTTCCCAGCATGTAAAGTGTATTGGACTGAAGAGGATTACTGTTCTTGTCAGTTTCCTAAGCAGAGTTGAACTAGATGTGGCCCATGTGTGTAGGAAGCACAGTTCTTTTGTTCTGAGCAAGCTCACTGTTCGGACCCCATAGGAAACACAGTAGAATAGAAGAGTGCTCTTTTTTCAAAAGCAGAGTGTGTTTCTTGTAAAGCGAGCTAGCGTTTGTTTCCCAGTCCTAAATGGAGTTGAATCACATGAAGAATCTGGTCCTACGAGCAAGAGTTGTTTTCTGGTAAGAAGAGTCACTATTTCGCTCCCATTGTCATACACAGGGCAAATAGCACTCGCGTCTGTTCCCAGCAGGTACAGTGTATTGGACTGAAGATGATCTACTGTTATTGTCAGTTTCCTAAGCAGAGTTGAACTAGATATGGCCCGTGTGTGTAGGAATCACAGTTCTTTTGTTCTGAGCAAGCTCAATGTTCAGACCCCATAGGAAACACAGTAGAATAGAAGAGTGCTCTATTCTCAAAAGCAGAGTGTGTTTCTTGTAAGGCGAGCTAGCGTTTGTTTCCCAGTCCAAAATGGAGTTGAATCACATGCAGTTTCTGGTCCTACGAGCAAGGGATGTATTCTGGTAAGGAAAGTCACTATTGTGCTACCATTGCCATACACAGTGCAAATAGCACTCACGTCTGTTCCCAGCAAGTACAGTGTATTGGACTGAAGAGGAGCTACTGTTCTTGTCAGTTTCCTAAGCAGAGTTGAACTACAAATGGCCCGTGTGTGTAGGAAGCACAGTTCTTTTGTTCTGAGCAAGCTCAATTTTCGGACCCCATAGTAAACACAGTAGAGTAGAAGAGTGTTCATTTCTGAAAAGCAGAGTGTGTTTCTTTTAAGGCTAGCTAGTGTTTGTTTCCCAGTCAGAAACGGAGTTGAATCCCATGCAGTTTCTGGTCCTAGGAGCAAGAGATGTTTTCTGGTAAGAAGAGTCACTATTTCGCTCCCTTTGCCGTACACAGTGCAAATAACACTCGCTTCTGCTCCCAGCAAGTACAGTGTATTGGATTGAAGACGAGCTACTGTTCTTGTCAGTTTCCTAAGCAGAGTTGAACTAGATATAGCCCGTGTGTGTAGGAAGCACAGTTCTTTTGTTCTGAGCAAGCACACTGTTCTGGCCCTATAGGAAACACAGTAGAGTAGAAGAGTGCTCATTTCTCAAAAGCAGATTGTGTTTCTTGTAAGGTGAGCTAGCGTTTGTTTCCCAGTCCTAAATGGAGTTGAATTACATGCAGTTTCTTGTCCTATGAGCAAGAGTTGTTTTCTGGTAAGAAGAGTCACTATTGCACTCCTACTGCCATACACAGTGCAAACAACACTTGCTACTCTTCTTTGCAAGTACAGTGTATTGTACAGAAGAGGAGATACTGTTCTTGTCAGTTTCCTAAGCAGAGTTGAATTAGATATGGCCCGTGTGTGTAGGAAGCACAGTTCTTTTGTTCTGAGCAAGCTCACTGTTTTGGCCCTATAGGAAACACAGTAGAATACAAGAGTGCTCTTTTCTCAAAAGCAGAGTGTGTTTCTTGTAAGGCGAGCTAGTGTTTGTTTCCCAGTCCTAAATGGAGTTGAATCACATGTAGTTTCTGGTCCTACAAGCAAGAGTTGTTTTCTGGTAAGAAGAGTCACTATTGCGCTCCCATTGTCATACACAGGGCAAATAGCACTGGCGTCTGTTCCCAGCATGTACAGTGTATTGGACTGAAGAGGATCTACTGTTCTTGTCAGTTTCCTAAGCAGAGTTGAACTAGATATGGCCGTGTGTGTAGGAAGCACAGTTCTTTTGTTCTGAGCAAGCTCACTGTTTTGGCCCTATAGGAAACACATTAGAGTAGAAGAGTGTCCTTTTCTCAAAAGCAGAGTGTGTTTCTTGTAAGGCAGGCTAGCGTTGGTTTCCCAGTCCTATATGGAGTTGAATCACATGCAGTCTCTGGTCCTACGAGCAAGAGTTGTTTTCTGGTAAGAAGAGTCACTATTGTGCTCCCATTGTCAAACACAGGGAAAATAGAACTGGCGTCTGTTCCGAGCATGTACAGTGTATTGGACTGAAGAGGATCTCCTGTCCTTGTCAGTTTCCTAAGCAGAATGGATCTAGATATGGCCCGTGTGTGTAGGAAGCACAGTTCTTTTGTTCTGAGAGCAAGCTCACTGTTCTGGCCCTATAGGAAACACAGTATAGTAGAAGAGTGCTCTTTTCTCAACAGCAGAGTGTGTTTCTTGTAAGGTGAGCTAGCGTTTGTTTCCCAGTCCTAAATGGAGTTGAATCACATGCAGTTTTTGGTCCTATGAGCAAGGGATGTTTTCTGGTAAGGAAAGTCACTATTGTGCTCCCTTTGCCATAAACAGTGCAAATAGCACTCGCTTCCCTTCCCAGCAAGTACAGTGTATTGGACTGAAGAGGATCTACTGTTCTTGTCAGTTTCCTAAGCAGAGTTGAACTAGATATAGCCCGTGTGTGTAGGAAGCACAGTTCTTTTGTTCTGAGCAAGCTCACTGTTCTGCTCCTGTAGGAAACACAGAAGAGTAGAAGAGTGCTCTTTTCTCAAAAGCAAAGTGTGTTTCTTGTAAGGTGAGCTAGCGTTTGTTTCCCAGTCCTAAATGGAGTTGAATTACATGCAGTTTTGGTCCTATGAGCAAGATTTGTTTTCTGGTAAGAAGAGTCACTATTGTGCTACCATTGCCATGCACCGTGCAAACAACACTCGCTACTGTTCTTTGCAAGTACAGTGTATTGGACAGATGAAGAGCTACTCTTCTTGTCAGTTTCCTAAGCAGAGTTGAACTAGATATGGCCCGTGTGTGGAGGAAGCACAGTTCTTTTGTTCTGAGCAAGCTCACTGTTTTGGCCCTATAGGAAACACAGTAGAGTAGAAGAGTGCTCTTTTCTCAAAAGCAGAATGTGTTTCTTGTAAGGCGAGCTAGCGTTTGTTTCCCAGTCCTAAATGTAGTTGAATCACATGTAGTTTCTGGTCCTACGAGCAAGAGTTTTTTTATGGTAAGGAGAGTCACTATTGCGCTCCCATTGTCATACACAGGGCAAATAGCACTGGCGTCTGTTCCCAGCATGTACAGTGTATTGGATTGAAGAAGATCTACTGTTCTTGTCAGTTTCCTAACCACAGTTGAACTAGATATGGCCCGTGTGTGTAGGAAGCACAGTTCTTTTGTTCTGAGAAAGCTCACTCTTCTGGCCTATAGGAAACACAGTAGAGTAGAAGAGTGCTCTTTTCTCAAAAGCAGAGTGTGTTTCTTGTAAGGTGAGCTAGCGTTTGTTTCCCAGTCCTAAATGGAGTTTATCACATGCAGTTTCTTGTCCTACGAGCAAGAGTGGTTTTCTGGTAAGAAGAGTCACTATTTCCCTCCCATTGTCATACACAGGGCAAATAGCCCTGGCGTCTATTCCCAGCATGTACAGTGTATTGGACTGAAGATGATCTACTGTTCTTGTCAGTTTCCTATGCAGAGTTGAACTAGATATGGCCCGTGTGTGTAGGTAGCACAGTTCTTTTGTTCTGAGCAAGCTCACTGTTCGGACCCCATAGGAAACACAGTAGAGTAGAAGAGTGCTCTTTTCTCAAAAGCAGAGAGTGTTTCTTGTAAGGCCAGCTAGCGTTTGTTTCCCAGTCCTAAATGGAGTTGAATCACATGTAGTTTCTGATCCTAAGAGCAAGAGTTGTTTTCTGGTAAGAAGTGTCACTGTTGCGCTCCCATTGTCATACACAGGGCAAATAGCACTGGCGTCTGTTCCCAGCATGTACAGTGTATTGCAATGAAGAGGATCTACTGTTCTTGTCAGTTACCTAAGCAGAGTTGATCTAGAAATGGCCCGTGAATGTAGGAAGCACAGTTCTTTTGTTCTGAGCAAGCTCATTGTTCGGACTCCATAGGAAACACAGTAGAATAGAAGTGTGCTCTTTTCTCAAAAGCAGAGTGTGTTTCTTGTAAGGCTAGCTAGTGTTTGTTTCCCAGTAAGAAACAGATTTGAATCTCATGAGTTTCTGGTCCTATGAGCAAGAGTTGTTTTCTGGTAAGAGGAGTCACTATTTCGCTCCCATTGCCATACACAGTGCAAATAGGACTCGCGTCTGCGACTTGCAAGTACAGTGCATTGGACTGAAGAGGAGCTACTGTTCTTGTCATTTTGCTAAGCAGAGTTGAACTAGATATGCCCCGTTTGCGTAGGAAGCACAGTTCTTTTGTTCTGAGCAAGCTCACTGTTCTGGCCCTGTAGGAAACACAGTAGAGTAGAAGAGTGCTCTTTTTTCAGAAGCAGAATGTGTTTCTTGTAAGGCGAGGTAGCGTTTGTTTCCCAGTCCTAAATGGAGTTGAATCACATGCAGTTTCTGGTCCTATGAGCAAGAGTTGTTTTCTGGTAAGAAGAGTCACTATTGTGCTACCATTGCCATACACAGTGCAAATAGCACTCGCGTCTGTTCCCAGCAAGTACAGTGTATTGGACAGAAGAGGAGATACTGTTCTTGTCAGTTTCCTAAGCAGAGTTGAACTAGATATGGCCCGTGTGTGTAGGAAGTACACTTCTTTTGTTCTGAGCAAGCTCACTCTTTTGGCCCTATAGGAAACTCAGTAGAGTAGAAGAGTGCTCTTTTCTCAAAAACAGAATGTGTTTCTTGTAAGGCGAGCTTGCGTTTGTTTCCCAGTCCTAAATGGAGTTGAATCACATGCAGTTTCTAGTCTTATGAGCAAGAGTTGTTCTATGAGAAGAAGAGCCACTATTGCGCTCCCATTGTCATACACAGGGCAAATAGCAGTGGCGTCTGTTCCCAGCATGTAAAGTGTATTGGACTGAAGAGGATCTACTGTTCTTGTCAGTTTCCTAAGCAGAGTTGAACTAGATATGGCCCGTGTGTGTAGGAAGCACAGTTCTTTTGTTCTGAGCAAGCTCACTCTTCCGGCCTATAGAAAACACAGGAAAGTAGAACAGTGCTCTTTTCTCAAAAGCAGAGTGTGTTTCTTGTAAGGCGAGATTGCGTTTGTTTCCCAGTCCTAAATGTATTGAATCACATGCAGTTTCTGGTCCTACAAGCAAGAGTTGTTTTCTGGAAAGGAAAGTCACTATTATGTTCCCTTTGCCATACACAGTGCAAATAGCACTCGCGTTTGTTTCCAGCAATTACAGTGTATTGGACTGAAGAGGAGCTACTGCTCTTGTCAGTTTCCTAAGCAGAGTTGAACTAGATATGCCCCGTGTGTGTAGGAAGCACAGTTCTTTTGTTCTGAGCCAGCTCACTGTTCTGACCCTATAGGAAACTCAGTAGAGTAGAAGAGTGCTCTTTTCTCAAAAACAGAATGTGTTTCTTGTAAGGCGAGCTTGCGTTTGTTTCCCAGTCCTAAATGGAGTTGAATCATATGCAGTTTCTGGTCCTATGAGCAAGAGTTGTTCTATGGTAAGAAGAGTCACTATTGCGCTCCCATTGTCTTACACAGGGCAAATTGCACTGGTGTCTATTCTCAGCATGTAAAGTGTATTGGACTGAAGAGGATCTACTGTTCTTGTCAGTTTCCTAAGCAGAGTTGAACTAGATATGGCCCGTGTGTGTAGGAACCACAGTTCTTTTGTTCTGAGCAAGCTCAATTTTCGGACCAAATAGTAAACACAGTAGAGTAGAAGAGTGCTCTTTTCTCAAAAGCAGAGTGTGTTTTTGTAAGGCTAGCTAGTGTTTGTTTCCCAGGAATAAATGGAGTTGAATCACATGCAGTTTTTGGTCCTGTGAGCAAAGGATGTTTTCTGGTAAAGAAAGTCACTATTGTGCTCCCTTTGCCATACACAGTGCAAATAACACTCGCGTCTGTTCCCAGCAAGTACAGTGTATTCGACAGAAGAGGAGCTACTGTTCTTGTCAGTTTCCTAAGGAGAGTTGACCTAGATATGGCCCGTGTGTGTGAAGCACAGTTCTTTTGTTCTGAGCAACCTTAATTTTCGGACACCATAGTAAACACAGTAGAATAGAAGAGTGCTCTTTTCTCAAAAGCAGAGTGTGTTTCTTGTAAGGCTAGCTAGTGTTTGTTTCCCAGTCAGAAACAGAGTTGAATCCCATGCAGTTTCTGGTCCTACGAGCAAGAGTTTTTTTCTGGTAAGAAGAGTCACTATTTCGCTCCCATTGCCATACACAGGGCAAATAGCACTCGCGTCTGCTCCCAGCAAGTACAGTGTATTGGACTGAAGAGGAGCTACTGTTCTTGTCAGTTTCCTAAGCAGAGTTGAACTAGATATAGCCCGTGGGTGTAGAAAGCACAGTTCTTTTGTTCTGAGCAAGCTCACTGTTCTGGCCCTATAGGAAACAGTAGAGTATAGAGTGCTCTTTCTCAAAAGCAGAGTGTGTTCTTGTAAGGTGAGCTAGCATTTGTTTACCAGTCCTAAATGGAGTTGAATTACATGCAGTTTCTTGTCCTATGAGCAAGAGTTTTTTTCTGGTTAGAAGAGACACTATTGCGTTCCTATTGCCATACACAGTGCAAACAACACTCGCTACTGTTCTTTGCAAGTACAGTGTATTGGACTGAAGAGGAGCTACTGTTCTTGTCAGTTTCCTAAGCAGAGTTTAACTAGATATGGCCCGTGTGTGTAGGAAGCACAGTTCTTTTGTTCTGAGCAAGCTGACTGTTCGGAACCCATAGGAAACACAGTAGAGAAGAAGAGTGCTCTTTTCTCAAAAGCAGAGTGTGTTTCTTGTAAGGCGAGCTAGCGTTTGTTTCCCAGTCCTATATGGAGTTGATTCACATGCAGTTTCTGGTCCTACGAGCAAGAGTTGTTTTCTGGTAAGAAGAGTCACTATTGCACTCCCATTGTCATACACAGTGCAAATAGCACTCGCGTTTGTTCCCAGGAAGTACAGTGTATTGGAATGAGGAGGAGCTACTGTTCTTGTCAGTTTCCCAAGCAGAGTTGAATTAGATATGGCTCATGTGTGTAGGAAGCACACTTCTTTTGTTCTGTGCAAGCTCACTGTTCGGACCCCATAGGAAACACAATTGCATAGAAGAGTGCTCTTTTCTCAAAAGCAGAGTGTGTTTCTTGTAAGACGAGCTTGCGTTTGTTTCCCAGTCCTAAATGGAGTTGAATCACATGCAGTTTCTGGTCCTACGAGCAAGAGTTTTTTTCTGCAAAGGAAAGTCACTATTGTGCTCCCTTTGCCATAAACAGTGCAAATAGCACTCACGTCTGTTCCCAGCAAGTACAGTGTATTGGACTGAAGAGGAGCTACTGTTCTTGTCAGTTTCCTAAGCAGAGTTGAACTAGATATGGCCCGTGTGTGTAGGAAGCACAGTTCTTTTGTTCTGAGCAAGCTCACTGTTTTGGACCTATAGGAAACAAAGAAGAGTAGAAGTGTGCTCTTTTCTCAAAAGCATAGTGTGTTTCTTGTAAGGTGAGCTAGTGTTTTTTTCCCAGTTTTAAATGGAGTTGAATTACATGCAGTTTCTTGTCCTATGAGCAAGAGTTGTTTTCTGGTAAGAAGAGTCACTATTGTGCTCCTATTGCCATACACAGTGCAAACAACACTCGCTACTGTTCTTTGCAAGTACAGTGTATTGGACAGAAGAGGAGCTACTGTTCTTGTCAGTTTCCTAAGCAGAGTTGAACTAGATACGGCCCGTGTGTGTAGGAAGCACAGTTCTTTTGTTCTGAGCAAGCTCCCTGTTTTGGTCCTATATGAATCACAGAAGAGTAGAAGAGTGCTCTTTTCTCAAAAGCAGAGTGTGTTCTTGTAAGGTGAGCTAGCGTTTGTTTACCAGTCCTAATGGACTTGAATTACATGCAGTTTCTTGTCCTATTAGCAAGAGTTTTTTTCTGGTAAGAAGAGCCACTATTGCGCTCCTATTGCCATACACAGAGCAAACAACACTCGCTACTGTTCTTTGCAAGTACAGTGTATTGGACTGAAGAGGAGATACTGTTCTTGTCAGTTTCCTAAGCAGAGTTGAACTAGATATGGCGCGTGTGTGTAGGAAGCACAGTTCTTTTGTTCTGAGCAAGCTCACTGTTCGGACCCCATAGGAAACACAGTAGAGTAGAAGAGTGCTCTTTTCTCAAAAGCAGAGTGTGTTTCTTGTAAGGCGAGCTAGCGTTTGTTTCCCATTCCTAAATGGAATTGAACCACGTGCAGTTTCTGATCTTAGGAGCAAGTGTTGTTTTCTGTTAAGAAGAGTCACTATTGTGCTCCCATTGTCATACACAGGGCAAATAGCACTTGTGTCTGTTCCCAGGTTGTACAGTGTATTGGACTGAAGAGGAGCTACTGTTCTTTTCAGTTTCCTAAGCAGAGTTGAACTAGATATGGCCCGTGTGTGTAGGAAGCACAGTTCTTTGTTCTGAGCAAGTTCACTGTTCGGACCCCATAGGAAACACAGTAGAATAGAAGATTGCTCTTTTCTCAAAAGCAGAATGTGTTTCTTGTAAGGCGAGCTAGTGTTTGTTTCGCAGTCCTAAATGGAGTTGAATCACATGCAGTTTCTGGTCCTACGAGCAAGAGTTGTTTTCTGGTAAGAAGAGTCACTATTGCCCTCCCATTGTCATACACAGGGCAAATAGCACTGGGGTCGGTTCCCAGCATATACAGTGTATTGGACTGAAGATGATCAACTGTTCTTGTCAGTTTCCTAAGCAGAGTTGAACTAGATAAGTCCCGTGTGTGTAGGAAGCACAGTTCTTTTGTTCTGAGCAAGCTCACTTTTCGGACCCCATAGGAAACACAGCAGAATAGAAGAGTGCTCTTTTCTCAAAAGCAGAGTGTGTTTCTTGTAAAGCGAGCTAGAGTTTGTTTCCCAGTCCAAAATGGAGTTGAATCACATGCAGTTTCTGGTCCTACGAGCAAGGGATGTTTTCTGGTATGGAAAGTCACTATTGTGCTCCCTTTGCCATAAACAGTGCAAATAGCACTCACGTCTGTTCCCAGCAAGTACAGTGTATTGGACTGAAGAGGAGCTACTGTTCTTGTCAGTTTCCTAAGCAGAGTTGAACTACATATGGCCCGTGTGTGTAGGAAGCACAGTTCTTTTGTTCTGAGCAAGCTCACTGTTTTGGCCCTATAGGAAACACAGTAGAGTAGAAGAGTGCTCTTTTCTCAAAAGCAGAGTGTGTTTCTTGTAAAGCGAGCTAGCGTTTGTTTCCCAGTCCTAAATGTAGTTGAATCACATGCAGTTTCTGGTCCTACAAGCAAGAGTTGTTTTCTAGTAAGAAGAGTCACTATTGTGCTCCCATTGCCATTCACAGGGAAAATAGGACTCGCGTCTGTTCCCAGGATGTACAGTGTATTGGACTGAAGAGGATCTACTGTTCTTGTCATTTCCTAAGCAAAGTTGAACTAGATATGGGCCGTGTGTGTTAGAAGTACACTTGTTTTGTTCTGAGCATCCTCACTCTTCTGGCCCTATAGGAAACACAGTAGAGTAGAAGAGTGCTCTTTTCTCAAAAGCAGAATGTGTTTCTTGTAAGGCGAGCTAGCGTTTGTTTCCCAGTCCTAAATAGAGTTCAATCACATGCAGTTTCTGGTCCTATGAGCAAGAGTTGTTTTATGGTAAGAAGAGTCACTATTGCGCTCCCATTGACATACACAGGGCAAATAGCACTGCGTCTGTTCCCAGCATGTAAAGTGTATTGGACTGAAGAGGATCTACTGTTCTTGTCAGTTTCCTAAGCAGAGCTGAACTAGATATGGCCCGTGTGTGTAGGAAGCACAGTTCTTTTGTTCTGAGCTAGCTCACTCTTCTGGCCTATAGAAACACAGTAGAGTAGAAGAGTGCTCTTTTCTCAAAAGCAGAGTGTGTTTCTTGTAAGACGAGCTTGCGTTTGTTTCCCAGTCCTAAATGGAGTTGAATCACATGCAGTTTCTGGTCCTACGAGCAAGAGTTTTTTTCTGGAAAGGAAAGTCACTATTGTGCTCCCCTTGCCATACACAGTGCAAATAGCACTCACGTCTGTTCCCAGCAAGTACAGTGTATTGGACTGAAGAGGAGCTACTGCTCTTGTCAGTTTCCTAAGCAGAGTTGAACTACGTATGGCCCGTGTGTTTAGGAAGCACAGTTCTTTGTTCTGAGCAAGCTCACTGTTCGGACCCCATAGGAAACACAGTAGAGTAGAAGAGTGCTCTTTTCTCAAAAGCAGAGTGTGTTTCTTGTAAGGCAAGCTAGTGTTTGTTTCGCAGTCCTAAATGGAGTTGAATCACATGTAGTTTCTGATCATACGAGCAAGAGTTGTTTTCTGGTAAGAAGAGTCACTATTGCCCTCCCATTGTCATACACAGGGCAAATAGCACTGGGGTCTGTTGCCAGCATGTACAGTGTATTGGACTGAAGATGATCAACTGTTCTTGTCAGTTTCCTAAGCAGAGTTGAACTAGATATGTCCCGTGTGTGTAGGAAGCACAGTTCTTTTGTTCTGAGCAAGCTCACTTTTCGGACCCCATTGGAAACACAGCAGAATAGAAGAGTGCTCTTTTCTTAAAAGCAGAGTGTGTTTCTTGTAAGGCGAGCTAGAGTTTGTTTCCCAGTCCAAAATGGAGTTGAATCACATGCAGTTTCTGGTCCTACGAGCAAGGGATGTTTTCTGGTAAGGAAAGTCACTATTGTGCTCCCTTTGCCATAAACAGTGCAAATAGCACTCACGTCTGTTCCCAGCAAGTACAGTGTATTGGACTGAAGAGGAGCTATTGTTCTTGTCAGTTTCCTAAGCAGAGTTGAAGTACATATATCCGTGTGTGTAGGAAGCACAGTTCTTTTGTTCTGAGCAAGCTCACTGTTTTGACCCTATAGGAAACACAGTAGAATAGAAGAGTGCTCTTTTCTCAAAAGCAGAGTGTGTTTCTTGTAAGGCGAGCTAGTGTTTGTTTCACAGTCCTAAATGGAGTTGAATCACATGCAGTTTCTGATCATACGAGCAACAGTTGTTTTCTGGTAAGAAGAGTCACTATTGCCCTCCCATTGTCATACACAGGGCAAATAGCACTGGCGTCTGTTCCCAGCATGTACAGTGTATTGGACTGAAGATGATCTACTGTTCTTGTCAGTTTCCTAAGCAGAGTTGAACTAGATATGGCCCGTGTGTGTAGGAAGCACAGTTCTTTTGTTCTGAGCTAGCGCACTCTTCTGGCCTATAGAAACACAGTGGAGTAGAAGAGTGCTCTTTTCTCAAGAGCAGAGTGTGTTTCTTGTAAGACGAGCTTGCGTTTGTTTCCCAGTCCTAAATGGAGTTGAATCGCATGCAGTTTCTGGTCCTACGAGCAAGAGTTTTTTTTCTGGAAAGGAAAGTCACTATTGTGTTCCCTTTGATGTACACAGTGCAAATAGCACTCGTGTCTGTTCCCAGCCAGTACAGTGTATTGGACTGAAGAGGATCTACTGTTCTTGTCAGTTTCATAAGCAGAGCTGAACTAGATATGGCCCGTGTGTGTAGGAAGCACAGTTCTTTTGTTCTGAGCAAGGTCACTGTTTTGGTCCTATAGGAAACACAGAAGAGTAGAAGTGTGCTCTTTTCTCAAAAGCATAGCGTGTTTCTTGTAAGGTGAGCCAGCGTTTTTTTCCCAGTTTTAAATGGAGTTGAATTACATGCAGTTTCTTGTCCTATGAGCAAGAGTTGTTTTCTGTTAAGAAGAGTCACTATTGCGCTCCTATTGCCATACACAGTGCAAACAATTCTTGCTACTGTTCTTTGCAAGTACAGTGTATTGAACAGAAGAGGAGCTACTGTTCTTGTCAGTTTCCTAAGCAGAGTTGAACTAGGTATGGCCGTGTGTGTAGGAAGCACAGTTCTTTTGTTCTGAGCAAGCTCACTGTTCTGGCCATATAGGAAACACATTAGAGTAGAAGAGTGCTCTTTTATCAAAGCAGAGTGTGTTTCTTTTAAGGCGAGCTAGCGTTTGTTTCCCAGTCTTAAATGGAGTTGAATCCCATGCATTCTCTGGTCCTACGAGCAAGAGTTGTTTTCTGGTATCAAGAGTCACTATTGTGCTCCCATTGTCATACATAGGGCAAATAGCACTGGCGTCTGTTCCCAGCATGTACAGTGTATTGGATGGAAGATGATCTACTGTTCTTGTCAGTTTCCTAAGCAGAATTGAACTAGCTATGGCCGTGTGTGTAGGAAGCACATTTCTTTTCTTCTGAGCAAGCTCTCTGTTCGGACCCCAGAGGAAATACAGTAGAGTAGAAGAGTGCTCTTTTCTCAAAAGCAGAGTGTGTTTCTTGTAAGGCGAGCTCGCATTTGTTTCCCAGTCCTAAATGTAGTTGAATCCCATGCAGTATTTCGTCCTATGAGCAAGAGTTGTTTTCTGGTAAGAAGAGTCACTATTGTGTTCCCATTGCCACACACAGTGCAAATAGCACTCGCGTCTGTTCCCAGGAAGTACAGTGTATTGGAATGAAGAGGAGCTACTGTTCTTTTCAGTTTCCTAGGCAGAGTTGAACTAGATATGGCCCGTGTGTGTAGGACGCACAGTTCTTTTGTTCTGAGCAAGCTCACTGTTCGGACCGCATAGGAAACACAGTAGAGTAGAGGAGTGCCCTTTTCTCAAAAGCAGAGTGTGTTTCTTGTAAGGCTCCTCGCATTTGTTTCCCAGTCCTAAATGTAGTTGAATCCCATGCAGTTTCTGCTCCTACGAGCAAGAGTTGTTTTCTGGTAAGAAGAGTCACTATTGTGCTCCCTTTGTCATACACAGGGCAAATAGCACTGGCGTCTATTCCCAGCATGTACAGTGTATTGGACTGAAGAGGATCTACTGTTCTTGTCAGTTTCCTAAGCAGAGTTTAACTAGATATGGCCATGTGTGTAGGAAGCACAGTTCTTTTGTTCTGAGCAAGCTCACTGTTGTGGCCCAATAGGAAAAAATGTATAGTGGAAGAGTGCTCTTTTCTCAAAAGCAGAGTGTGTTTCTTGTAAAGCGAGCTAGTGTTTGTTTCCCAGTCCCAAATGGAGTTGAATCACATGCAGTTTCTGGTGCTACGAGCAAGAGTTGTTTTCTAGTAAGAAGAGTCACTTTTGTGCTCCCATTGTCATACACAGGGCAAATAGCACTGGCGTCTGTTCCCAGCATATACAGTGTATTACACTGAAAGAGGAGCTACTGTTCTTGTCAGTTTCCTAAGCAGAGTTGAACTAGATATAGCCCGTGTGTGTAGGAAGCACAGTCCTTTTGTTCTGAGCTAGCTCACTATCGGACCCCCATAGGCAACACAGTAGAGTAGAAGAGTGCTCTTTTCTCAAAAGCAGAGTGTGTTTCTTGTAAGGAGAGCTAGCGTTTGTTTTCCAGTCCTAAATGGAGTTGAATCACATGCAATTTCTGGTCCTACGAGCAAGAGTTGTTTTCTGGTAAGAAGAGTCACTATTGCGCTCCCATTGCCACACACAGTGCAAATAGCACTGGCGTCTGTTCCCAGCATGTACAGTTTATTGCACTGAAGGGGATCTACTGTTCTTGTCAGTTTCCTAAGCAGAATTGAACTATATATAGCCCGTGTGTGTAGGAAGCACAGTTCTTTTGTTCTGAGCAAGCTGACTGTTCAGACCCCATAGGAAACACTGTAGAGTAGAAGACTGCTCTTTTCCCAAAAGCAGAATGTGTTTCTTGTAAGGCGAGCTAGCATTTGTTTACCAGTCCTAAATGGAGTTGAATCACATGCAGTTTCTGGTCCTACGAGCAAGAGTTGTTTTCTGGTAAGAAGAGTCACTATTGCGCTCCCATTGTCATACAGAGGGCAAATAGCACTGGCGTCTGTTCAGAGCATGTACAGTGTATGGGACTTAAGAGGATCTACTGTTCTTGTCAGTTTCCTAAGCAGAGTTGCACTAGATATGGCCGTGTGTATGAAGCACAGTTCTTTTGTTCTGAGCAAGCTCACTATTTTGGCCCTATATGAAACACAGTAGAGTAGAAGAGTGTTCTTTTCTCAAAAGCAGAGTGTGTTTCTTGTAAGGCGAGGTAGCGTTTGTTTCCCAGTCCTAAATGGAGTTGAATCACATGCAGTTTTTGGTACCACGAGCAAGAGTTGTTTTCTGGTAAGGAAAGTAACTTTTGCGCTCCCTTTCTCATACACAGTGCAAATAGCACACGCGACTTTTCCCAGCAAGTAGAGTGTATTGGACTGAAGAGGAGCTACTGTTCTTGTCAGATTCCTAAGCAGAGTTGAACTAGATATTGCCGTGTGTGTAGGAAGAACAGTTCTTTTGTTCTGAGCAAGCTCAATGTTCTGGCCCTATAGGAAACACATTAGAGTAGAAACTGCTCTTTTCTCAAAAGCAGAGTGTGTTTCTTGTAAGGCAAGCTAGTGTTTGATTCCCAGTCCTAAATGGAGTTGAATCACATGCAGTTTCTGGTCCTACGAGCAAGAGTTGTTTTCTGGTAAGAAGAGTCACTCTCACGCTCCCATTGCCATACACAGTGCAAATAGCACTGGCGTCTGTTCCCAGCATGTACAGTGTATTGCACTGAAGATGATCTACTCTTCTTGTCAGTTTCCTAAGCAGAGTTGAACTAGATATAGCCCGTGTGTGTAGGAAGCACAGTTCTTTTGTTCTGAGCAAGCTCACTGTTCGGACCCCATAGGAAACACAGTAGAGTAGAAGAGTGCTCTTTTCTCAAAAGGAGAGTGTGTTTCTTGTAAGGCGAGCTAGCGTTTGTTTTCCAGTCCTAAATGGAGTTGAATCACATGCAGTTTCTGGTCCTACGAGCAAGAGTTGTTTTCTGGTAAGAAGAGTCACTATTTCGCTCCCATTGTCATACACAGGGCAAATAGCACTGGCGTCTGCTCCCAGCAAGTACAGTGTGTTGGACTGAAGAGGAGCTACTGTTCTTGTCAGTTTCCTAAGCAGAGTTGAACTAGATATAGCCCGTGTGTGTAGGAAGCACACTTCTTTTGTTCTGAGCAAGCTCACTGTTCTGGCCCTATAGGAAACACAGTAGAGTAGAAGAGTGCTCTTTTCTCAAAAGCAGAGTGAGTTGCTTGTAAGTCGAGCTAGCGTTTGTTTCCCAGTCCTAAATGTAGTTGAATCCCATGCAGTATTTCATCCTATGAGCAAGAGTTGTTTTCTGGTAAGAAGAGTCACTATTGCGCTCCCTTTGTCATACACAGGGCAAATAGCACTGGCGTCTGTTCCCAGCATGTACAGTGTATTGGACTGAAGAGGATCTACTGTTCTTGTCAGTTTCCTAAGCAGAGTTTAACTAGATATGGCCGTGTGTGTAGGAAGCACAGTTCTTTTGTTCTGAGCAAGCTCACTGTTGTGGCCCAATAGGAAAAAAGGTATAGTGGAAGAGTGCTCTTTTCTCAAAAGCAGAGTGTGTTTCTTGTAAGGTGAGCTATTGTTTGTTTCCCAGTCCTAAATGGAGTTGAATCACATACAGTTTCTGGTCCTACGAGCAAGAGATGTTTTCTGGTAAGAAGAGTCACTATTGCGCTCCCATTGTCATACACAGGGCAAATAGCACTGGCTTCTGTTCAGAGCATGTACAGTGTATTGGACTTAAGAGGATCTACTGTTCTTGTCAGTTTCCTAAGCAGAGTTGAACTAGATATGGTCGTGTGTGTATGAAGCACAGTTCTTTTGTTCTGAGCAAGCTCACTATTTTGGCCCTATATGAAACACAGTAGAGTAGAAGAGTGATCGTTTCTCAAAAGCAGAGTGTGTTTCTTGTATGGCAAGCTAGCGTTTGTTTCCCAGTTCTAAATGGAGTTGAATCACATGGAGTTTCTGGTCCTACGAGCAAGAGTCGTTTTCTGGTAGGAAAGTCAATATTGTGCTCCCATTGCCACACACAGTGCAAATATCACTCGCATCTGTTCCCAGCCAGTACAGTGTATTGGACTGAAGAGGAGCTACTGTTCTTGTCAGTTTCCTAAGCAGTGTAAATAGATATGGCCCCTGTGTGTAGGAAGCACAGTTCTTTTGTTCTGATCAAGCTCACTTTTCGGACCCCATAGGAAACACATTAGAGTAGAAGAGTGCTCTTTTCTAAAAAGCAGAGTGTGTTTCTTGTAAAAAGAGCTTGCGTTTGTTTCCCAGTCCTAAATGGAGTTGAATCACATGCAGTTTCTGGTCCTACGAGCAAGAGCTGTTTTCTGGTAAGAAGAGTCACTATTGTGCTCCCATTGTCATACACAGTGCAAATAGCACTGGCGTCTGTTCCCAGCATGTACAGTGTATTGGACTGAAGGGAATCTACTGTTCTTGTCAGTTTCCTAAACAGAATTGAACTAGATATAGCCGTGTGTGTAGGAAGCACAGTTTTTTTGTTCTGAGCCAGCTCACTGTTTTGGCCCTATAGGAAACACAGCAGAGGAGAAGAGTGTTCTTTTCTCAAAAGTAGAGTGTGTTTCTTGTAAGGCGAGCTAGCATTTGTTTTCCAGTCCTAAATGGAGTTGAACCACATGCAGTTGTTGGTCCCACGAGTAAGAGTTTTTTTCTGGTAAGGAAAGTCACTATTGTGCTCCCATTGCCATACATACTGCAAATAGCACTCGCGTCTGTTCCCAGCAAATACAGAGTATTGGACTGAAGTGCAGCTACTGTTCTTGTCAGTTTCCTAAGCAGAGTTAAACTATTTATGGCCCGTGTGTAGGAAGCACAGTTCTTTTGTTCTGAGCAAGCTCACTGTTCGGACCACATAGGAAACACAGTAGAGTAGAAGAGTGCTCTTTTCTCAAAAGCAGAGGTGTGTTTCTTGGAAGGCGAGCTAACGTTTGTTTCCCATTCCTAAATGGGAGTTGAATCACATGCATTTTCTGGTCCTACGAGCAAGAGTTGCTTTCTGGGAAGAAGAGACACTATTGTGCTCACACTGTCATACACAGGGCAAATAGCACTGGCATCTGTTCCCAGCATGTACAGTGTATTGGACTGAAGAGGAGCTACTGTTCTTGTCAGTTCCGTAAGCAGAGTTGAACTAGATATGGCCGTGTGTGTAGGAAGCACAGTTCTTTTGTTCTGAGCAAGCTCACTGTTCGGAACCCATAGGAAAGACAGTAGTGTAGAAGAGTGCTCTTTTCTCAAAAGCAGAGTGTGTTTCTTGTAATGCGAGCTAGCCTTTGTTTCCCAGTCCTAAATGGGAGTTGAATCACATGCAGTTTCTGGTCCTATGAGAAAGAATTGTTTTATGATAAGAAGAGTCAATATTGTGCTCCCACTGTCATACACAGGGCAAAAAGCACTCGCGTCTGTTCCCAGCAAGTACAGTGTATTGGAATGAAGAGGACCTACTGTTCTTGTCAGTTTCCTAAGTAGAGTTGAAGTAGATATAGACCGTGTGTGTAGGAAGCACAGTTTCTTTTTTTTGAGCAAGCTCACTGTTTTGGCCATATAGGAAACACAGTAGAGTAGAAGAGTGCTCTTTTCTCAAAAGCAGAGTGTTTTTTGTAAGGCAATCTAGCGTTTGTTTCCCAGTCCTAAACGGAGTTGAATCACATGCAGTTTTTGGTCCTACAAGCAAGAGTTGTTTTCTGGTAAGAAGAGTCACTATTGTGCTCCCATTGCCACACACAGTGCAAATAGGACTCGCGTCTGTTCCCATCAAGTACAGTGTATTGGACTGAAGAGAAGCTACTGTTCTTGTCAGTTTCCTAAGCATAGATGAACTAGATATGGCCCGTGTGTGTAGGAAGCACAGTTCTTTTGTTCTGAGCAAGCTCGCTGTTCGGACCCCATAGGAAACACCGTAGAGTAGAAGAGTGCCCTTTTCTCAAAAGCATAGTGTCTTTCTTGTAAGGCGAGCTAGCGTTTGTTTCCCAGTCATAAATGGAGTTGAATCCCATGCAGTTTCTGGTCCTACGAGCAAGAGTTATTTTCTGGTATCAAGAGTCACTATTGTGCTCCCATTGTCATACACAGGGCAAATAGCACTGGCGTCTGTTCCCAGCATGTACAGTGTATTGGACGGAAGAGGATCTACTGTTCCTGTCAGTTTCCTAAGCAGAATTGAGCAAGCTATGGCCGTGTGTGTAGGAAGCACAGTTCTTTTCTTCTGAGCAAGCTCACTGTTCGGACACAATAGGAAACACCGTAGAGTAGAAGAGTGCCCTTTTCTCAAAAGCATAGTGTGTTTCTTGTAAGGTGAGCTAGCATTTGTTTCCCTGTCCTAAATGGATTTGAATCACATGCAGTTTCTGGTCTTACGAGCAAGAATTGTTTTCTGGTAAGAAGAGTCACTATTGTGCTCCCACGGTCATACACAGGGCAAATAGCACGGGAGTCTGTTCCCAGCAAATACAGTGTATTGGACTGAAGAGGATCTACTGTTCTTGTCAGTTTCCTAAGCAGAGTTGAACTAGATATGGCCGTGTGTGTAGGAAGCACAGTTCTTTTGTTCTGAGCAAGCTCACTGTTCTGGCCATATAGGAAACAGATTAGAGTAGTTTAGTGCTCTTTTCTCAAAAGCAGAGTGTGTTTCTTTTAAGGCTAGCTATTGTTTGTTTTCCAGTCCTAAATGGAGTTGAATCCCATGCAGTTTCTGTTCCTACGAGCAAGAGTTGTTTTCTGGTATCAAGAGATACTATTGTGCTCCCATTGTCATACACAGGGAAAATAGCACTGGCTTCTGTTCCCATCATGTACAGTGTATTGGACGGAAGAGGATATACTGTTCTTGTCAGTTTCCTAAGCAGAATTGAACTAGCTATGGCCGTGTGTGTAGGAAGCACATTACTTTTCTTCTGAGCAAGCTCACTGTTCAGACCCCATAGAAAATACAGTAGAGTGGTAGAGTACCCTTTTCTCAAAAGCACAGTGTGTTTCTTGTAAGGTGAGCTAGCGTTTGTTTCTCAGTCCTAAATGGAGTTGAATCACATGCAGTTTCTGGTCCTACGAGCAAGAGTTGTTTTCTGGTAAGAAGAGTCACTAGTGCACTCCCATTGTCATACACAGGGCATATAGCACTGGCATCTGTTCCCAGCATGTACAGTGTATTGGACTTAAGAGGATCTACTGTTCTTGTCAGTTTCCTAAGCAGAATTGATCTAGATATGGCCCGTGTGTGTAGGAAGCACAGTTCTTTTGTTCTGAGCAAGCTCACTGTTCTGGCCCTATAGGAAACACAGTCGAGTAGAAGAGTGCTCTTTTCTCAAAAGCAGAGTGTGTTTCTTGTAAGGCGAGCTAGCGTTTGTTTCCCAGTCCTAAACGTAGTTGAATCCCATGCAGTATTTCATCCTATGAGCAAGAGTTGTTTTCTGGTAAGAAGAGTCACTATTTCGCTCCCATTGCCAGACACAGTGCAAATAGCACTGGCGTCTGTTCACAGGAAGTAATGTGCATTTGACTGAACAGGAGCTACTGTTCTTGTAAGTTTCCTAAGCAGAGTTGAACTAGATATGGCCTGTGTGTGTAGGAATCACAGTTCTTTTGTACTGAGGAAGCTCACTGTTCGGACCCCATAGGAAACACATTAGAGTAGAAGAGTGCTCTTTCCTAAAAATCAGAGTTTGTTTCTTGTAAGGCGAGCTAGCATTTGTTTCCCAGTCCTAAATGGAGTTGAATCACATGCAGTTTCTGGTCCTATGAGCAATAGTTGTTTTCTGGTAAGAAGAGTCACTATTGTGCTCCCATTGTCATACAAAAAGCAAATAGCACTGTCGTCTGTTCCCAGCATGTACAGTGTATTGGACTGAAAAGGATCTACTGTTCTTGTCAGTTTCCTAAGCAGAATTGATCTAGATATGGCTGTATGTGTAGGAAGCACAGTTCTTTTGTTCTGAGCAAGCTCACTGTTCTGGCCCTATAGGAAACACAGTAGAGTAGAAGAGTGCTCTTTTCTCAAAAGCAGAGTGTGTTGCTTGTAAGGCGAGCTAGCGTTTGTTTTCCAGTCCTAAATGGGAGTTTAAACACATGCAGTTTCTGGTCCTACGAGCAAGAATTTTGTTCTGGTAAGAAGAGTCACTATTGTGCTCCCTCTGTCATACACAGGGCAAATAGCACTGGCGTCTGTTCCCAGCAAATTCAGTGTATTGGACTGAAGAGGATCTACTGTTCTTGTCAGTTTCCTAAGCAGAGTTGAACTAGATATAGCCCGTGTGTGTAGGAAGCACAGTTTTTTTTTTTCTGAGCAAGCTCACTGTTTTGGCCCTATAGGAAACAGAGTAGAGTAGAAGAGTGCTCTTTTCTCAAAAGCAGAGTGTGTTTCTTGTAAGGCGAGCTAGCGTTTGTTTCCCAGTCCTAAATGGAGTTGAATCACATGCAGTTTTTGGTCCTACAAGCAAGAGTTGTTTTCTGGTAAGAAAGTCACTATTGTGCTCTACATTGCCACACACAGTGCAAATAGGACTCGCGTCTGTTCCCGTCAAGTACAGTGTATTGGACTGAAGAGGAGCTACTGTTCTTGTCAGTTTCCTAAGCAGAGTTGAACTAGATATGGCCCGTGTGTGTAGGAAGCACAGTTCTTTTGTTCTGAGCAAGCTCGCTGTTCGGACCCAATAGGAAACACCGTAGAGTAGAAGAGTGCCCTTTTCTCAAAAGCATAGTGTGTTTCTTGTAAGGCGAGCTAGCGTTTGTTTCCCTGTCCTAAATGGATTTGAATCACATGCAGTTTCTGCACCAACGAGCAAGAGTTGTTTTCTGGTAAGAAGAGTCACTATTGAGCTTCTATTGTCATACACAGGGCAAATAGCACTGGAGTCTGTTCCCAGCATGTACAGTGTATTGGACGGAAGAGGATCTACTGTTCTTGTCAGTTTCCTAAGCAGAATTGAGCTAGCTATGGCCGTGTGTGTAGGAAGCACAGTTCTTTTGTTCTGAGCATGCTCACTGTTCTGGCCCTATAGGAAATACAGTACAGTAGAAGAGTGATCGTTTCTCAAAAGCAGAGTGTGTTTCTTGTAAGGCGAGCTAGCGTTTGTTTCCCAGTCCTAAATGGGAGTTGAATCACATGCAGTTTCTGGTCTTACGAGCAAGAATTGTTTTCTGGTAAGAAGAGTCACTATTTTACTCCCAGGGTCATACACAGGGCAAATAGCACGGGCGTCTGTTCCCAGCAAATACAGTGTATTGGACTGAAGAGGAGCTACTGTTCTTGTCAGTTTCCTAAGCAGAGTTGACCTAGATATAGCCCGTGTGTGTAGGAAGCACAGTTCTTTTTTTCTGAGCAAGCTCACTTTTCGGACCCCATAGGAAACACATTAGAGTAGAAGAGTGCTCTTTTCTAAAAAGCAGAGGGTGTTTCTTGTAAAAAGAGCTTGCGTTTGTTTCCAAGTCCTAAATGGAGTTGAATCACATGCAGTTTCTGGTCGTACGATCAAGAGCTGTTTTCTGGTAAGAAGAGTCACTATTGTGCTCCTATTTTCATACACAGTGCAAATAGCACTGGCGTCTGTTCCCAGCATGTACAGTGTATTGGACTGAAGGGGATCTACTGTTCTTGTCAGTTTCCTAAACAGAATTGAACTAGATATGGCCGTGTGTGTAGGAAGCACAGTTTTTTTGTTCCGAGCAAGCTCACTGTTTTGGCCCTATAGAAAACACAGCAGAGTAGAAGAGTGTTCTTTTCTCAAAAGCAGAGTGTGATTCTTGTAAAAAAAAAAAGCTAGCATTTGTTTCCCAGTGCTAAATGGAGTTGAATCCACGCAGTTTCTGGTCCTACGAGCAAGAGTTGTTTTATGGTAAGAAGAGTCACTCTTGCACTCCCATTGCCATACACAGTGCAAATAGCACTGGCGTCTGTTCCCTGCATGTACAGTGTATTGCACTGAAGAGGATCAACTGTTCTTGTCAGTTTCCTAAGCAGAGTTGAACTGGATATAGCCCGTGTGTGTAGGAAGCACAGCTCTTTTTTTCTGAGCAAGCTGTCTGTTCGGACCCCATAGGAAACACAGTAGAGTAGAAGAGGGCTCTTTTCTCAAAAGCAGAGTGTGATTCTTGTAAGGCGAGCTAGGGTTTGTTTCCCAGTCCTAAATGGAGTTGAATCACATGCAGTTTCTGGTCCCAGGAGCAAAAATTGTTTTCTGGTAAGAAGAGTCACTATTGTGCTCCCATTGTCATACACAGGGCAAATAGCACTGGCTTCTGTTCCCAGCATGTACACTGTAGTGGACTGAAGAGGATCTACTGTTCTTCTCATTTTCCTAAGCTGCCTTGAACTAGATATGGCCGTGTGTGTAGGAAGGACAGTTCTTTTGTTCTGAGCAAGCTCACTGTTCTGGCCATATAGGAAACACATTAGAGTAGAATAGTGCTCTTTTCTCAAAAGCAGAGTGTGTTTCTTTTAATGCTAGCTATTGTTTGTTTCCCAGTCTTAAATGGAGTTGAATCCCATGCAGTTTCTGGTCCTAGAAGCAAGAGTTGTTTTCTGGTATCAAGAGTCACTATTGTGCTCCCATTGTCACACACAGGGCAAATAGCACTGGCGTCTGTTCCCAGCATGTACAGTGTATTGGACGGAAGAGGATCTACTGTTCTTGTCAGTTTCCTAAGCAGAATTGAACTAGCTATGGCCGTGTGTGTAGGAAGAACATTTCTTTTCTTCTGAGCAAGCTCACTGTTCGGACCCAATAGGAAATACAGTGGAGTGGAAGAGTGCCCTTTTATCAAAAGCAGAGTGTGTTTCTTGTAAGGCGAGCTAGCGTTTGTTTCTCAGTCCTAAATGGAGTTGAATCACATGCAGTTTCTGGTCCTACGAGCAAGAGTTGTTTTCTGGTAAGAAGAGTCACTAGTGCGCTCCCATTGTCATACACAGGGCATATAGCACTGGCAACTGTTCCCAGCATGTACAGTGTATTGGACTTAAGAGGATCTACTGTTCTTGTCAGTTTCCTAAGCAGAATTGATCTAGATATGGCCCGTGTGTGTAGGAAGCACAGTTCTTTTGTTCTGAGCAAGCTCACTGTTTTGGCCCTATAGGAAACACAGTAGAGTAGAAGAGTGCTCTTTTCTCAAAAGCAGAGTGTGTTTCTTGTAAGGCGAGCTAGCGTTTGTTTCCCAGTCCTAAATGGAGTTGAATCACATGCAGTTTTTGGTCCTACAAGCAAGAGTTGTTTTCTGGTAAGGAAAGTCACTATTGTGCTCCCATTGCCACACACGGCGCAAATAGGACTCGCGTCTGTTCCCATCAAGTACAGTGTAATGGACTGAAGAGGAGCTACTGTTCTTGTCAGTTTCCTAAGCAGAGTTGAACTAGATATGGACCGTGTGTGTAGGAAGCACAGTTGTTTTGTTCTGAGCAAGCTCACTCTTCGGACCCAATAGGAAACACCTTAGAGTAGAAGAGTGCCCTTTTCTCAAAAGCATAGTGTGTTTCTTGTAAGGCGAGCTAGCATTTGTTTCCCTGTCCTAAATGGATTTGAATCACATGCAGTTTCTGGTCCAACGAGCAAGAGTTGTTTTCTGGTAAGAAGAGTCACTATAGCGCTCCCATTGTCATACACAGGGCAAATAGCACTGGCGTCTGTTCCCAGGAAGTAATGTGCATTTGACTGAACAGGAGCTACTCTTCTTGTAAGTTTCTTAAGCAGAGTTGAACTAGATATGGCCCGTGTGTGTAGGAAGCACAGTTCTTTTGTACTGAGCAATCTCACTGTTCGGACCCCATAGGAAACACATTAGAGTAGAAGAGTGCTCTTTCTTAAAAAGCAGAGTTTGTTTCTTGTAAGGCGAGCTAGCATTTGTTTCCCAGTCCTAAATGGAGTTGAATCACATGCAGTTTCTGGTCCTACGAGCAATAGTTGTTTTCTGGTAAGAAGAGTCACTATTGTGCTCCCATTGTCACACAAAAAGCAAATAGCACTGTCGTCTGTTCCCAGCATGTACAGTGTATTGGACTGAAGAGCATCTACTGTTCTTGTCAGTTTCCTAAGCAGAATTGAACTAAATATGGCCGTGTGTGTAGGAAGTACAGTTCTTTTGTTCTGAGCTAGCTCACTGTTTTGGCCCTATAGGAAACACAGTAGAGTAGAAGCGTGCTCTTTTCTCAAAAGCAGAGTGTGTTCCTTGTAAGGCGAGCTAGCGTTTGTTTCCCAGTCCGAAATGGAGTTGAATCACATGCAGTTTTTGGTCCTACAAGCAAGAGTTGTTTTCTGGTAAGGAAAGTCACTATTGTGCTCCCATTGCCACACACAGTGCAAATAGAACTCGCGACTGTTCCTGTCAAGTACAGTGTATTGGACTGAAGAGGAGCTACTGTTCTTGTCAGTTTCCTAATCAGAGTTGAACTAGATATGGCCCGTGTGTGCTGGAAGCACAGTTCTTTTGTTCTGAGCAAGCTCGCTGTTCGGACCCCATAGGAAACACCGTAGAGTAGAAGAGTGCCCTTTTCTCAAAAGCATAGTGTGTTTCTTGTAAGGCGAGCTAGCGTTTGTTTCCCTGTCCTAAATGGATTTGAATCACATGCAGTTTCTGGTCCAACGAACAAGAGTTGTTTTCTGGTAAGAAGAGTCACTATTGCACTCCCATTGTCATACACAGGGCAAATAGCACTGGCGTCTGTTCCCAGCATGTACAGTGTATTGGACTGAAGAGGATCTACTGTTCTTGTCAGTTTCCTAAGCAGAATTGAACTAGATATGGCCGTGTGTGTAGGAAGCACAGTTCTTTTGTTCTGAGCATGCTCACTGTTCTGGCCCTATAGGAAACACAGAAGAGTAGAAGAGTGATCTTTTCTCAAAAGCAGAGTGTGTTTCTTGTAAGGCGAGCTAGCCTTTGTTTCCCAGTTCTAAATGGAGTTGAATCACATGCAGTTTCTTGTCCTACGAGCAAGAGTCGTTTTCTGGTATGAAAGTCAATATTGTACTCCCATTGCCACACACAGTGCAAATAGCACTCGCGTCTGTTCCCAGGCAGTACAGTGTATTGGACTGAAGAGGAGCTACTGTTCTTGTCAGTTTCCTATGCAGAGTTGACCTAGATAAAGCCCGTGTGTGTAGGAAGCACAGTTCTTTTTTTCTGAGCAAGCTCACTTTTCGGACCCCATAGGAAACACATTAGAGTAGAAGAGTGCTCTTTTCTAAAAAGCAGAGTGTGTTTCTTGTAAGGAGAGCTTGCGTTTGTTTCCCAGTCCTAAATGGAGTTGAATCACATGGAGTTTCTGGTCCTAAGAGCAAGAGCTGTTTTCTGGTAAGAAGAGTCACTATTGTGCTCCCATTGTCATACACAGTACAAATAGCACTGGCGTCTGTTCCCAGCATGTACAGTGTATTGGACTGAAGGGGATCTACTGTTCTTGTCAGTTTCCTAAACAGAATTGTACTAGATATGGCCGTGTGTGTAGGAAGCACAGTTTTTTTGTTCCGAGCAAGCTCACTGTTTTGGCCCTATAGAAAACACAGAAGAGTACAAGAGTGTTCTTTTCTCAAAAGTAGAGTGTGTTTCTTGTAAGGCGAGCTAGCGTTTGTTTTCCAGTCCTAAATGGAGTTAAATCACATGCAGTAGTTTGTCCCACGAGTAAGAGTTGTTTTCTGGTAAGGAAAGTCACTATTGTGCTCCCATTGTCATACACAGTGCAAATAGCACTCGCATCTGTTCCCAGCAAGTACAGTGTATTGGACTGAAGAGGAGCTACTGTTCTTGTCAGTTTCCTAAGCAGAGTTAAACTATATATGGCCCGTGTATGTAGGAAGCACAGTTCTTTTGTTCTGAGCAAGCTCACTGTTCGGACCCCAGAGGAAACACAGTAGAGTAGAAGAGTGCTCTTTTCTCAAAACAGAGAGTGTTTCCTGTAAGGCGAGCTAGCGTTTGTTTCCCAGTCCTAAATGGGAGTTGAATCACATGCATATTCTGGTCCTACGAGCAAGAGTTGTTTTCTGGTAAGAAGAGTCACTATTGCGCTCCCACTGTCATACACAGGGCAAATAGCACTGGTGTCTGTTCCCAGCATGTACAGTGTATTGGACGGAAGAGGAGCTACTGTTCTTGTCAGTTTCCTAAGCAGAATTGAACTAGCAATGGCCATGTGTGTAGGAAGCACATTTCTTTTCTTCTGAGCAAGCTCACTGTTCGGACCCCATAGGAAATACAGTAGAGTGGATGAGTGCCCTTTTCTCAAAAGCAGAGTGTGTTTCTTGTAAGGCGAGCTAGCGTTTGTTTCTCAGTCCTAAATGGAGTTTAATCACATGCAGTTTCTGGTCCTATGAGCAAGAGTTGTTTTCTGGTAAGAAGAGACACTATTGTGCTCCCATTGTCATACACAGGGCATATAGCACTGGCATCTGTTCCCAGCATGTACAGTGTATTGGACTTAAGAGGATCTACTGTTCTTGTCAGTTTCCTAAGCAGAATTGTTCTAGATATGGCCCGTGTGTGTAGGAAGCACAGTTCTTTTGTTCTGAGCAAGCTCACTGTTCTGGCCCTATAGGAAACACAGTAGAGTAGAAGAGTGCTCTTTTCTCAAAAGCAGAGTGTGTTTCTTGTAAGGCGAGCTAGCGTTTGTTTCCCAGTCCTAAATGTAGTTGAATCCCATGCAATATTTCGTCCTATGAGCAAGAGTTGTTTTCTGGTAAGAAGAGTCACTATTGTGCTCCCATTGCCATACACAGTGCAAATAGCACTGGCATCTGTTCCCAAGAAGTAATGTGCATTTGACTGAACAGGAGCTACTGTTCTTGTCAGGTTCCTAAGCAGAGTTGAACTAGATATTGCCCATGTGTGTAGGAAGCACAGTTCTTTTTTCTGAGCAAGCTCGCTGTTCAGACTCAATAGGAAACACCGTAGAGTAGAAGAGTGCCCTTTTCTCAAAAGCATAGTGTGTTTCTTGTAAGGCGAGCTAGCGTTTGTTTCCCTGTCCTAAATGGATTTGATTCACATGCAGTTTCTGGTCCAACGAGCAAGAGTTGTTTTCTGGTAAGAAGAGACACTATTGTGCTCCCATTGCCACACACAGTGCAAATAGGACTCACGTCTGTTCCCATCAAGTACAGTGTATTGGACTGAAGAGGAGCTACTGTTCTTGTCATTTTCCTAAGCATAGTTGAACTAGATATATCCCGTGTGTGTAAGAAGCACAGTTCTTTTGTTCTGAGCAAGCTCGCTGTTCAGACCCCATAGGAAACACCTTAGAGTAGAAGAGTGCCCTTTTCTCAAAAGCATAGTGTGTTTCTTGTAAGGCGAGCTAGCGTTTCCTTCCCTGTCCTAAAGGGATTTGAATCACATGCAGTTTCTGGTCCAACGAGCAAGAGTTGTTTTCCGGTAAGAATAGTCACTATTGCGCTCCCATTGTCATACACAGGGCAAATAGCACTGGCGTCTCTTCCCAGCATGTACAGTGTATTGGACTGAAGAGGATATACTGTTCTTGTCAGTCTCCTAAGCAGAGTTGAACTAGATATGCCCGTGTGTGTAAGAAGCACAGTTCTTTTGTTCTGAGCAAGCTCACTCTTCGGACCCAATGGGAAACACATTAGAGTAGAAGAGTGCTCTATCCTAAAAAGCAGAGTTTGTTTTTTGTAAGGCGAGCTAGCGTTTGTTTGCCAGTCCTAAATGGAGTTGAATCACATGCAGTTTCTGGTCCTACGAGCAATAGTTGTTTTCTGGTAAGAAGAGTCACTATTGTGCTCCCATTGTCATACAAAAAGCAAATAGCACTGTCGTCTGTTCCCAGCATGTACAGTGTATTGGACTGAAGAGGATCTACTGTTCTTGTCAGTTTCCTAAGCAGAATTGAACTAGTTATGGCCGTGTGTGTAGGAAGCACAGTTCTTTTGTTCTGAGCAAGCTCACTGTTCTGGCCCTATAGGAAACACAGTAGAGTAGAAGAGTGCTCTTTTCTCAAAAGCAGAGTGTGTTGCTTGTAAGGCGAGCTAGCCTTTGTTTTCCAGTCCTAAATGGAGTTGAATCACATGCAGTTTATGGTCCAACGAGCAAGAGTTGTTTTCTGGTAAGGAAAGTCACTATTGTGCTCCCATTGCCATGCACAGTGCAAAGAGCACTCGCGTCTGATCCCAGCTAGTACAATGTATTGTACTGAAGAGGAGGTATTGTTCTTGTCAGTTTCCTAAGCAGAGTTGAACTAGATGTGTTCTGTGTGTGTAGGAAGCACAGTTCTTTTGTTCTGAGCAAGCTCACTGTTCGGACCCCATAGGAAACACATTAGAGTAGAAGAGTGCTCTTTCCTAAAAAGCAGAGTTTGTTTTTTGTAAGGCGAGCTAGCGTTTGTTTCCCAGTCCTAAATGGAGTTGAATCACATGCAGTTTCTGGTCCTATGAGCAATAGTTGTTTTCTGGTAAGAAGATTCACTATTGTGCTCCCACTGTCATACAAAAAGCAAATAGCACTGTCGTCTGTTCCCAGCATGTACAGTGTATTGGACTGAAGAGGATCTACTGTTCTTGTCAGTTTCCTAAGCAGAATTGAACTAGATATGGCCGTGTGTGTAGGAAGCACAGTTCTTTTGTTCTGAGCAAGCTCACTGTTCTGGCCCTATTGGAAACACAGTAGAGTAGAAGAGTGCTCTTTTCTCAAAAGCAGAGTGTGTTGCTTGTAAGGCGAGATAGCCTTTTTTTTTTCCAGTCCTAAATGGAGTTGAATCACATGCAGTTGTTGGTCCCACGAGCAAGAGTTATTTTCTGGTAAGGAAAGTCACTATTGTGCTCCCATTGCCATGCACAGTGCAATAAGCACTCGCGTCTGTTCCCAGCAAGTACAGTGTATTGTACTGAAGATTAGGTATTGTTCTTGTCAGTTTCAAAAGCAGAGTTGAACTAGATATGGACCGTGTGTGTAGGAAGCACATTTCTTTTGTTCTGAGCAAGCTGACTGTTCGGACCGCAATGAAAACACAGTAGAGTAGAAGAGTGCTCTTTTCTCAAAAGCAGAGTGTGTTTCTTGTAAGGCGAGCTAGCGTTTGTTTCCCAGTCCTAAATGGAGTTGAATCCCATGCAGTTTTTCGTCCTATGAGCAAGAGTTGTTTTCTGGTAAGAAGAGTCACTATTGCGCTTCCATTGCCATACACACTGCAAATAGCACTCGCGTCTGTTCCCAGCAAGTAATGTGTATTGGACTGAAGAGAAGCTACTGTTCTTTTCAGTTTCCTAAGCAGAGTTAAACTATATATGGCCCGTGTGTGCAGGAAGCACAGTTCTTTTGTTCTGAGCAAACTCACTGTTCGGACCCCATAGGAAACACAGTAGAGTAGAAGAGTGCTCTTTTCTCAAAAGCAGAGTGTGTTTCTTGTAAGGCGAGCTAGCGTTAGTTTCCCAGTCCTAAATGGGAGTAGAATCACATGCAGTTTCTGGTTCTATGAGCAAGAGTTGTTTTCTGGTAAGAAGAGTCACTATTGCGCTCCCATTGTCATACACAGGGCAAATAGGACTCGCGTCTGTTCCCAACAATTACAGTGTATTGGACTGAAGAGGATCTACTGTTCTTGTCAGTTTCCTAAGCAGAGTTGAACTAGATATGGCCTGTGTGTGTAGGAAGCACAGTTCTTTTGTTCTCAGCAATCTCACTGTTCGGATCCCATAGGAAACACAGTAGAATAGAAGTGTGTTCTTTTCTCAAAAGCAGAGTGTGTTTCTTGTAAGGCAAGCTAGTGTTTGTTTCCCAGTCAGAAATGGAGTTGAATCCCATGCAGTTTCTGGTCCTACGAGCAAGAGTTGTTTTCTGGTAAGAAGAGTCACTATTGCATTCCCATTGCCATACACAGTGCAAATAGCACTCGCGTCTGTTCTCAGCAAGTACAGTGTATTGGACTGAAGAGGATCTACTATACTTGTCAGTTTCCTAAGAAGAATTGAACTAGATATGGCCGTGTGTGTAGGAAGCACAGTTCTTTTGTTCTGAGCAAGCTCACTGTTTTGGCTCTATAGGAAAAAAAGTAGAGTAGAAGAGTGCTCTTTTCTAAAAAGCAGAGTGTGTTTCTTGTAAGGCGAGGTAGCGTTTGTTTCCCAGAACTAAATGGAGTTGAATCCCATGCAGTTTTTCGTCCTATGAGCAAGAGTTGTTTTCTGGTAAGAAGAGTCACTATTGCGCTCCCATTGCCATTCACACTGCAAATAGCACTCGCGTCTGTTCCCAGCAAGTAATGTGTATTGGACTGAAGAGGAGCTACTGTTCTTGTCAGATTCCTAAGCAGAGTTGAACTAGATATGGCC
Organism: Peromyscus eremicus; assembly: GCF_949786415.1. Lineage (NCBI taxonomy): Eukaryota > Metazoa > Chordata > Mammalia > Rodentia > Cricetidae > Peromyscus > Peromyscus eremicus. The sequence continues at coordinate 135,643 of NW_026734575.1, read as the reverse complement.
GTGTGTGTAGGAAGCACAGTTCTTTTGTTCTGAGCAAGCTCACTGTTCGGACACCATAGGAAACACAGTAGAGTAGAAGAGTGACCTTTTCTCAAAAGCAGAGTGTGTTTCCTGTAAGGAGAGCTAGCGTTTGTTTCCCAGTCCTAAATGGAATTGAATCACATGCAGTTTCTAGTTCTATGAGCAAGAGTTGTTTTCTGGTAAGAAGAGTCACTATTGCGCTCCCATTGTCATACACAGGGCAAATAGCACTCGCGTCTGTTCCCAACAAGTACAGTGTATTGGACTGAAGAGGATCTACTGTTCTTGTCAGTTTCCTAAGCAGAGTTGAACTAGATATGGCCTGTGTGTGTAAGAAGCACAGTTCTTTTGTTCTGAGCAAGCTCACTGTTCGGACCCCATAGGAAACACATCAGAGTAGAAGAGTGCTCTTTCTTAAAAAGCAGAGTTTGTTTTTTGTAAGGCGAGCTAGCGTTTGTTTCCCAGTCCTAAATGGAGTTGAATCACATGCAGTTTCTGGTCCTATGAGCAATAGTTGTTTTCTGGTAAGAAGAGTCACTATTGTGCTCCCACTGTCATACAAAAAGCAAATAGCACTGTCGTCTGTTCCCAGCATGTACAGTGTATTGGACTGAAGAGGATCTACTGTTCTTGTCAGTTTCCTAAGCAGAATTGAACTAGATATGGCCGTGTGTGTAGGAAGCACAGTTCTTTTGTTCTGAGCAAGCTCACTGTTCTGGCCCTATTGGAAACACAGTAGAGTAGAAGAGTGCTCTTTTCTCAAAAGCAGAGTGTGTTGCTTGTAAGGCGAGATAGCCTTTTTTTTCCAGTCCTAAATGGAGTTGAATCACATGCAGTTGTTGGTCCCACGAGCAAGAGTTATTTTCTGGTAAGGAAAGTCACTATTGTGCTCCCATTGCCATGCACAGTGCAAAGAGCACTCGCGTCTGATCCCAGCAAGTACAGTGTATTGTACTGAAGATTAGGTATTGTTTTTGTCAGTTTCATAAGCAGAGTTGAACTAGATATGGACCGTGTGTGTAGGAAGCACATTTCTTTTGTTCTGAGCAAGCTGACTGTTCGGACCGCAATGAAAACACAGTAGAGTAGAAGAGTGCTCTTTTCTCAAAAGCAGAGTGTGTTTCTTGTAAGGCGAGCTAGCATTTGTTTCCCAGTCCTAAATGGAGTTGAATCCCATGCAGTTTTTCGTCCTATGAGCAAGAGTTGTTTTCTGGTAAGAAGAGTCACTATTGCGCTTCCATTGCCATACACACTGCAAATAGCACTCGCGTCTGTTCCCAGCAAGTAATGTGTATTGGACTGAAGAGGAGCTACTGTTCTTGTCAGTTTCCTAAGCAGAGTTAAACTATATATGGCCCATGTGTGTAGGAAGCACAGTTCTTTTGTTCTGAGCAAGCTCACTGTTCGGACCCCATAGGAAACACAGTAGAGTAGAAGAGTGCTCTTTTCTCAAAAGCAGAGTGTGTTTCTTGTAAGGCGAGCTAGCGTTAGTATCCCAGTCCTAAATGGGAGTAGAATCACATGCATTTTCTGGTCCTACGAGCAAGAGTTGTTTTCTGGTAAGAAGAGTCACTATTGCGCTTCCACTGTCATACACAGGGAAAATATCACTGGCGTCTGTTCCCAGCATGTACAGTGTATTGGACTGAAGAGGAGCTACTGTTCTTGTCAGTTTCCTAAGCAGAGTTGAACTAGATTATGCCGTGTGTGTAGGAAGCACAGTTCTTTTGTTCTGAGCAAGCTCACTGTTCGGACACCATAGGAAACACAGTAGAGTAGAAGAGTGACCTTTTCTCAAAAGCAGAGTGTGTTTCCTGTAAGGAAAGCTAGCGTTTGTTTCCCAGTCCTAAATGGAGTTGAATCACATGCAGTTTCTGGTTCTATGAGCAAGAGATGTTTTCTGGTAAGAAGAGTCACTATTGCGCTCCCATTGTCATACACAGGGCAAATAGCACTCGCGTCTGTTCCCAACAATTACAGTGTATTGGACTGAAGAGGATCTACTGTTCTTGTCAGTTTCCTAAGCAGAGTTGAACTAGATATGGCCTGTGTGTGTAGGAAGCACAGTTCTTTTGTTCTCAGCAATCTCACTGTTCGGATCCCATAGGAAACACAGTAGAATAGAAGTGTGTTCTTTTCTCAAAAGCAGAGTGTGTTTCTTGTAAGGCAAGCTAGTGTTTGTTTCCCAGTCAGAAATGGAGTTGAATCCCATGCAGTTTCTGGTCCTACGAGCAAGAGTTGTTTTCTGGTAAGAAGAGTCACTATTGCATTCCCATTGCCATACACAGTGCAAATAGCACTCGCGTCTGTTCTCAGCAAGTACAGTGTATTGGACTGAAGAGGATATACTATAATTGTCAGTTTCCTAAGAAGAATTGAACTAGATATGGCCGTGTGTGTAGGAAGCACAGTTCTTTTGTTCTGAGCAAGCTCACTGTTTTGGCTCTATAGGAAACACAGTAGAGTAGAAGAGTGCTCTTTTCTAAAAAGCAGAGTGTGTTTCTTGTAAGGCGAGGTAGCGTTTGTTTCCCAGAACTAAATGGAGTTGAATCCCATGCAGTTTTTCGTCCTATGAGCAAGAGTTGTTTTCTGGTAAGAAGAGTCACTATTGCGCTCCCATTGCCATACACACTGCAAATAGCACTCGCGTCTGTTCCCAGCAAGTAATGTGTATTGGACTGAAGAGGAGCTACTGTTCTTGTCAGATTCCTAAGCAGAGTTGAACTAGATATGGCCGTGTGTGTAGGAAGCACAGTTCTTTTGTTCTGAGCAAGCTCACATTTCGAACCCCATATGAAACACAGTAGAGTAGAAGAGTGCTCTTTTCTCAAAAGCAGAGTGTGTTTCTTGTAAGGCGAGCTAGCGTTTGTTTCCCAGTCCTAAATAGAGTTGAAATACACTTGCAGTTTTTGGTCTTACGAGCAAGAGTTCTTTTCTGGTTTTGAAGAGTCACTATTGCGCTCCCTTTGCCATACACCGTGCAAATAGCCCTCGCGTCTGTTCCCAGCAATTACAGTGTATTGGACTGAATAGGATCTACTGTTCTTGTCAGGTTCCTACGCAGAGTTGAACAAGATATGGCCCATGTGTGTAGGAAGCACAGTTCTTTTGTACACAGCAAGCTCACTGTTCTGGCCTTATAGGAAACACAGTAGAGTAGAAGAGTGCTCTTTCCTCAAAAGCAGAGTGTGTTTTTTGTAAGGCGAGCTAGTGTTTGTTTCCCAGTCCTAAATGGAGTTGAATCACATGCAGTTTCCGTTTCTACGAGCATGAGTTGTTTTCTTGTAAGGAAAGTCACTATTGCGCTCCCATTGCCATACACAGTGCAAATAGCACTCGCGTCTGTTCCCAGCAAGTAGAGTGTATTGGACTGAAGAGGAGCTACTGTTCTTGTCAGTTTCCTAAGCAGAATTGAAGTAGTTATGGCCCGTGTGTGTAGGAAGCACAGTTCTTTTGTTCTGAGCAAGCTCACTGTTTGGACCCCATAGGAAACACAGTAGAGTAGAAGAGTGTTGTTTTCTCAAAAGCAGGGTGTGTTTCTTGTAAGGCAAGCTAGCGTTTGTTTCCCAGTCCTAAATGGAGTTGAATCACATGCAGTTTCTGGTCCTACGAGCAAGAGTTGTTTTCTGGTAAGAAGAGTCACTATTGCACTCCCATTGCCATACACAGTGCAAATAGCACTGGCGTCTGTACCCAGCATGTACAGCGTATTGGACTGAAGAGGATCTACTGTTCTTTTCAGTTTCCTAAGCAGAGTTGAACTAGATATGGCCCGTGTGTGTAGGAAGCGCAGTTCTTTTGTTCTGAGCAATCTCACTGTTCGGACCCCATAGGAAACACAGTAGAGTATAAGAGTGGTCTTTTCTCAAAAGCAGAGTGTGTTTCTTGTAAGGCGAGCTAGCGTTTGTTTCCCAGTCCTAAAAGGAGTTGAATCACATGCAGTTTCTGGTCATACGAGCAAGAGTTGTTTTCTGGTAAGAAGAGTCACTATTGTGCTCCCATTGTCACACACAGGGCAAATAGCACTGGCGTCTGTTCCCAGCATGTACAGTGTATTGGACTGAAGAGGTTTTACTGTTCTTGTCAGTTTCCTAAGCAGAATTGAACAAGATATGGCCCGTGTGTGTAGGAAGCACAGTTCTTTTGTTCTGAGCTAGCTCACATTTGGAACTCCATAGGAAACACAGTAGATTAGAAGAGTGCATTTTTCTCAAAAGCAGAGTGTGTTTCTTGTAAGGTGAGCTAGCGTTTGTTTCGCAGTCCTAAATGGAGTTGATTCAAATGCAGTTTCTGATCCTACGAGCAAGAGTTGTTTTCTGGTAAGAAGAGTCACTATTGCGTTCCCATTGCCATACACAGTGCAAATAGCACTGGAGTCTGTACCCAGCATGTACAGCGTATTGGACTGAAGAGGATCTACTGTTCTTTTCAGTTTCCTAAGCAGAGTTGAACTAGATATGGCCCGTGTGTGTAGGAAGCACAGTTCTTTTGTTCTGAGTAAGCTCACTGTTCGGACCCCATAGGAAACACAGTAGAGTAGAAGAGTGCTCTTTTCTCAAAAGCAGAGTGTGTTTCTTGTAAGGCGAGCTAGCGTTTGTTTCCCAGTCCTAAATGGAGTTGATTCACATGCAGTTTCTGGTCCTACGAGCAAGAGTTGTTTTCTAGTAAGAAGAGTCACTATTGCGTTCCCATTGCCATACACAGTGCAAATAGCACTGGAGTCTGTACCCAGCATGTACAGCGTATTGGACTGAAGAGGTTTTACTGTTCTTGTCAGTTTCCTAAGCAGAATTGAACAAGATATGGCCCGTGTGTGTAGGAAGCACAGTTCTTTTGTTCTGAGCTAGCTCACATTTGGAACTCCATAGGAAACACAGTAGATTAGAAGAGTGCATTTTTCTCAAAAGCAAAGTGTGTTTCTTGTAAGGCGAGCTAGCGTTTGTTTCCCAGTCCTAAATGGAGTTGATTCAAATGCAGTTTCTGATCCTACGAGCAAGAGTTGTTTTCTGGTAAGAAGAGTCACTATTGCGCTCCCATTGTCACACACAGGGCAAATAGCACTGGCGTCTGTTCTCAGCATGTACAGTCTATTGGACTGAAGAGGTTCTACTGTTCTTGTCAGTTTCCTAAGCAGAATTGAACAAGATATGGCCCGTGGGTGTAGGAAGCACAGTTCTTTTGTTCTGAGCAAGCACACATTTCGAACCCCATAGGAAACACAGTAGAGTAGAAGAGTGCATTTTTCTCAAAAGCAGAGTGTGTTTCTTGTAAGGTGAGCTAGCGTTTGTTTCCCAGTCCTAAATGGAGTTGAAATACACATGCAGTTTCTGGTGTTATGAGCAAGAGTTCTTTTCTGGTTTTGAAGAGTCACTATTGTGCTCCCTTTGCCATACACAGTACAAATAGCCCTCGCGTCTGTTCCCAGCAAGTACAGTGTATTGGACTGAAGAGGAGCTACTGTTCTTGTCAGTTTCCTAAGCAGAGTTGAACGAGATATGGCCCATGTGTGTAGGAAGCACAGTTCTTTTGTACTCAGCAAGCTCACTGTTCTGGCCCTATAGGAAACACAGTAGAGTAGAAGGGTGCTCTTTCCTCAAAAGCAGAGTGTGTTTTTTGTAAGGCGAGCTAGCGTTTGTTTCGCAGTCCTAAATGGAGTTGAATCACATGCAGTTTCCGTTCCTATGAGCAAGAGTTGTTTTCTGGTAAGGAAAGTCACTCTTGCACTCCCATTGCTATACACAGTGCAAATAGCACTCGCGTCTGTTCCCAGCAAGTACAGTGTATTGGACTGAAGAGGAGCTACTGTTCTTGTCAGTTTCCTAAGCAGAATTGAACTAGATATGGCCCGTGTGTGTAGGAAGCACAGTTCTTTTGTTCTGAGCAAACTCACTGTTTGGATCCCATAGGAAACACAGTAGAGTAGAAGAGTGCTCTTTTCTCAAAAGCAGAGTGTGTTTCTTGTAAGGCGAGCTAGCGTTTGTTTCCCAGTCCTAAATGGAGTTGAATCACATGCATTTTCTGGTCCAACGAGCAAGAGTTTTTTCTGGTAATAAGAGTCACAATTGCGCTCCCATTGTCATACTCAGGGCAAATAGCACTGGCCTCTGTTCCCAGGATGTACAGTGTATTGGACTGAAGAGGATCTACTGTTCTTGTCAGTTTCCTAAGCAGAATTGAACTAGATATGGCCCGTGTGTGTAGAAAGCACAGTTCTTTTGTTCTGAGCAAGCTCACTGTTTGGACCCCATAGGAAACACAGTAGAGTAGAAGAGTGCTCTTTTCTCAAAAGCAGAGTGTGTTTCTTGTAAGGCGAGCTAGTGTTTGTTTCCCAGTCCTAAAAGGAGTTGAATCACATGCAGTTTCTAGTCCTATGAGCAAGGGATGTTTTCTGGTAAGAAGAGTCACTATTGCGCTCCCATTGCCATACACAGTGCAAGTAGCACTGGCGTCTGTACCCAGCATGTACAGTGTATTGGAATGAAGAGGATCTACTGTTCTTGTCAGTTTCCTAGGCAGAGTTGAACTAGATATGGCCTGTGTGTGTAGGAAGCACAGTTCTTTTGTTCTGAACAAGCTCACTGTTCAGACCCCATAGGAAACACAGTAGAGTAGAAGAGTGCTCTTTTCTCAAAAGCAGAGTGTGTTTCTTGTAAGGCGAGCTAGCGTTTGTTTCCCAGTTCTAAATGGAGTTGAATCAAATGCAGTTTTTGGTCCTACGAGCAAGAGTTGTTTTCTGGTAAGAAGAGTCACTATTGCGCTCCCTTTGCCATACATAGTGCAAATAGCCCTCTCGTCTGTTCCCAGCAAGTACAGTGTATTGGACTGAAGAGGAACTACTGTTCTTGTCAGTTTCCTAAGCAGAGTTGAACTAGATATGGCCCGTGTGTGTAGGAAGCACAGTTCTTTTGTTCTCAGCAAGCTCACTCTTTGGATCCCATAGGAAACACAGTAGAGTAGAAGAGTGCTCTTTTCTCAAAAGCAGAGTGTGTTTCTTGTAAGGCGAGCTAGCGTTTGTTTCCCAGTCCTAAATGGAGTTGAATCAAATGCAGTTTTTGGTCCTACGAGCAAGAATTGTTTTCTGGTAATAAGAGTCACTATTGTGCTCCCATTGCCATACATAGTACAAATAACACTCGCGTCTGTTTCCAGCAAGTACAGTGTATTGGTGTGAAGAGGAGCTACTGTTCATGTCAGTTTTCTAAGCAAAGTTGAACTAAATAAGGCCCGTGAGTGTAGGAAGCACAGTTCTTTTGTTCTGAGCAAGCTCACTGTTCGAACCCCATAGGAATCACAGTAGAGGGAAGAGTGCTCTTTCCTCAAAAGCAGAGTGTGTTTCTTGTAAGGCGAGCTAGCGTTTGTTTCCCAGTAATAAATGGAGTTGAAATACACATGCAGTTTCTGGTCCTACCAGCAAGAGATGTTTTCTGGTTAGAAGAGTCACTATTGCTCTCCCTTTGCCATACACAATGCAAATAGCCCTCGCGTCTGTTCCCAGCAAGTACAGTGTATTGGACTGAAGAGGACCTACTGTTCTTTCAGTTTCCTAAGCAGAATTGAACAAGATATGGCCCGTGTCTGTAGGAAGCACAGTTCTTTTGTTCTGAGCAAGCTCACATTTCGAACCCCATGGAAAACACAGTAGAGTAGATGAGTGCATTTTTCTCAAAAGCAGAGTGTGTTTCTTGTAACGCGAGCTAGCGTTTGTTTCCCAGTCCTAAATGGAGTTGAAATACACATGCAGTTTCTGGTCCTACGGGCAAGAGTTGTTTTCTGGTAAGAAGGGTCACTATTGTGCTCCCTTTGCCATACACAGTGCAAATAGCCCTCGCGTCTGTTCCCAGCAATTACAGTGTATTGGACTGAAGAGGAGCTACTGTTCTTGTCATTTTCCTAAGCAGAGTTGAACTAGATATGGCCCATGTGTGTAGGAAGCACAGTTCTTTTGTTCTGAGCAAGCTCACTGTTTGGACCCCATAGGAAACACAGTAGAGTAGAAGAGTGTTCTTTTCTCAAAGCAGGGTGTGTTTCTTGTAAGGCAAGCTAGCGTTTATTTCCCAGTCCTAAATGGAGTTGAATCACATGCAATTTCCTGTCCTACGAGCAAGAGTTGTTTTCTGGTAAGAAGAGTCACTATTGCTCTCCCATTGCCATACACAGGGCAAATAGCACTGGCATCTGTTCCCAGCATGTACAGTCTATTGGACTGAAGAGGTTCTACTGTTCTTGTCAGTTTCCTAAGCAGAAATTGAACAAGATATGGTCCGTGTGTGTAGGAAGCACAGTTCTTTTGTTCTGAGCAAGCTCACATTTCGAACCCCATATGAAACACAGTAGAGTAGAAGAGTGCTCTTTTCTCAAAAGCAGAGTGTGTTTCTTGTAAGGCGAGCTAGCGTTTGTTTCCCAGTCCTAAAAGGAGTTGAAATACACTTGCAGTTTTTGGTCTTACGAGCAAGAGTTCTTTTCTGGTTTTGAAGAGTCACTATTGCGCTCCCTTTGCCATACACCGTGCAAATAGCCCTCGAGTCTGTTCCCAGCAAGTACAGTGTATTGGACTGAAGAGGATCTACTGTTCTTGTCAGGTTCCTACGCAGAGTTGAACAAGATATGGCCCATGTGTGTAGGAAGCACAGTTCTTTTGTACTCAGCAAGCTCACTGTTCTGGCCTTATAGGAAACACAGTAGAGTAGAAGAGTGCTCTTTCCTCAAAAGCAGAGTGTGTTTATTGTAAGGCGAGCTAGCGTTTGTTTCCTAGTCCTAAATGGAGTTGAATCACATGTAGTTTCCGTTTCTACGAGCAAGAGTTGTTTTCTTGTAAGGAAAGTCACTATTGCGCTCCCATTGCCATACACAGTGCAAATAGCACTCGCGTCTGTTCCCAGCAAGTAGAGTGTATTGGACTGAAGAGGAGCTACTGTTCTTGTCAGTTTCCTAAGCAGAATTGAAGTAGTTATGGCCCGTGTGTGTAGGAAGCACAGTTCTTTTGTTCTGAGCAAGCTCACTGTTTGGACCCCATAGGAAACACAGTAGAGTAGAAGAGTGTTCTTTTCTCAAAAGCAGGGTTTGTTTCTTGTAAGGCAAGCTAGCGTTTGTTTCCCAGTCCTAAATGGAGTTGAATCACATGCAGTTTCTGGTCCTATGAGCAAGAGGTGTTTTCTGGTAAGAAGAGTCACTATTGCACTCCCATTGCTATACACAGTGCAAATAGCACTGGCGTCTGTACCCAGCATGTACAGCGTATTGGACTGAAGAGGATCTACTGTTCTTTTCAGTTTCCTAAGCAGAGTTGAAATAGATATGGCCCGTGTGTGTAGGAAGCACAGTTCTTTTGTTCTGAGCAATCTCACTGTTCGGACCCCATAGGAAACACAGTAGAGTAGAAGAGTGCTCTTTTCTCAAAAGCAGAGTGTGCTTTTTGTAAGGCGAGCTAGCGTTTGTTTCCCAGTCCTAAATAGAGTTGAATCACTTGCAGTTTCTGGTCATACGAGCAAGAGTTGTTTTCTGGTAAGAAGAGTCACTATTGCGCTCCCATTGTCACACACAGGGCAAATAGCACTGGCGTCTGTTCTCAGCATGTACAGTCTATTGGACTGAAGAGGTTCTACTGTTCTTGTCAGTTTCCTAAGCAGAATTGAACAAGATATGGCCCGTGGGTGTAGGAAGCACAGTTCTTTTGTTCTGAGCAAGCTCACATTTCGAACCCCATAGGAAACACAGTAGAGTAGAAGAGTGCATTTTTCTCAAAAGCAGAGTGTGTTTCTTGTAAGGTGAGCTAGCGTTTGTTTCCCAGTCCTAAATGGAGTTGAAATACACATGCAGTTTCTGGTCTTACGAGCAAGAGTTCTTTTCTGGTTTTGAAGAGTCACTATTGTGCTCCCTTTGCCATACACAGTGCAAATAGCCCTCGCGTCTGTTCCCAGCAAGTACAGTGTATTGGACTGAAGAGGAGCTACTGTTCTTGTCAGTTTCCTAAGCAGAGTTGAACGAGATATGGCCCATGTGTGTAGGAAGCACAGTTCTTTGGTACTCAGCAAGCTCACTGTTCTGGCCCTATAGGAAACACAGTAGAGTAGAAGAGTGCTCTTTCCTCAAAAGCAGAGTGTGTTTTTTGTAAGGCGAGCTAGCGTTTGTTTCGCAGTCCTAAATGGAGTTGAATCACATGCAGTTTCCGTTCCTATGAGCAAGAGTTGTTTTCTGGTAAGGAAAGTCACTCTTGCACTCCCATTGCTATACACAGTGCAAATAGCACTCGCGTCTGTTCCCAGCAAGTACAGTGTATTGGACTGAAGAGGAGCTACTGTTCTTGTCAGTTTCCTAAGCAGAATTGAACTAGATATGGCCCGTGTGTGTAGGAAGCACAGTTCTTTTGTTCTGAGCAAGCTCACTGTTTGGATCCCATAGGAAACACAGTAGAGTAGAAGAGTGCTCTTTTCTCAAAAGCAGAGTGTGTTTCTTGTAAGGCGAGCTAGCGTTTGTTTCCCAGTCCTAAATGGAGTTGAATCACATGCATTTTCTGGTCCAACGAGCAAGAGTTTTTTCTGGTAATAAGAGTCACAATTGCGCTCCCATTGTCATACTCTGGGCAAATAGCACTGGCCTCTGTTCCCAGGATGTACAGTGTATTAGACTGAAGAGGATCTACTGTTCTTGTCAGTTTCCTAAGCAGAATTGAACTAGATATTTCCCGTGTGTGTAGAAAGCACAGTTCTTTTGTTCTGAGCAAGATCACTGTTTGGACCCCATAGGAAACACAGTAGAGTAGAAGAGTGCTCTTTTCTCAAAAGCAGAGTGTGTTTCTTGTAAGGCGAGCTAGTGTTTGTTTCCCAGTCCTAAAAGGAGTTGAATCACATGCGGTTTCTAGTCCTAAGAGCAAGGGTTGTTTTCTGGTAAGAAGAGTCACTATTGCGCTCCCATTGCCATACACAGTGCAAGTAGCACTGGCGTTTGTACCCAGCATGTACAGTGTATTGGACTGAAGAGGAGCTACTGTTCTTGTCATTTTCCTAAGCAGAGTTGAACTAGATATGGCCCATGTGTGTAGGAAGCACAGTTCTTTTGTTCTGAGCAAGCTCACTGTTTGGACCCCATAGGAAACACAGTAGAGTAGAAGAGTGTTCTTTTCTCAAAGCAGGGTGTGTTTCTTGTAAGGCAAGCTAGCGTTTGTTTCCCAGTCCTAAATGGAGTTGAATCACATGCAATTTCCTGTCCTACGAGCAAGAGTTGTTTTCTGGTAAGAAGAGTCACTATTGCTCTCCCATTGCCATACACAGTGCAAATAGCACTGGCGTCTGTACCCAGCATGTACAGTGTATTGGACTGAATAGGATCTACTGTTCTTGTCAGGTTCCTACGCAGAGTTGAACAAGATATGGCCCATGTGTGTAGGAAGCACAGTTCTTTTGTACACAGCAAGCTCACTGTTCTGGCCTTATAGGAAACACAGTAGATTAGAAGAGTGCTCTTTCCTCAAAAGCAGAGTGTGTTTATTGTAAGGCGAGCTAGTGTTTGTTTCCCAGTCCTAAATGGAGTTGAATCACATGCAGTTTCCGTTTCTACGAGCAAGAGTTGTTTTCTTGTAAGGAAAGTCACTATTGCGCTCCCATTGCCATACACAGTGCAAATAGCACTCGCGTCTGTTCCCAGCAAGTAGAGTGTATTGGACTGAAGAGGAGCTACTGTTCTTGTCAGTTTCCTAAGCAGAATTGAAGTAGTTATGGCCCGTGTGTGTAGGAAGCACAGTTCTTTTGTTCTGAGCAAGCTCACTGTTTGGACCCCATAGGAAACACAGTAGAGTAGAAGAGTGTTGTTTTCTCAAAAGCAGGGTGTGTTTCTTGTAAGGCAAGCTAGCGTTTGTTTCCCAGTCCTAAATGGAGTTGAATCACATGCAGTTTCTGGTCCTACGAGCAAGAGTTGTTTTCTGGTAAGAAGAGTCACTATTGCACTCCCATTGCCATACACAGTGCAAATAGCACTGGCGTCTGTACCCAGCATGTACAGCGTATTGGACTGAAGAAGATCTACTGTTCTTTTCAGTTTCCTAAGCAGAGTTGAACTAGATATGGCCCGTGTGTGTAGGAAGCGCAGTTCTTTTGTTCTGAGCAATCTCACTGTTCGGACCCCATAGGAAACACAGTAGAGTAGAAGAGTGGTCTTTTCTCAAAAGCAGAGTGTGTTTCTTGTAAGGCGAGCTAGCGTTTGTTTCCCAGTCCTAAATGGAGTTGAATCACATGCAGTTTCTGGTCATACGAGCAAGAGTTGTTTTCTGGTAAGAAGAGTCACTATTGTGCTCCCATTGTCACACACAGGGCAAATAGCACTGGCGTCTGTTCCCAGCATGTACAGTGTATTGGACTGAAGAGGTTTTACTGTTCTTGTCAGTTTCCTAAGCAGAATTGAACAAGATATGGCCCGTGTGTGTAGGAAGCACAGTTCTTTTGTTCTGAGTAAGCTCACTGTTCGGACCCCATAGGAAACACAGTAGAGTAGAAGAGTGCTCTTTTCTCAAAAGCAGAGTGTGTTTCTTGTAAGGCGAGCTAGCGTTTGTTTCCCAGTCCTAAATAGAGTTGAATCACATGCAGTTTCTGGTCATACGAGCAAGAGTTGTTTTCTGGTAAGAAGAGTCACTATTGCGCTCCCATTGTCACACACAGGGCAAATAGCACTGGCGTCTGTTCTCAGCATGTACAGTCTATTGGACTGAAGAGGTTCTACTGTTCTTGTCAGTTTCCTAAGCAGAAGTGAACAAGATATGGCCCGTGGGTGTAGGAAGCACAGTTCTTTTGTTCTGAGCAAGCTCACATTTCGAACCCCATAGGAAACACAGTAGAGTAGAAGAGTGCATTTTTCTCAAAAGCAGAGTGTGTTTCTTGTAAGGCGAGCTAGCGTTTGTTTCCCAGTCCTAAATGGAGTTGAAATACACATGCAGTTTCTGGTCTTATGAGCAAGAGTTCTTTTCTGGTTTTGAAGAGTCACTCTTGTGCACCCTTTGCCATACACAGTGCAAATAGCCCTCGCGTCTGTTCCCAGCAAGTACAGTGTATTGGACTGAAGAGGAGCTACTGTTCTTGTCAGTTTCCTAAGCAGAGTTGAACGAGATATGGCCCATGTGTGTAGGAAGCACAGTTCTTTTGTACTCAGCAAGCTCACTGTTCTGGCCCTATAGGAAACACAGTAGAGTAGAAGAGTGCTCTTTCCTCAAAAGCAGAGTGTGTTTTTTGTAAGGCGAGCTAGCGTTTGTTTCGCAGTCCTAAATGGAGTTGAATCACATGCAGTTTCCGTTCCTATGAGCAAGAGTTGTTTTCTGGTAAGGAAAGTCACTCTTGCACTCCCATTGCTATACACAGTGCAAATAGCACTCGCGTCTGTTCCCAGCAAGTACAGTGTATTGGACTGAAGAGGAGCTACTGTTCTTGTCAGTTTCCTAAGCAGAATTGAACTAGATATGGCCCGTGTGTGTAGGAAGCACAGTTCTTTTGTTCTGAGCAAGCTCACTGTTTGGATCCCATAGGAAACACAGTAGAGTAGAAGAGTGCTCTTTTCTCAAAAGCAGAGTGTGTTTCTTGTAAGGCGAGCTAGCGTTTGTTTTCCAGTCCTAAATGGAGATGAATCACATGCATTTTCTGGTCCAACGAGCAAGAGTTTTTTCTGGTAATAAGAGTCACAATTGTGCTCCCATTGTCATACTCAGGACAAATAGCACTGGCCTCTGTTCCCAGGATGTACAGTGTATTGGACTGAAGAGGATCTACTGTTCTTGTCAGTTTCCTAAGCAGAATTGAACTAGATATGGCCCGTGTGTGTAGAAAGCACAGTTCTTTTGTTCTGAGCAAGCTCACTTTTTGGACCCCATAGGAAACACAGTAGAGTAGAAGAGTGCTCTTTTCTCAAAAGCAGAGTGTGTTTCTTGTAAGGCGAGCTAGTGTTTGTTTCCCAGTCCTAAAAGGAGTTGAATCACATGCAGTTTCTAGTCCTATGAGCAAGGGTTGTTTTCTGGTAAGAAGAGTCACTATTGCGCTCCCATTGCCATACACAGTGCAAGTAGCACTGGCGTCTGTACCCAGCATGTACAGTGTATTGGAATGAAGAGGATCTACAGTTCTTGTCAGTTTCCTAAGCAGAGTTGAACTAGATATGGCCTGTGTGTGTAGGAAGCACAGTTCTTTTGTTCTGAACAAGCTCACTGTTCAGACCCCATAGGAAACACAGTAGAGTAGAAGAGTGCTCTTTTCTCAAAAGCAGAGTGTGTTTCTTGTAAGGCGAGCTAGCGTTTGTTTCCCAGTTCTAAATGGAGTTGAATCAAATGCAGTTTTTGGTCCTACGAGCAAGAGTTGTTTTCTGGTAAGAAGAGTCACTATTGCGCTCCCTTTGCCATACATAGTGCAAATAGCCCTCTCGTCTGTTCCCAGCAAGTACAGTGTATTGGACTGAAGAGGAACTACTGTTCTTGTCAGTTTCCTAAGCAGAGTTGAACTAGATATGGCCCGTGTGTGTAGGAAGCACAGTTCTTTTGTTCTCAGCAAGCTCACTCTTTGATTCCCATAGGAAACACAGTAGAGTAGAAGAGTGCTCTTTTCTCAAAAGCAGAGTGTGTTTCTTGTAAGGCGAGCTAGCGTTTGTTTCCCAGTCCTAAATGGAGTTGAATCAAATGCAGTTTTTGGTCCTACGAGCAAGAATTGTTTTCTGGTAATAAGAGTCACTATTGTGCTCCCATTGCCATACATAGTACAAATAACACTCGCGTCTGTTTCCAGCAAGTACAGTGTATTGGTGTGAAGAGGAGCTACTGTTCATGTCAGTTTTCTAAGCAAAGTTGAACTAAATAAGGCCCGTGAGTGTAGGAAGCACAGTTCTTTTGTTATGAGCAAGCTCACTGTTCGAACCCCATAGGAATCACAGTAGAGGGAAGAGTGCTCTTTCCTCAAAAGCAGAGTGTGTTTCTTGTAAGGCGAGCTAGCGTTTGTTTCCCAGTAATAAATGGAGTTGAAATACACATGCAGTTTCTGGTCCTACCAGCAAGAGATGTTTTCTGGTTAGAAGAGTCACTATTGCTCTCCCTTTGCCATACACAATGCAAATAGCCCTCGTGTCTGTTCCCAGCAAGTACAGTGTATTGGACTGAAGAGGAGCTACTGTTCTTGTCAGTTTCCTAAGCAGAATTGAACAAGATATGGCCCGTGTCTGTAGGAAGCACAGTTCTTTTGTTCTGAGCAAGCTCACATTTCGAACCCCATAGAAAACACAGTAGAGTAGATGAGTGCATTTTTCTCAAAAGCAGAGTGTGTTTCTTGTAAGGCGAGCTAGCGTTTGTTTCCCAGTCCTAAATGGAGTTGAAATACACATGCAGTTTCTGGTCCTACGAGCAAGAGTTGTTTTCTGGTAAGAAGGGTCACTATTGTGCTCCCTTTGCCATACACAGTGCAAATAGCCCTCGCGTCTGTTCCCAGCAATTACAGTGTATTGGACTGAAGAGGAGCTACTGTTCTTGTCATTTTCCTAAGCAGAGTTGAACTAGATATGGCCCATGTGTGTAGGAAGCACAGTTCTTTTGTTCTGAGCAAGCTCACTGTTTGGACCCCATAGGAAACACAGTAGAGTAGAAGAGTGTTCTTTTCTCAAAGCAGGGTGTGTTTCTTGTAAGGCAAGCTAGCGTTTATTTCCCAGTCCTAAATGGAGTTGAATCACATGCAATTTCCTGTCCTACGAGCAAGAGTTGTTTTCTGGTAAGAAGAGTCACTATTGCTCTCCCATTGCCATACACAGTGCAAATAGCACTGGCGTCTGTACCCAGCATGTACAGCGTATTGGACTGAAGAGGATCTACTGTTCTTTTCAGTTTCCTAAGCAGAGTTGAACTAGATATGGCCCGTGTGTGTAGCAAGCGCAGTTCTTTTGTTCTGAGCAATCTCACTGTTCGGACACCATAGGAAACACAGTAGAGTAGAAGAGTGGTCTTTTCTCAAAGGCAGAGTGTGTTTCTTGTAAGACGAGCTAGCGTTTGTTTCCCAGTCCTAAATAGAGTTGAATCACATGCAGTTTCTGGTCATACGAGCAAGAGTTGTTTTCTAGTAAGAAGAGTCACTATTGTGCTCCCATTGTCACACACAGGGCAAATAGCACTGGCATCTGTTCCCAGCATGTACAGTCTATTGGACTGAAGAGGTTCTACTGTTCTTGTCAGTTTCCTAAGCAGAAATTGAACAAGATATGGTCCGTGTGTGTAGGAAGCACAGTTCTTTTGTTCTGAGCAAGCTCACATTTCGAATCCCATAGGAAACACAGTAGAGTAGAAGAGTGCTCTTTTCTCAAAAGCAGAGTGTGTTTCTTGTAAGGCGAGCTAGCGTTTGTTTCCCAGTCCTAAATGGAGTTGAAATACACTTGCAGTTTTTGGTCTTACGAGCAAGAGTTCTTTTCTGGTTTTGAAGAGTCACTATTGCGCTCCCTTTGCCATACACCGTGCAAATAGCCCTCGCGTCTGTTCCCAGCAAGTACAGTGTATTGGACTGAAGAGGATCTACTGTTCTTGTCAGGTTCCTACGCAGAGTTGAACAAGATATGGCCCATGTGTGTAGGAAGCATAGTTCTTTTGTACTCAGCAAGCTCACTGTTCTGGCCTTATAGGAAACACAGTAGAGTAGAAGAGTGCTCTTTCCTCAAAAGCAGAGTGTGTTTATTGTAAGGCGAGCTAGCGTTTGTTTCCTAGTCCTAAATGGAGTTGAATCACATGTAGTTTCCGTTTCTACGAGCAAGAGTTGTTTTCTTGTAAGGAAAGTCACTATTGCGCTCCCATTGCCATACACAGTGCAAATAGCACTCGCGTCTGTGCCCAGCAAGTACAGTGTATTGGACTGAAGAGGAGCTACTGTTCTTGTCAGTTTCCTAAGCAGAATTGAAGTAGTTATGGCCCGTGTGTGTAGGAAGCACAGTTCTTTTGTTCTGAGCAAGCTCACTGTTTGGACCCCATAGGAAACACAGTAGAGTAGAAGAGTGTTCTTTTCTCAAAAGCAGGGTGTGTTTCTTGTAAGGCAAGCTAGCGTTTGTTTCCCAGTCCTAAATGGAGTTGAATCACATGCAGTTTCTGGTCCTACGAACAAGAGTTGTTTTCTGGTAAGAAGAGTCACTATTGCACTCCCATTGCCACACACAGTGCAAATAGCACTGGCGTCTGTACCCAGCATGTACAGCGTATTGGACTGAAGAGGATCTACTGTTCTTTTCAGTTTCCTAAGCAGAGTTGAACTAGATATGGCCCGTGTGTGTAGGAAGCGCAGTTCTTTTGTTCTGAGCAATCTCACTGTTCGGACCCCATAGGAAACACAGTAGAGTAGAAGAGTGCTCTTTTCTCAAAAGCAGAGTGTGCTTCTTGTAAGGCGAGCTAGCGTTTGTTTCCCAGTCCTAAATAGAGTTGAATCACATGCAGTTTCTGGTCATACGAGCAAGAGTTGTTTTCTGGTAAGAAGAGTCACTATTGCGCTCCCATTGTCACACACAGGGCAAATAGCACTGGCGTCTGTTCTCAGCATGTACAGTCTATTGGACTGAAGAGGTTCTACTGTTCTTGTCAGTTTCCTAAGCAGAATTGAACAAGATATGGCCCGTGGGTGTAGGAAGCACAGTTCTTTTGTTCTGAGCAAGCTCACATTTCGAACCCCATAGGAAACACAGTAGAGTAGAAGAGTGCATTTTTCTCAAAAGCAGAGTGTGTTTCTTGTAAGGCGAGCTAGCGTTTGTTTCCCAGTCCTAAATGGAGTTGAAATACACATGCAGTTTCTGGTCTTACGAGCAAGAGTTCTTTTCTGGTTTTGAAGAGTCACTATTGTGCTCCCTTTGCCATACACAGTGCAAATAGCCCTCGCGTCTCTTCCCAGCAAGTACAGTGTATTGGACTGAAGAGGAGCTACTGTTCTTGTCAGTTTCCTAAGCAGAGTTGAACGAGATATGGCCCATGTGTGTAGGAAGCACAGTTCTTTGGTACTCAGCAAGCTCACTGTTCTGGCCCTATAGGAAACACAGTAGAGTAGAAGAGTGCTCTTTCCTCAAAAACAGAGTGTGTTTTTTGTAAGGCGAGCTAGCGTTTGTTTCGCAGTCCTAAATGGAGTTGAATCACATGCAGTTTCCGTTCCTATGAGCAAGAGTTGTTTTCTGGTAAGGAAAGTCACTCTTGCACTCCCATTGCTATACACAGTGCAAATAGCACTCGCGTCTGTTCCCAGCAAGTACAGTGTATTGGACTGAAGAGGAGCTCCTGTTCTTGTCAGTTTCCTAAGCAGAATTGAAATAGATATGGCCCGTGTGTGTAGGAAGCACAGTTCTTTTGTTCTGAGCAAGCTCACTGTTTGGATCCCATAGGAAACACAGTAGAGTAGAAGAGTGCTCTTTTCTCAAAAGCAGAGAGTGTTTCTTGTAAGGCGAGCTAGCGTTTGTTTCCCAGTCCTAAATGGAGTTGAATCACATGCATTTTCTGGTCCAACGAGCAAGAGTTTTTTCTGGTAATAAGAGTCACAATTGCGCTCCCATTGTCATACTCTGGGCAAATAGCACTGGCCTCTGTTCCCAGGATGTACAGTGTATTAGACTGAAGAGGATCTACTGTTCTTGTCAGTTTCCTAAGCAGAATTGAACTATATATTTCCCGTGTGTGTAGAAAGCACAGTTCTTTTGTTCTGAGCAAGATCACTGTTTGGACCCCATAGGAAACACAGTAGAGTAGAAGAGTGCTCTTTTCTCAAAAGCAGAGTGTGTTTCTTGTAAGGCGAGCTAGTGTTTGTTTCCCAGTCCTAAAAGGAGTTGAATCACATGCAGTTTCTAGTCCTAAGAGCAAGGGTTGTTTTCTGGTAAGAATAGTCACTATTGCGCTCCCATTGCCATACACAGTGCAAGTAGCACTGGCGTCTGTACCCAGCATGTACAGTGTATTGGAATGAAGAGGATCTACTGTTCTTGTCAGTTTCCTAAGCAGAGTTGAACTAGATATGGCCCGTGTGTGTAGGAAGCACAGTTCTTTTGTTCTCAGCAAGCTCACTGTTTGGATCCCATAGGAAACACAGTAGAGTAGAAGAGTGCTCTTTTCTCAAAAGCAGAGTGTGTTTCTTGTAAGGTGAGCTAGCGTTTGTTTCCCAGTCCTAAATGGAGTTGAATCAAATGCAGTTTTTGGTCCTACGAGCAAGAGTTGTTTTCTGGTAAGAAGAGTCACTATTGCTCTCCCATTGCCATACACAGTGCAAATAGCACTGGCGTCTGTACCCAGCATGTACAGCATATTGGACTGAAGAGGATCTACTGTTCTTTTCAGTTTCCTAAGCAGAGTTGAACTAGATATGGCCCCTGTGTGTAGCAAGCGCAGTTCTTTTGTTCTGAGCATTCTCACTGTTCGGACACCATAGGAAACACAGTAGAGTAGAAGAGTGGTCTTTTCTCAAAAGCAGAGTGTGTTTATTGTAAGACGAGCTAGCGTTTGTTTCCCAGTCCTAAATAGAGTTGAATCACATGCAGTTTCTGGTCATACGAGCAAGAGTTGTTTTCTAGTAAGAAGAGTCACTATTGTGCTCCCATTGTCACACACAGGGCAAATAGCACTGGCATCTGTTCCCAGCATGTACAGTCTATTGGACTGAAGAGGTTCTACTGTTCTTATCAGTTTCCTAAGCAGAAATTGAACAAGATATGGTCCGTGTGTGTAGGAAGCACAGTTCTTTTGTTCTGAGCAAGCTCACATTTCGAACCCCATATGAAACACAGTAGAGTAGAAGAGTGCTCTTTTCTCAAAAGCAGAGTGTGTTTCTTGTAAGGTGAGCTAGCGTTTGTTTCCCAGTCCTAAATGGAGTTGAAATACACTTGCAGTTTTTGGTCTTACGAGCAAGAGTTCTTTTCTGGTTTTGAAGAGTCACTATTGTGTTCCCTTTGCCATACACCGTGCAAATAGCCCTCGCGTCTGTTCCCAGCAAGTACAGTGTATTGGACTGAAGAGGATCTACTGTTCTTGTCAGGTTCCTACGCAGAGTTGAACAAGATATGGCCCCTGTGTGTAGGAAGCACAGTTCTTTTGTACTCAGCAAGCTCACTGTTCTGGCCTTATAGGAAACACAGTAGAGTAGAAGAGTGCTCTTTCCTCAAAAGCAGAGTGTGTTTATTGTAAGGCTAGCTAGCGTTTGTTTCCTAGTCCTAAATGGAGTTGAATCACATGTAGTTTCCGTTTCTACGAGCAAGAGTTGTTTTCTTGTAAGGAAAGTCACTATTGCGCTCCCATTGCCATACACAGTGCAAATAGCACTCGCGTCTGTTCCCAGCAAGTAGAGTGTATTGGACTGAAGAGGAGCTACTGTTCTTGTCAGTTTCCTAAGCAGAATTGAAGTAGTTATGGCCCGTGTGTGTAGGAAGCACAGTTCTTTTGTTCTGAGCAAGCTCACTGTTTGGACCCCATAGGAAACACAGTAGAGTAGAAGAGTGTTCTTTTCTCAAAAGCAGGGTGTGTTTCTTGTAAGGCAAGCTAGCGTTTGTTTCCCAGTCCTAAATGGAGTTGAATCACATGCAGTTTCTGGTCCTACGAGCAAGAGTTGTTTTCTGGTAAGAAGAGTCACTATTGCACTCCCATTGCCATACACAGTGCAAATAGCACTGGCGTCTGTACCCAGCATGTACAGCGTATTGGACTGAAGAGGATCTACTGTTCTTTTCAGTTTCCTAAGCAGAGTTGAACTAGATATGGCCCGTGTGTGTAGGAAGCGCAGTTCTTTTGTTCTGAGCAATCTCACTGTTCGGACCCCATAGGAAACACAGTAGAGTAGAAGAGTGGTCTTTTCTCAAAAGCAGAGTGTGTTTCTTGTAAGGCGAGCTTGCGTTTGTTTCCCAGTCCTAAATGGAGTTGAATCACATGCAGTTTCTGGTCATACGAGCAAGAGTTGTTTTCTGGTAAGAAGAGTCACTATTGTGCTCCCATTGTCACACACAGGGCAAATAGCACTGGCGTCTGTTCCCAGCATGTACAGTGTATTGGACTGAAGAGGTTCTACTGTTCTTGTCAGTTTCCTAAGCAGAATTGAACAAGATATGGCCCGTGTGTGTAGGAAGCACAGTTCTTTTGTTCTGAGCTAGCTCACATTTGGAACTCCATAGGAAACACAGTAGATTAGAAGAGTGCATTTTTCTCAAAAGCAGAGTGTATTTCTTGTAAGGCGAGCTAGCGTTTGTTTCCCAGTCCTAAATGGAGTTGATACACATGCAGTTTCTGGTCCTACGAGCAAGAGTTGTTTTCTGGTAAGAAGAGTCACTATTGTGTTCCCATTGCCATACACAGTGCAAATAGCACTGGAGTCTGTACCCAGCATGTACAGCGTATTGGACTGAAGAGGATCTACTGTTCTTTTCAGTTTCCTAAGCAGAGTTGAACTAGATATGGCCCGTGTGTGTAGGAAGCACAGTTCTTTTGTTCTGAGTAAGCTCACTGTTCGGACCCCATAGGAAACACAGTAGAGTAGAAGAGTGCTCTTTTCTCAAAAGCAGAGTGTGTTTCTTGTAAGGCGAGCTAGCGTTTGTTTCCCAGTCCTAAATAGAGTTGAATCACATGCAGTTTCTGGTCATACGAGCAAGAGTTGTTTTCTGGTAAGAAGAGTCACTATTGCGCTCCCATTGTCACACACAGGGCAAATAGCACTGGCGTCTGTTCTCAGCATGTACAGTCTATTGGACTGAAGAGGTTCTACTGTTCTTGTCAGTTTCCTAAGCAGAATTGAACAAGATATGGCCCGTGGGTGTAGGAAGCACAGTTCTTTTGTTCTGAGCAAGCTCACATTTCGAACCCCATAGGAAACACAGTAGAGTAGAAGAGTGCATTTTTCTCAAAAGCAGAGTGTGTTTCTTGTAAGGCGAGCTAGCGTTTGTTTCCCAGTCCTAAATGGAGTTGAAATACACATGCAGTTTCTGGTCTTATGAGCAAGAGTTCTTTTCTGGTTTTGAAGAGTCACTCTTGTGCTCCCTTTGCCATACACAGTGCAAATAGCCCTCGCGTCTGTTCCCAGCAAGTACAGTGTATTGGCCTGAAGAGGAGCTACTGTTCTTGTCAGTTTCCTAAGCAGAGTTGAACGAGATATGGCCCATGTGTGTAGGAAGCACAGTTCTTTTGTACTCAGCAAGCTCACTGTTCTGGCCCTATAGGAAACACAGTAGAGTAGAAGAGTGCTCTTTCCTCAAAAGCAGAGTGTGTTTTTTGTAAGGCGAGCTAGCGTTTGTTTCGCAGTCCTAAATGGAGTTGAATCACATGCAGTTTCCGTTCCTATGAGCAAGAGTTGTTTTCTGGTAAGGAAAGTCACTCCTGCACTCCCATTGCTATACACAGTGCAAATAGCACTCGCGTCTGTTCCCAGCAAGTACAGTGTATTGGACTGAAGAGGAGCTACTGTTCTTGTCAGTTTCCTAAGCAGAATTGAACTAGATATGGCCCGTGTGTGTAGGAAGCACAGTTCTTTTGTTCTGAGCAAGCTCACTGTTTGGATCCCATAGGAAACACAGTAGAGTAGAAGAGTGCTCTTTTCTCAAAAGCAGAGTGTGTTTCTTGTAAGGCGAGCTAGCGTTTGTTTCCCAGTCCTAAATGGAGTTGAATCACATGCATTTTCTGGTCCAACGAGCAAGAGTTTTTTCTGGTAATAAGAGTCACAATTGTGCTCCCATTGTCATACTCAGGGCAAATAGCACTGGCCTCTGTTCCCAGGATGTACAGTGTATTGGACTGAAGAGGATCTACTGTTCTTGTCAGTTTCCTAAGCAGAATTGAACTAGATATGGCCCGTGTGTGTAGAAAGCACAGTTCTTTTGTTCTGAGCAAGCTCACTTTTTGGACCCCATAGGAAACACAGTAGAGTAGAAGAGTGCTCTTTTCTCAAAAGCAGAGTGTGTTTCTTGTAAGGCGAGCTAGTGTTTGTTTCCCAGTCCTAAAAGGAGTTGAATCACATGCAGTTTCTAGTCCTATGAGCAAGGGTGGTTTTCTGGTAAGAAGAGTCACTATTGCGCTCCCATTGCCATACACAGTGCAAGTAGCACTGGCGTCTGTACCCAGCATGTACAGTGTATTGGAATGAAGAGGATCTACAGTTCTTGTCAGTTTCCTAAGCAGAGTTGAACTAGATATGGCCTGTGTGTGTAGGAAGCACAGTTCTTTTGTTCTGAACAAGCTCACTGTTCAGACCCCATAGGAAACACAGTAGAGTAGAAGAGTGCTCTTTTCTCAAAAGCAGAGTGTGTTTCTTGTAAGGCGAGCTAGCGTTTGTTTCCCAGTTCTAAATTGAGTTGAATTAAATGCAGTTTTTGGTCCTACGAGCAAGAGTTGTTTTCTGGTAAGAAGAGTCACTATTGCGCTCCCTTTGCCATACATAGTGCAAATAGCCCTCTCGTCTGTTCCCAGCAAGTACAGTGTATTGGACTGAAGAGGAACTACTGTTCTTGTCAGTTTCCTAAGCAGAGTTGAACTAGATATGGCCCGTGTGTGTAGGAAGCACAGTTCTTTTGTTCTCAGCAAGCTCACTCTTTGGATCCCATAGGAAACACAGTAGAGTAGAAGAGTGCTCTTTTCTCAAAAGCAGAGTGTGTTTCTTGTAAGGCGAGCTAGCGTTTGTTTCCCAGTCCTAAATGGAGTTGAATCAAATGCAGTTTTTGGTCCTACGAGCAAGAATTGTTTTCTGGTAATAAGAGTCACTATTGTGCTCCCATTGCCATACATAGTACAAATAACACTCGCGTCTGTTTCCAGCAAGTACAGTGTATTGGTGTGAAGAGGAGCTACTGTTCATGTCAGTTTTCTAAGCAAAGTTGAACTAAATAAGGCCCGTGAGTGTAGGAAGCACAGTTCTTTTGTTATGAGCAAGCTCACTGTTCGAACCCCATAGGAATCACAGTAGAGGGAAGAGTGCTCTTTCCTCAAAAGCAGAGTGTGTTTCTTGTAAGGCGAGCTAGCGTTTGTTTCCCAGTAATAAATGGAGTTGAAATACACATGCAGTTTCTGGTCCTACCAGCAAGAGATGTTTTCTGGTTAGAAGAGTCACTATTGCTCTCCCTTTGCCATACACAATGCAAATAGCCCTCGCGTCTGTTCCCAGCAAGTACAGTGTATTGGACTGAAGAGGAGCTACTGTTCTTGTCAGTTTCCTAAGCAGAATTGAACAAGATATGGCCCGTGTCTGTAGGAAGCACAGTTCTTTTGTTCTGAGCAAGCTCACATTTCGAACCCCATAGAAAACACAGTAGAGTAGATGAGTGCATTTTTCTCAAAAGCAGAGTGTGTTTCTTGTAAGGCGAGCTAGCGTTTGTTTCCCAGTCCTAAATGGAGTTGAAATACACATGCAGTTTCTGGTCCTACGAGCAAGAGTTGTTTTCTGGAAAGAAGGGTCACTATTGTGCTCCCTTTGCCATACACAGTGCAAATAGCCCTCGCGTCTGTTCCCAGCAATTACAGTGTATTGGACTGAAGAGGAGCTACTGTTCTTGTCATTTTCCTAAGCAGAGTTGAACTAGATATGGCCCATGTGTGTAGGAAGCACAGTTCTTTTGTTCTGAGCAAGCTCACTGTTTGGACCCCATAGGAAACACAGTAGAGTAGAAGAGTGTTCTTTTCTCAAAGCAGGGTGTGTTTCTTGTAAGGCAAGCTAGCGTTTGTTTCCCAGTCCTAAATGGAGTTGAATCACATGCAATTTCCTGTCCTACGAGCAAGAGTTGTTTTCTGGTAAGAAGAGTCACTATTGCTCTCCCATTGCCATACACAGTGCAAATAGCACTGGCGTCTGTACCCAGCATGTACAGCGTATTGGACTGAAGAGGATCTACTGTTCTTTTCAGTTTCCTAAGCAGAGTTGAACTAGATATGGCCCGTGTGTGTAGGAAGCACAGTTCTTTTGTTCTCAGCAAGCTCACTGTTTGGATCCCATAGGAAACACAGTAGAGTAGAAGAGTGGTCTTTTCTCAAAAGCAGAGTGTGTTTCTTGTAAGACGAGCTAGCGTTTGTTTCCCAGTCCTAAATAGAGTTGAATCACATGCAGTTTCTGGTCATACGAGCAAGAGTTGTTTTCTAGTAAGAAGAGTCACTATTGTGCTCCCATTGTCACACACAGGGCAAATAGCACTGGCATCTGTTCCCAGCATGTACAGTCTATTGGACTGAAGAGGTTCTACTGTTCTTGTCAGTTTCCTAAGCAGAAATTGAACAAGATATGGTCCGTGTGTGTAGGAAGCACAGTTCTTTTGTTCTGAGCAAGCTCACATTTCGAACCCCATATGAAACACAGTAGAGTAGAAGAGTGCTCTTTTCTCAAAAGCAGAGTGTGTTTCTTGTAAGGCGAGCTAGCGTTTGTTTCCCAGTCCTAAATGGAGTTGAAATACACTTGCAGTTTTTGGTCTTACGATCAAGAGTTCTTTTCTGGTTTTGAAGAGTCACTATTGCGCTCCCTTTGCCATACACCGTGCAAATAGCCCTCCCGTCTGTTCCCAGCAAGTACAGTGTATTGGACTAGGAGGATCTACTGTTCTTGTCAGGTTCCTACGCAGAGTTGAACAAGATATGGCCCATGTGTGTAGGAAGCACAGTTCTTTTGTACTCAGCAAGCTCACTGTTCTGGCCTTATAGGAAACACAGTAGAGTAGAAGAGTGCTCTTTCCTCAAAAGCAGAGTGTGTTTATTGTAAGGCGAGCTAGCGTTTGTTTCCTAGTCCTAAATGGAGTTGAATCACATGTAGTTTCCGTTTCTACGAGCAAGAGTTGTTTTCTTGTAAGGAAAGTCACTATTGCGCTCCCATTGCCATACACAGTGCAAATAGCACTCGCGTCTGTTCCCAGCAAGTAGAGTGTATTGGACTGAAGAGGAGCTACTGTTCTTGTCAGTTTCCTAAGCAGAATTGAAGTAGTTATGGCCCGTGTGTGTAGGAAGCACAGTTCTTTTGTTCTGAGCAAGCTCACTGTTTGGACCCCATAGGAAACACAGTAGAGTAGAAGAGTGTTCTTTTCTCAAAAGCAGGGTGTGTTTCTTGTAAGGCAAGCTAGCATTTGTTTCCCAGTCCTAAATGGAGTTGAATCACATGCAGTTTCTGGTCCTACTAGCAAGAGTTGTTTTCTGGTAAGAAGAGTCACTATTGCACTCCCATTGCCATACACAGTGCAAATAGCACTGGCGTCTGTACCCAGCATGTACAGCGTATTGGACTGAAGAGGATCTACTGTTCTTTTCAGTTTCCTAAGCAGAGTTGAACTAGATATGGCCCGTGTGTAGGAAGCGCAGTTCTTTTGTTCTGAGCAATCTCACTGTTCGGACCCCATAGGAAACACAGTAGAGTAGAAGAGTGGTCTTTTCTCAAAAGCAGAGTGTGTTTCTTGTAAGGCGAGCTAGCGTTTGTTTCCCAGTCCTAAATGGAGTTGAATCACATGCAATTTCTGGTCATACGAGCAAGAGTTGTTTTCTGGTAAGAAGAGTCACTATTGTGCTCCCATTGTCACACACAGGGCAAATAGCACTGGCGTCTGTTCCCAGCATGTACAGTGTATTGGACTGAAGAGGTTCTACTGTTCTTGTCAGTTTCCTAAGCAGAATTGAACAAGATATGGCCCGTGTGTGTAGGAAGCACAGTTCTTTTGTTCTGAGCTAGCTCACATTTGGAACTCCATAGGAAACACAGTAGATTAGAAGAGTGCATTTTTCTCAAAAGCAGAGTGTGTTTCTTGTAAGGCGAGCTAGCGTTTGTTTCCCAGTCCTAAATGGAGTTGATTCACATGCAGTTTCTGGTCCTACGAGCAAGAGTTGTTTTCTGGTAAGAAGAGTCACTATTGCGTTCCCATTGCCATACACAGTGCAAATAGCACTGGAGTCTGTACCCAGCATGTACAGCGTATTGGACTGAAGAGGATCTACTGTTCTTTTCAGTTTCCTAAGCAGAGTTGAACTAGATATGGCCCGTGTGTGTAGGAAGCACAGTTCTTTTGTTCTGAGTAAGCTCACTGTTCGGACCCCATAGGAAACACAGTAGAGTAGAAGAGTGCTCTTTTCTCAAAAGCAGAGTGTGTTTCTTGTAAGGCGAGCTAGCGTTTGTTTCCCAGTCCTAAATAGAGTTGAATCACATGCAGTTTCTGGTCATATGAGCAAGAGTTGTTTTCTGGTAAGAAGAGTCACTATTGCGCTCCCATTGTCACACACAGTGCAAATAGCACTGGCGTCTGTTCTCAGCATGTACAGTCTATTGGACTGAAGAGGTTCTACTGTTCTTGTCAGTTTCCTAAGCAGAATTGAACAAGATATGGCCCGTGGGTGTAGGAAGCACAGTTCTTTTGTTCTGAGCAAGCTCA
Organism: Peromyscus eremicus; assembly: GCF_949786415.1. Lineage (NCBI taxonomy): Eukaryota > Metazoa > Chordata > Mammalia > Rodentia > Cricetidae > Peromyscus > Peromyscus eremicus. The sequence goes on along the minus strand of NW_026734575.1, from coordinate 108,319 downwards.
CATTTCGAACCCCATAGGAAACACAGTAGAGCAGAAGAGTGCATTTTTCTCAAAAGCAGAGTGTGTTTCTTGTAAGGCGAGCTAGCGTTTGTTTCCCAGTCCTAAATGGAGTTGAAATACACATGCAGTTTCTGGTCTTACGAGCAAGAGTTCTTTTCTGGTTTTGAAGAGTCACTATTGTGCTCCCTTTGCCATACACAGTGCAAATAGCCCTCGCGTCTGTTCCCAGCAAGTACAGTGTATTGGACTGAAGAGGAGCTACTGTTCTTGTCAGTTTCCTAAGCAGAGTTGAACGAGATATGGCCCATGTGTGTAGGAAGCACAGTTCTTTGGTACTCAGCAAGCTCACTGTTCTGGCCCTATAGGAAACACAGTAGAGTAGAAGAGTGCTCTTTCCTCAAAAGCAGAGTGTGTTTTTTGTAAGGCGAGCTAGCGTTTGTTTCGCAGTCCTAAATGGAGTTGAATCACATGCAGTTTCCGTTCCTATGAGCAAGAGTTGTTTTCTGGTAAGGAAAGTCACTCTTGCACTCCCACTGCTATACACAGTGCAAATAGCACTCGCGTCTGTGCCCAGCAAGCACAGTGTATTGGACTGAAGAGGAGCTACTGTTCTTGTCAGTTTCCTAAGCAGAATTGAACTAGATATGGCCCGTGTGTGTAGGAAGCACAGTTCTTTTGTTCTGAGCAAGCTCACTGTTTGGATCCCATAGGAAACACAGTAGAGTAGAAGAGTGCTCTTTTCTCAAAAGCAGAGTGTGTTTCTTGTAAGGCGAGCTAGCGTTTGTTTCCCAGTCCTAAATGAAGTTGAATCACATGCATTTTCTGGTCCAACGAGCAAGAGTTTTTTCTGGTAATAAGAGTCACAATTGCGCTCCCATTGTCATACTCAGGGCAAATAGCACTGGCTTCTGTTCCCAGGATGTACAGTGTATTAGACTGAAGAGGATCTACTGTTCTTGTCAGTTTCCTAAGCAGAATTGAACTAGATATTTCCCGTGTGTGTAGAAAACACAGTTCTTTTGTTCTGAGCAAGATCACTGTTTGGACCCCATAGGAAACACAGTAGAGTAGAAGAGTGCTCTTTTCTCAAAAGCAGAGTGTGTTTCTTGTAAGGCGAGCTAGCGTTTGTTTCCCAGTTCTAAATGGAGTTGAATCAAATGCAGTTTTTGGTCCTACGAGCAAGAGTTGTTTTCTGGTAAGAAGAGTCACTATTGCGCTCCCTTTGCCATACATAGTGCAAATAGCCCTCTCGTCTGTTCCCAGCAAGTACAGTGTATTGGACTGAAGAGGAACTACTGTTCTTGTCAGTTTCCTAAGCAGAGTTGAACTAGATATGGCCCGTGTGTGTAGGAAGCACAGTTCTTTTGTTCTCAGCAAGCTCACTGTTTGGATCCCATAGGAAACACAGTAGAGTAGAAGAGTGCTCTTTTCTCAAAAGCAGAGTGTGTTTCTTGTAAGGCGAGCTAGCGTTTGTTTCCCAGTCCTAAATGGAGTTGAATCAAATGCAGTTTTTGGTCCTACGAGCAAGAATTGTTTTCTGGTAATAAGAGTCACTATTGTGCTCCCATTGCCATACATAGTACAAATAACACTCGCGTCTGTTTCCAGCAAGTACAGTGTATTGGTGTGAAGAGGAGCTACTGTTCATGTCAGTTTTCTAAGCAAAGTTGAACTAAATAAGGCCCGTGAGTGTAGGAAGCACAGTTCTTTTGTTATGAGCAAGCTCACTGTTCGAACCCCATAGGAATCACAGTAGAGGGAAGAGTGCTCTTTCCTCAAAAGCAGAGTGTGTTTCTTGTAAGGCGAGCTAGCGTTTGTTTCCCAGTAATAAATGGAGTTGAAATACACATGCAGTTTCTGGTCCTACCAGCAAGAGATGTTTTCTGGTTAGAAGAGTCACTATTGCTCTCCCTTTGCCATACACAATGCAAATAGCCCTCGCGTCTGTTCCCAGCAAGTACAGTGTATTGGACTGAAGAGGAGCTACTGTTCTTTCAGTTTCCTAAGCAGAATTGAACAAGATATGGCCCGTGTCTGTAGGAAGCACAGTTCTTTTGTTCTGAGCAAGCTCACATTTCGAACCCCATAGAAAACACAGTAGAGTAGATGAGTGCATTTTTCTCAAAAGCAGAGTGTGTTTCTTGTAAGGCGAGCTAGCGTTTGTTTCCCAGTCCTAAATGGAGTTGAAATACACATGCAGTTTCTGGTCCTACGAGCAAGAGTTGTTTTCTGGTAAGAAGGGTCACTATTGTGCTCCCTTTGCCATACACAGTGCAAATAGCCCTCGCGTCTGTTCCCAGCAATTACAGTGTATTGGACTGAAGAGGAGCTACTGTTCTTGTCATTTTCCTAAGCAGAGTTGAACTAGATATGGCCCATGTGTGTAGGAAGCACAGTTCTTTTGTTCTGAGCAAGCTCACTGTTTGGACCCCATAGGAAACACAGTAGAGTAGAAGAGTGTTCTTTTCTCAAAGCAGGGTGTGTTTCTTGTAAGGCAAGCTAGCGTTTATTTCCCAGTCCTAAATGGAGTTGAATCACATGCAATTTCCTGTCCTACGAGCAAGAGTTGTTTTCTGGTAAGAAGAGTCACTATTGCTCTCCCATTGCCATACACAGTGCAAATAGCACTGGCGTCTGTACCCAGCATGTACAGCGTATTGGACTGAAGAGGATCTACTGTTCTTTTCAGTTTCCTAAGCAGAGTTGAACTAGATATGGCCCGTGTGTGTAGCAAGCGCAGTTCTTTTGTTCTGAGCAATCTCACTGTTCGGACACCATAGGAAACACAGTAGAGTAGAAGAGTGGTCTTTTCTCAAAAGCAGAGTGTGTTTCTTGTAAGGCGAGCTAGCGTTTGTTTCCCAGTCCTAAATGGAGTTGAAATACACTTGCAGTTTTTGGTCTTACGAGCAAGAGTTCTTTTCTGGTTTTGAAGAGTCACTATTGCGCTCCCTTTGCCATACACCGTGCAAATAGCCCTCGCGTCTGTTCCCAGCAAGTACAGTGTATTGGACTGAAGAGGATCTACTGTTCTTGTCAGGTTCCTACGCAGAGTTGAACAAGATATGGCCCATGTGTGTAGGAAGCATAGTTCTTTTGTACTCAGCAAGCTCACTGTTCTGGCCTTATAGGAAACACAGTAGAGTAGAAGAGTGCTCATTCCTCAAAAGCAGAGTGTGTTTATTGTAAGGCGAGCTAGCGTTTGTTTCCTAGTCCTAAATGGAGTTGAATCACATGTAGTTTCCGTTTCTACGAGCAAGAGTTGTTTTCTTGTAAGGAAAGTCACTATTGCGCTCCCATTGCCATACACAGTGCAAATAGCACTGGCGTCTGTACCCAGCATGTACAGCGTATTGGACTGAAGAGGATCTACTGTTCTTTTCAGTTTCCTAAGCAGAGTTGAACTAGATATGGCCCGTGTGTGCAGGAAGCGCAGTTCTTTTGTTCTGAGCAATCTCACTGTTCGGACCCCATAGGAAACACAGTAGAGTAGAAGAGTGCTCTTTTCTCAAAAGCAGAGTGTGCTTCTTGTAAGGCGAGCTAGCGTTTGTTTCCCAGTCCTAAATGGAGTTGAATCACATTCAGTTTCTGGTCCTACGAGCAAGAGTTGTTTTCTGGTAAGAAGAGTCACTATTGCGCTCCCATTGTCACACACAGGGCAAATAGCACTGGCGTCTGTTCTCAGCATGTACAGTCTATTGGACTGAAGAGGTTCTACTGTTCTTGTCAGTTTCCTAAGCAGAATTGAACAAGATATGGCCCGTGGGTGTAGGAAGCACAGTTCTTTTGTTCTGAGCAAGCTCACATTTCGAACCCCATAGGAAACACAGTAGAGTAGAAGAGTGCATTTTTCTCAAAAGCAGAGTGTGTTTCTTGTAAGGCGAGCTAGCGTTTGTTTCCCAGTCCTAAATGGAGTTGAAATACACATGCAGTTTCTGGTCTTACGAGCAAGAGTTCTTTTCTGGTTTTGAAGAGTCACTATTGTGCTCCCTTTGCCATACACAGTGCAAATAGCCCTCGCGTCTCTTCCCAGCAAGTACAGTGTATTGGACTGAAGAGGAGCTACTGTTCTTGTCAGTTTCCTAAGCAGAGTTGAACGAGATATGGCCCATGTGTGTAGGAAGCACAGTTCTTTGGTACTCAGCAAGCTCACTGTTCTGGCCCTATAGGAAACACAGTAGAGTAGAAGAGTGCTCTTTCCTCAAAAGCAGAGTGTGTTTCTTGTAAGGCGAGCTAGCGTTTGTTTCCCAGTCCTAAATGGAGTTGAATCACATGCAGTTTCCGTTCCTATGAGCAAGAGTTGTTTTCTGGTAAGGAAAGTCACTCTTGCACTCCCATTGCTATACACAGTGCAAATAGCACTCGCGTCTGTTCCCAGCAAGTACAGTGTATTGGACTGAAGAGGAGCTACTGTTCTTGTCAGTTTCCTAAGCAGAATTGAAATAGATATGGCCCGTGTGTGTAGGAAGCACAGTTCTTTTGTTCTGAGCAAGCTCACTGTTTGGATCCCATAGGAAACACAGTAGAGTAGAAGAGTGCTCTTTTCTCAAAAGCAGAGTGTGTTTCTTGTAAGGCGAGCTAGCGTTTGTTTCCCAGTCCTAAATGGAGTTGAATCACATGCATTTTCTGGTCCAACGAGCAAGAGTTTTTTCTGGTAATAAGAGTCACAATTGCGCTCCCATTGTCATACTCTGGGCAAATAGCACTGGCCTCTGTTCCCAGGATGTACAGTGTATTAGACTGAAGAGGATCTACTGTTCTTGTCAGTTTCCTAAGCAGAATTGAACTAGATATTTCCCGTGTGTGTAGAAAGCACAGTTCTTTTGTTCTGAGCAAGATCACTGTTTGGACCCCATAGGAAACACAGTAGAGTAGAAGAGTGCTCTTTTCTCAAAAGCAGAGTGTGTTTCTTGTAAGGCGAGCTAGTGTTTGTTTCCCAGTCCTAAAAGGAGTTGAATCACATGCAGTTTCTAGTCCTAAGAGCAAGGGTTGTTTTCTGGTAAGAAGAGTCACTATTGCGCTCCCATTGCCATACACAGTGCAAGTAGCACTGGCGTCTGTACCCAGCATGTACAGTGTATTGGAATGAAGAGGATCTACTGTTCTTGTCAGTTTCCTAAGCAGAGTTGAACTAGATATGGCCCGTGTGTGTAGGAAGCACAGTTCTTTTGTTCTCAGCAAGCTCACTGTTTGGATCCCATAGGAAACACAGTAGAGTAGAAGAGTGCTCTTTTCTCAAAAGCAGAGTGTGTTTCTTGTAAGGTGAGCTAGCGTTTGTTTCCCAGTCCTAAATGGAGTTGAATCAAATGCAGTTTTTGGTCCTACGAGCAAGAGTTGTTTTCTGGTAAGAAGAGTCACTATTGCTCTCCCATTGCCATACACAGTGCAAATAGCACTGGCGTCTGTACCCAGCATGTACAGCGTATTGGACTGAAGAGGATCTACTGTTCTTTTCAGTTTCCTAAGCAGAGTTGAACTAGATATGGCCCCTGTGTGTAGCAAGCGCAGTTCTTTTGTTCTGAGCATTCTCACTGTTCGGACACCATAGGAAACACAGTAGAGTAGAAGAGTGGTCTTTTCTCAAAAGCAGAGTGTGTTTATTGTAAGACGAGCTAGCGTTTGTTTCCCAGTCCTAAATAGAGTTGAATCACATGCAGTTTCTGGTCATACGAGCAAGAGTTGTTTTCTAGTAAGAAGAGTCACTATTGTGCTCCCATTGTCACACACAGGGCAAATAGCACTGGCATCTGTTCCCAGCATGTACAGTCTATTGGACTGAAGAGGTTCTACTGTTCTTATCAGTTTCCTAAGCAGAAATTGAACAAGATATGGTCCGTGTGTGTAGGAAGCACAGTTCTTTTGTTCTGAGCAAGCTCACATTTCGAACCCCATATGAAACACAGTAGAGTAGAAGAGTGCTCTTTTCTCAAAAGCAGAGTGTGTTTCTTGTAAGGTGAGCTAGCGTTTGTTTCCCAGTCCTAAATGGAGTTGAAATACACTTGCAGATTTTGGTCTTACGAGCAAGAGTTCTTTTCTGGTTTTGAAGAGTCACTATTGTGTTCCCTTTGCCATACACCGTGCAAATAGCCCTCGCGTCTGTTCCCAGCAAGTACAGTGTATTGGACTGAAGAGGATCTACTGTTCTTGTCAGGTTCCTACGCAGAGTTGAACAAGATATGGCCCATGTGTGTAGGAAGCACAGTTCTTTTGTACTCAGCAAGCTCACTGTTCTGGCCTTATAGGAAACACAGTAGAGTAGAAGAGTGCTCTTTCCTCAAAAGCAGAGTGTGTTTATTGTAAGGCGAGCTAGCGTTTGTTTCCTAGTCCTAAATGGAGTTGAATCACATGTAGTTTCCGTTTCTACGAGCAAGAGTTGTTTTCTTGTAAGGAAAGTCACTATTGCGCTCCCATTGCCATACACAGTGCAAATAGCACTCGCGTCTGTTCCCAGGAAGTAGAGTGTATTGGACTGAAGAGGAGCTACTGTTCTTGTCAGTTTCCTAAGCAGAATTGAAGTAGTTATGGCCCGTGTGTGTAGGAAGCACAGTTCTTTTGTTCTGAGCAAGCTCACTGTTTGGACCCCATAGGAAACACAGTAGAGTAGAAGAGTGTTCTTTTCTCAAAAGCAGGGTGTGTTTCTTGTAAGGCAAGCTAGCGTTTGTTTCCCAGTCCTAAATGGAGTTGAATCACATGCAGTTTCTGGTCCTACGAGCAAGAGTTGTTTTCTGGTAAGAAGAGTCACTATTGCACTCCCATTGCCATACACAGTGCAAATAGCACTGGCGTCTGTACCCAGCATGTACAGCGTATTGGACTGAAGAGGATCTACTGTTCTTTTCAGTTTCCTAAGCAGAGTTGAACTAGATATGGCCCGTGTGTGTAGGAAGCGCAGTTCTTTTGTTCTGAGCAATCTCACTGTTCGGACCCCATAGGAAACACAGTAGAGTAGAAGAGTGGTCTTTTCTCAAAAGCAGAGTGTGTTTCTTGTAAGGCGAGCTTGCGTTTGTTTCCCAGTCCTAAATGGAGTTGAATCACATGCAGTTTCTGGTCATACGAGCAAGAGTTGTTTTCTGGTAAGAAGAGTCACTATTGTGCTCCCATTGTCACACACAGGGCAAATAGCACTGGCGTCTGTTCCCAGCATGTACAGTGTATTGGACTGAAGAGGTTCTACTGTTCTTGTCAGTTTTCTAAGCAGAATTGAACAAGATATGGCCCGTGTGTGTAGGAAGCACAGTTCTTTTGTTCTGAGCTAGCTCACATTTGGAACTCCATAGGAAACACAGTAGATTAGAAGAGTGCATTTTTCTCAAAAGCAGAGTGTATTTCTTGTAAGGCGAGCTAGCGTTTGTTTCCCAGTCCTAAATGGAGTTGATACACATGCAGTTTCTGGTCCTACGAGCAAAAGTTGTTTTCTGGTAAGAAGAGTCACTATTGTGTTCCCATTGCCATACACAGTGCAAATAGCACTGGAGTCTGTACCCATAATGTACAGCGTATTGGACTGAAGAGGATCTACTGTTCTTTTCAGTTTCCTAAGCAGAGTTGAACTAGATATGGCCCGTGTGTGTAGGAAGCACAGTTCTTTTGTTCTGAGTAAGCTCACTGTTCGGACCCCATAGGAAACACAGTAGAGTAGAAGAGTGCTCTTTTCTCAAAAGCAGAGTGTGTTTCTTGTAAGGCGAGCTAGCGTTTGTTTCCCAGTCCTAAATAGAGTTGAATCACATGCAGTTTCTGGTCATACGAGCAAGAGTTGTTTTCTGGTAAGAAGAGTCACTATTGCGCTCCCATTGTCACACACAGGGCAAATAGCACTGGCGTCTGTTCTCAGCATGTACAGTCTATTGGACTGAAGAGGTTCTACTGTTCTTGTCAGTTTCCTAAGCAGAATTGAACAAGATATGGCCCGTGGGTGTAGGAAGCACAGTTCTTTTGTTCTGAGCAAGCTCACATTTCGAACCCCATAGGAAACACAGTAGAGTAGAAGAGTGCATTTTTCTCAAAAGCAGAGTGTGTTTCTTGTAAGGCGAGCTAGCGTTTGTTTCCCAGTCCTAAATGGAGTTGAAATACACATGCAGTTTCTGGTCTTATGAGCAAGAGTTCTTTTCTGGTTTTGAAGAGTCACTCTTGTGCTCCCTTTGCCATACACAGTGCAAATAGCCCTCGCGTCTGTTCCCAGCAAGTACAGTGTATTGGACTGAAGAGGAGCTACTGTTCTTGTCAGTTTCCTAAGCAGAGTTGAACGAGATATGGCCCGTGTGTGTAGGAAGCACAGTTCTTTTGTTCTGAGCAAGCTCACTGTTTGGATCCCATAGGAAACACAGTAGAGTAGAAGAGTGCTCTTTTCTCAAAAGCAGAGTGTGTTTCTTGTAAGGCGAGCTAGCGTTTGTTTCCCAGTCCTAAATGGAGTTGAATCACATGCATTTTCTGGTCCAACGAGCAAGAGTTTTTTCTGGTAATAAGAGTCACAATTGCGCTCCCATTGTCATACTCAGGGCAAATAGCACTGGCCTCTGTTCCCAGGATGTACAGTGTATTGGACTGAAGAGGATCTGCTGTTCTTGTCAGTTTCCTAAGCAGAATTGAACTAGATATGGCCCGTGGGTGTAGGAAGCACAGTTCTTTTGTTCTGAGCAAGCTCACTGTTTGGACCCCATAGGAAACACAGTAGAGTAGAAGAGTGCTCTTTTCTCAAAAGCAGAGTGTGTTTCTTGTAAGGCGAGCTAGTGTTTGTTTCCCAGTCCTAAAAGGAGTTGAATCACATGCAGTTTCTAGTCCTATGAGCAAGGGTTGTTTTCTGGTAAGAAGAGTCACTATTGCGCTCCCATTGCCATACACAGTGCAAGTAGCACTGGCGTCTGTACCCAGCATGTACAGTGTATTGGAATGAAGAGGATCTACTGTTCTTGTCAGTTTCCTAAGCAGAGTTGAACTAGATATGGCCTGTGTGTGTAGGAAGCACAGTTCTTTTGTTCTGAACAAGCTCACTGTTCAGACCCCATTGGAAAAACAGTAGAGTAGAAGAGTGCTCTTTTCTCAAAATCAGAGTGTGTTTCTTGTAAGGCGAGCTAGCGTTTGTTTCCCAGTTCTAAATGGAGTTGAATCAAATGCAGTTTTTGGTCCTACGAGCAAGAGTTGTTTTCTGGTAAAAAGAGTCACTATTGTGCTCCCTTTGCCATACATAGTGCAAATAGCCCTCTCGTCTGTTCCCAGCAAGTACAGTGTATTGGACTGAAGAGGAACTACTGTTCTTGTCAGTTTCCTAAGCAGAGTTGAACTAGATATGGCCTGTGTGTGTAGGAAGCACAGTTCTTTTGTTCTCAGCAAGCTCACTGTTTGGATCCCATAGGAAACACAGTAGAGTAGAAGAGTGCTCTTTTCTCAAAAGCAGAGTGTGTTTCTTGTAAGGCGAGCTAGCGTTTGTTTCCCAGTCCTAAATGGAGTTGAATCAAATGCAGTTTTTGGTCCTACGAGCAAGAATTGTTTTCTGGTAATAAGAGTCACTATTGTGCTCCCATTGCCATACATAGTACAAATAACACTCGCGTCTGTTTCCAGCAAGTACAGTGTATTGGTGTGAAGAGGAGCTACTGTTCATGTCAGTTTTCTAAGCAAAGTTGAACTAAATAAGGCCCGTGAGTGTAGGAAGCACAGTTCTTTTGTTATGAGCAAGCTCACTGTTCGAACCCCATAGGAATCACAGTAGAGGGAAGAGTGCTCTTTCCTCAAAAGCAGAGTGTGTTTCTTGTAAGGCGAGCTAGCGTTTGTTTCCCAGTAATAAATGGAGTTGAAATACACATGCAGTTTCTGGTCCTACCAGCAAGAGATGTTTTCTGGTTAGAAGAGTCACTATTGCTCTCCCTTTGCCATACACAATGCAAATAGCCCTCGCGTCTGTTCCCAGCAAGTACAGTGTATTGGACTGAAGAGGAGCTACTGTTCTTGTCAGTTTCCTAAGCAGAATTGAACAAGATATGGCCCGTGTCTGTAGGAAGCACAGTTCTTTTGTTCTGAGCAAGCTCACATTTCGAACCCCATAGAAAACACAGTAGAGTAGATGAGTGCATTTTTCTCAAAAGCAGAGTGTGTTTCTTGTAAGGCGAGCTAGCGTTTGTTTCCCAGTCCTAAATGGAGTTGAAATACACATGCAGTTTCTGGTCCTACGAGCAAGAGTTGTTTTCTGGTAAGAAGGGTCACTATTGTGCTCCCTTTGCCATACACAGTGCAAATAGCCCTCGCGTCTGTTCCCAGCAATTACAGTGTATTGGACTGAAGAGGAGCTACTGTTCTTGTCATTTTCCTAAGCAGAGTTGAACTAGATATGGCCCATGTGTGTAGGAAGCACAGTTCTTTTGTTCTGAGCAAGCTCACTGTTTGGACCCCATAGGAAACACAGTAGAGTAGAAGAGTGTTCTTTTCTCAAAGCAGGGTGTGTTTCTTGTAAGGCAAGCTAGCGTTTATTTCCCAGTCCTAAATGGAGTTGAATCACATGCAATTTCCTGTCCTACGAGCAAGAGTTGTTTTCTGGTAAGAAGAGTCACTATTGCTCTCCCATTGCCATACACAGTGCAAATAGCACTGGCGTCTGTACCCAGCATGTACAGCGTATTGGACTGAAGAGGATCTACTGTTCTTTTCAGTTTCCTAAGCAGAGTTGAACTAGATATGGCCCGTGTGTGTAGCAAGCGCAGTTCTTTTGTTCTGAGCAATCTCACCGTTCGGACACCATAGGAAACACAGTAGAGTAGAAGAGTGGTCTTTTCTCAAAAGCAGAGTGTGTTTCTTGTAAGACGAGCTAGCGTTTGTTTCCCAGTCCTAAATAGAGTTGAATCACATGCAGTTTCTGGTCATACGAGCAAGAGTTGTTTTCTAGTAAGAAGAGTCACTATTGTGCTCCCATTGTCACACACAGGGCAAATAGCACTGGCATCTGTTCCCAGCATGTACAGTCTATTGGACTGAAGAGGTTCTACTGTTGTTGTCAGTTTCCTAAGCAGAAATTGAACATGATATGGTCCGTGTGTGTAGGAAGCACAGTTCTTTTGTTCTGAGCAAGCTCACATTTCGAACCCCATATGAAACACAGTAGAGTAGAAGAGTGCTCTTTTCTCAAAAGCAGAGTGTGTTTCTTGTAAGGCGAGCTAGCGTTTGTTTCCCAGTCCTAAATGGAGTTGAAATACACTTGCAGTTTTTGGTCTTACGAGCAAGAGTTCTTTTCTGGTTTTGAAGAGTCACTATTGCGCTCCCTTTGCCATACACCCTGCAAATAGCCCTCGCGTCTGTTCCCAGCAAGTACAGTGTATTGGACTGAAGAGGATCTACTGTTCTTGTCAGGTTCCTACGCAGAGTTGAACAAGATATGGCCCATGTGTGTAGGAAGCACAGTTCTTTTGTACTCAGCAAGCTCACTGTTCTGGCCTTATAGGAAACACAGTAGAGTAGAAGAGTGCTCTTTCCTCAAAAGCAGAGTGTGTTTATTGTAAGGCGAGCTAGCGTTTGTTTCCTAGTCCTAAATGGAGTTGAATCACATGTAGTTTCCGTTTCTACGAGCAAGAGTTGTTTTCTTGTAAGGAAAGTCACTATTGCGCTCCCATTGCCATACACAGTGCAAATAGCACTCGCGTCTGTTCCCAGCAAGTAGAGTGTATTGGACTGAAGAGGAGCTACTGTTCTTGTCAGTTTCCTAAGCAGAATTGAAGTAGTTATGGCCCGTGTGTGTAGGAAGCACAGTTCTTTTGTTCTGAGCAAGCTCACTGTTTGGACCCCATAGGAAACACAGTAGAGTAAAAGAGTGTTCTTTTCTCAAAAGCAGGGTGTGTTTCTCGTAAGGCAAGCTAGCATTTGTTTCCCAGTCCTAAATGGAGTTGAATCACATGCAGTTTCTGGTCCTACGAGCAAGAGTTGTTTTCTGGTAAGAAGAGTCACTATTGCACTCCCATTGCCATACACAGTGCAAATAGCACTGGCGTCTGTACCCAGCATGTACAGCGTATTGGACTGAAGAGGATCTACTGTTCTTTTCAGTTTCCTAAGCAGAGTTGAACTAGATATGGCCCGTGTGTAGGAAGCGCAGTTCTTTTGTTCTGAGCAATCTCACTGTTCGGACCCCATAGGAAACACAGTAGAGTAGAAGAGTGGTCTTTTCTCAAAAGCAGAGTGTGTTTCTTGTAAGGCGAGCTAGCGTTTGTTTCCCAGTCCTAAATGGAGTTGAATCACATGCAATTTCTGGTCATACGAGCAAGAGTTGTTTGCTGGTAAGAAGAGTCACTATTGTGCTCCCATTGTCACACACAGGGCAAATAGCACTGGCGTCTGTTCCCAGCATGTACAGTGTATTGGACTGAAGAGGTTCTACTGTTCTTGTCAGTTTCCTAAGCAGAATTGAACAAGATATGGCCCGTGTGTGTAGGAAGCACAGTTCTTTGTTCTGAGCTAGCTCACATTTGGAACTCCATAGGAAACACAGTAGATTAGAAGAGTGCATTTTTCTCAAAAGCAGAGTGTGTTTCTTGTAAGGCGAGCTAGCGTTTGTTTCCCAGTCCTAAATGGAGTTGATTCACATGCAGTTTCTGGTCCTACGAGCAAGAGTTGTTTTCTGGTAAGAAGAGTCACTATTGCGTTCCCATTGCCATACACAGTGCAAATAGCACTGGAGTCTGTACCCAGCATGTACAGCGTATTGGACTGAAGAGGATCTACTGTTCTTTTCAGTTTCCTAAGCAGAGTTGAACTAGATATGGCCTGTGTGTGTAGGAAGCACAGTTCTTTTGTTCTGAGTAAGCTCACTGTTCAGACCCCATAGGAATCACAGTAGAGTAGAAGAGTGCTCTTTTCTCAAAAGCAGAGTGTGTTTCTTGTAAGGCGAGCTAGCGTTTGTTTCCCAGTCCTAAATAGAGTTGAATCACATGCAGTTTCTGGTCATACGAGCAAGAGTTGTTTTCTGGTAAGAAGAGTCACTATTGCGCTCCCATTGTCACACACAGGGCAAATAGCACTGGCGTCTGTTCTCAGCATGTACAGTCTATTGGACTGAAGAGGTTCTACTGTTCTTGTCAGTTTCCTAAGCAGAATAGAACAAGATATGGCCCGTGGGTGTAGGAAGCACAGTTCTTTTGTTCTGAGCAAGCTCACATTTCGAACCCCATAGGAAACACAGTAGAGTAGAAGAGTGCTCTTTTCTCAAAAGCAGAGTGTGTTTCTTGTAAGGCGAGCTAGCGTTTGTTTCCCAGTCCTAAATGAAGTTGAATCACATGCATTTTCTGGTCCAACGAGCAAGAGTTTTTTCTGGTAATAAGAGTCACAATTGCGCTCCCATTGTCATACTCAGGGCAAATAGCACTGGCTTCTGTTCCCAGGATGTACAGTGTATTAGACTGAAGAGGATCTACTGTTCTTGTCAGTTTCCTAAGCAGAGTTGAACTATATATGGCCCGTGTGTGTAGGAAGCACAGTTCTTTTGTTCTCAGCAAGCTCACTGTTTGGATCCCATAGGAAATACAGTAGAGTAGAAGAGTGCTCTTTTCTCAAAAGCAGAGTGTGTTTCTTGTAAGGTGAGCTAGCGTTTGTTTCCCAGTCCTAAATGGAGTTGAATCAAATGCAGTTTTTGGTCCTACGAGCAAGAGTTGTTTTCTGGTAAGAAGAGTCACTATTGCTCTCCCATTGCCATACACAGTGCAAATAGCACTGGCGTCTGTACCCAGCATGTACAGCGTATTGGACTGAAGAGGATCTACTGTTCTTTTCAGTTTCCTAAGCAGAGTTGAACTAGATATGGCCCCTGTGTGTAGCAAGCGCAGTTCTTTTGTTCTGAGCATTCTCACCGTTCGGACACCATAGGAAACACAGTAGAGTAGAAGAGTGGTCTTTTCTCAAAAGCAGAGTGTGTTTCTTGTAAGACGAGCTAGCGTTTGTTTCCCAGTCCTAAATAGAGTTGAATCACATGCAGTTTCTGGTCATACGAGCAAGAGTTGTTTTCTAGTAAGAAGAGTCACTATTGTGCTCCCATTGTCACACACAGGGCAAATAGCACTGGCATCTGTTCCCAGCATGTACAGTCTATTGGACTGAAGAGGTTCTACTGTTCTTGTCAGTTTCCTAAGCAGAAATTGAACAAGATATGGTCCGTGTGTGTAGGAAGCACAGTTCTTTTGTTCTGAGCAAGCTCACATTTCGAACCCCATATGAAACACAGTAGAGTAGAAGAGTGCTCTTTTCTCAAAAGCAGAGTGTGTTTCTTGTAAGGCGAGCTAGCGTTTGTTTCCCAGTCCTAAATGGAGTTGAAATACACTTGCAGTTTTTGGTCTTACGAGCAAGAGTTCTTTTCTGGTTTTGAAGAGTCACTATTGCGTTCCCTTTGCCATACACCGTGCAAATAGCCCTCGCGTCTGTTCCCAGCAAGTACAGTGTATTGGACTGAAGAGGATCTACTGTTCTTGTCAGGTTCCTACGCAGAGTTGAACAAGATATGGCCCATGTGTGTAGGAAGCACAGTTCTTTTGTACTCAGCAAGCTCACTGTTCTGGCCTTATAGGAAACACAGTAGAGTAGAAGAGTGCTCTTTCCTCAAAAGCAGAGTGTGTTTATTGTAAGGCGAGCTAGCGTTTGTTTCCTAGTCCTAAATGGAGTTGAATCACATGTAGTTTCCGTTTCTACGAGTAAGAGTTGTTTTCTTGTAAGGAAAGTCACTATTGCGCTCCCATTGCCATACACAGTGCAAATAGCACTCGCGTCTGTTCCCAGCAAGTAGAGTGTATTGGACTGAAGAGGAGCTACTGTTCTTGTCAGTTTCCTAAGCAGAATTGAAGTAGTTATGGCCCGTGTGTGTAGGAAGCACAGTTCTTTTGTTCTGAGCAAGCTCACTGTTTGGACCCCATAGGAAACACAGTAGAGTAGAAGAGTGTTCTTTTCTCAAAAGCAGGGTGTGTTTCTCGTAAGGCAAGCTAGCATTTGTTTCCCAGTCCTAAATGGAGTTGAATCACATGCAGTTTCTGGTCCTACGAGCAAGAGTTGTTTTCTGGTAAGAAGAGTCACTATTGCACTCCCATTGCCATACACAGTGCAAATAGCACTGGCGTCTGTACCCAGCATGTACAGCGTATTGGACTGAAGAGGATCTACTGTTCTTTTCAGTTTCCTAAGCAGAGTTGAACTAGATATAGCCCGTGTGTAGGAAGCGCAGTTCTTTTGTTCTGAGCAATCTCACTGTTCGGACCCCATAGGAAACACAGTAGAGTAGAAGAGTGGTCTTTTCTCAAAAGCAGAGTGTGTTTCTTGTAAGGCGAGCTAGCGTTTGTTTCCCAGTCCTAAATGGAGTTGAATCACATGCAATTTCTGGTCATACGAGCAAGAGTTGTTTTCTGGTAAGAAGAGTCACTATTGTGCTCCCATTGTCACACACAGGGCAAATAGCACTGGCGTCTGTTCCCAGCATGTACAGTGTATTGGACTGAAGAGGTTCTACTGTTCTTGTCAGTTTCCTAAGCAGAATTGAACAAGATATGGCCCGTGTGTGTAGGAAGCACAGTTCTTTTGTTCTGAGCTAGCTCACATTTGGAACTCCATAGGAAACACAGTAGATTAGAAGAGTGCATTTTTCTCAAAAGCAGAGTGTGTTTCTTGTAAGGCGAGCTAGCGTTTGTTTCCCAGTCCTAAATGGAGTTGATTCACATGCAGTTTCTGGTCCTACGAGCAAGAGTTGTTTTCTGGTAAGAAGAGTCACTATTGTGTTCCCATTGCCATACACAGTGCAAATAGCACTGGAGTCTGTACCCAGCATGTACAGCGTATTGGACTGAAGAGGATCTACTGTTCTTTTCAGTTTCCTAAGCAGAGTTGAACTAGATATGGCCTGTGTGTGTAGGAAGCACAGTTCTTTTGTTCTGAGTAAGCTCACTGTTCGGACCCCATAGGAAACACAGTAGAGTAGAAGAGTGCTCTTTTCTCAAAAGCAGAGTGTGTTTCTTGTAAGGCGAGCTAGCGTTTGTTTCCCAGTCCTAAATAGAGTTGAATCACATGCAGTTTTTGGTCATACGAGCAAGAGTTGTTTTCTGGTAAGAAGAGTCACTATTGCGCTCCCATTGTCACACACAGTGCAAATAGCCCTGGCGTCTGTTCTCAGCATGTACAGTCTATTGGACTGAAGAGGTTCTACTGTTCTTGTCAGTTTCCTAAGCAGAATTGAACAAGATATGGCCCGTGGGTGTAGGAAGCACAGTTCTTTTGTTCTGAGCAATCTCACATTTCGAACCCCATAGGAAACACAGTAGAGTAGAAGAGTGCATTTTTCTCAAAAGCAGAGTGTGTTTCTTGTAAGGCGAGCTAGCGTTTGTTTCCCAGTCCTAAATGGAGTTGAAATACACATGCAGTTTCTGGTCTTACGAGCAAGAGTTCTTTTCTGGTTTTGAAGAGTCACTATTGTGCTCCCTTTGCCATACACAGTGCAAATAGCCCTCGCGTCTGTTCCCAGCAAGTACAGTGTATTGGACTGAAGAGGAGCTACTGTTCTTGTCAGTTTCCTAAGCAGAGTTGAACGAGATATGGCCCATGTGTGTAGGAAGCACAGTTCTTTGGTACTCAGCAAGCTCACTGTTCTGGCCCTATAGGAAACACAGTAGAGTAGAAGAGTGCTCTTTCCTCAAAAGCAGAGTGTGTTTTTTGTAAGGCGAGCTAGCGTTTGTTTCGCAGTCCTAAATGGAGTTGAATCACATGCAGTTTCCGTTCCTATGAGCAAGAGTTGTTTTCTGGTAAGGAAAGTCACTCTTGCACTCCCATTGCTATACACAGTGCAAATAGCACTCGCGTCTGTTCCCAGCAAGCACAGTGTATTGGACTGAAGAGGAGCTACTGTTCTTGTCAGTTTCCTAAGCAGAATTGAACTAGATATGGCCCGTGTGTGTAGGAAGCACAGTTCTTTGTTCTGAGCAAGCTCACTGTTTGGATCCCATAGGAAACACAGTAGAGTAGAAGAGTGCTCTTTTCTCAAAAGCAGAGTGTGTTTCTTGTAAGGCGAGCTAGCGTTTGTTTCCCAGTCCTAAATGAAGTTGAATCACATGCATTTTCTGGTCCAACGAGCAAGAGTTTTTTCTGGTAATAAGAGTCACAATTGCGCTCCCATTGTCATACTCAGGGCAAATAGCACTGGCTTCTGTTCCCAGGATGTACAGTGTATTAGACTGAAGAGGATCTACTGTTCTTGTCAGTTTCCTAAGCAGAATTGAACTAGATATTTCCCGTGTGTGTAGAAAGCACAGTTCTTTTGTTCTGAGCAAGATCACTGTTTGGACCCCATAGGAAACACAGTAGAGTAGAAGAGTGCTCTTTTCTCAAAAGCAGAGTGTGTTTCTTGTAAGGCGAGCTAGTGTTTGTTTCCCAGTCCTAAAAGGAGTTGAATCACATGCAGTTTCTAGTCCTATGAGCAAGGGTTGTTTTCTGGTAAGAAGAGTCACTATTGCGCTCCCATTGCCATACACAGTGCAAGTAGAACTGGCGTCTGTACCCAGCATGTACAGTGTATTGGAATGAAGAGGATCTACTGTTCTTGTCAGTTTCCTAAGCAGAGTTGAACTATATATGGCCCGTGTGTGTAGGAAGCACAGTTCTTTTGTTCTCAGCAAGCTCACTGTTTGGATCCCATAGGAAATACAGTAGAGTAGAAGAGTGCTCTTTTCTCAAAAGCAGAGTGTGTTTCTTGTAAGGTGAGCTAGCGTTTGTTTCCCAGTCCTAAATGGAGTTGAATCAAATGCAGTTTTTGGTCCTACGAGCAAGAGTTGTTTTCTGGTAAGAAGAGTCACTATTGCTCTCCCATTGCCATACACAGTGCAAATAGCACTGGCGTCTGTACCCAGCATGTACAGCGTATTGGACTGAAGAGGATCTACTGTTCTTTTCAGTTTCCTAAGCAGAGTTGAACTAGATATGGCCCCTGTGTGTAGCAAGCGCAGTTCTTTTGTTCTGAGCATTCTCACTGTTCGGACACCATACGAAACACAGTAGAGTAGAAGAGTGGTCTTTTCTCAAAAGCAGAGTGTGTTTCTTGTAAGACGAGCTAGCGTTTGTTTCCCAGTCCTAAATAGAGTTGAATCACATGCAGTTTCTGGTCATACGAGCAAGAGTTGTTTTCTAGTAAGAAGAGTCACTATTGTGCTCCCATTGTCACACACAGGGCAAATAGCACTGGCATCTGTTCCCAGCATGTACAGTCTATTGGACTGAAGAGGTTCTACTGTTCTTGTCAGTTTCCTAAGCAGAAATTGAACAAGATATGGTCCGTGTGTGTAGGAAGCACAGTTCTTTTGTTCTGAGCAAGCTCACATTTCGAACCCCATATGAAACACAGTAGAGTAGAAGAGTGCTCTTTTCTCAAAAGCAGAGTGTGTTTCTTGTAAGGCGAGCTAGCGTTTGTTTCCCAGTCCTAAATGGAGTTGAAATACACTTGCAGTTTTTGGTCTTACGAGCAAGAGTTCTTTTCTGGTTTTGAAGAGTCACTATTGTGTTCCCTTTGCCATACACCGTGCAAATAGCCCTCGCGTCTGTTCCCAGCAAGTACAGTGTATTGGACTGAAGAGGATCTACTGTTCTTGTCAGGTTCCTACGCAGAGTTGAACAAGATATGGCCCATGTGTGTAGGAAGCACAGTTCTTTTGTACTCAGCAAGCTCACTGTTCTGGCCTTATAGGAAACACAGTAGAGTAGAAGAGTGCTCTTTCCTCAAAAGCAGAGTGTGTTTATTGTAAGGCGAGCTAGCGTTTGTTTCCTAGTCCTAAATGGAGTTGAATCACATGTAGTTTCCGTTTCTACGAGCAAGAGTTGTTTTCTTGTAAGGAAAGTCACTATTGCGCTCCCATTGCCATACACAGTGCAAATAGCACTCGCGTCTGTTCCCAGCAAGTAGAGTGTATTGGACTGAAGAGGAGCTACTGTTCTTGTCAGTTTCCTAAGCAAAATTGAAGTAGTTATGGCCCGTGTGTGTAGGAAGCACAATTCTTTTGTTCTGAGCAAGCTCACTGTTTGGACCCCATAGGAAACACAGTAGAGTAGAAGAGTGTTCTTTTCTCAAAAGCAGGGTGTGTTTCTTGTAAGGCAAGCTAGTGTTTGTTTCCCAGTCCTAAATGGAGTTGAATCACATGCAGTTTCTGGTCCTACGAGCAAGAGTTGTTTTCTGGTAAGAAGAGTCACTATTGCACTCCCATTGCCATACACAGTGCAAATAGCACTGGCGTCTGTACCCAGCATGTACAGCGTATTGGACTGAAGAGGATCTACTGTTCTTTTCAGTTTCCTAAGCAGAGTTGAACTAGATATGGCCCGTGTGTGTAGGAAGCGCAGTTCTTTTGTTCTGAGCAATCTCACTGTTCGGACCCCATAGGAAACACAGTAGAGTAGAAGAGTGGTCTTTTCTCAAAAGCAGAGTGTGTTTCTTGTAAGGCGAGCTTGCGTTTGTTTCCCAGTCCTAAATGGAGTTGAATCACATGCAGTTTCTGGTCATACGAGCAAGAGTTGTTTTCTGGTAAGAAGAGTCACTATTGTGCTCCCATTGTCACACACAGGGCAAATAGCACTGGCGTCTGTTCCCAGCATGTACAGTGTATTGGACTGAAGAGGTTCTACTGTTCTTGTCAGTTTCCTAAGCAGAATTGAACAAGATATGGCCCGTGTGTGTAGGAAGCACAGTTCTTTTGTTCTGAGCTAGCTCACATTTGGAACTCCATAGGAAACACAGTAGATTAGAAGAGTGCATTTTTCTCAAAAGCAGAGTGTGTTTCTTGTAAGGCGAGCTAACGTTTGTTTCCCAGTCCTAAATGGAGTTGATTCACATGCAGTTTCTGGTCCTACGAGCAAGAGTTGTTTTCTGGTAAGAAGAGTCACTATTGTGTTCCCATTGCCATACACAGTGCAAATAGCACTGGAGTCTGTACCCAGCATGTACAGCGTATTGGACTGAAGAGGATCTACTGTTCTTTTCAGTTTCCTAAGCAGAGTTGAACTAGATATGGCCCGTGTGTGTAGGAAGCACAGTTCTTTTGTTCTGAGTAAGCTCACTGTTCGGACCCCATAGGAAACACAGTAGAGTAGAAGAGTGCTCTTTTCTCAAAAGCAGAGTGTGTTTCTTGTAAGGCGAGCTAGCGTTTGTTTCCCAGTCCTAAATAGAGTTGAATCACATGCAGTTTCTGGTCATACGAGCAAGAGTTGTTTTCTGGTAAGAAGAGTCACTATTGCGCTCCCATTGTCACACACAGGGCAAATAGCACTGGCGTCTGTTCTCAGCATGTACAGTCTATTGGACTGAAGAGGTTCTACTGTTCTTGTCAGTTTCCTAAGCAGAATTGAACAAGGTATGGCCCGTGGGTGTAGGAAGCACAGTTCTTTTGTTCTGAGCAAGCTCACATTTCAAACCCCATAGGAAACACAGTAGAGTAGAAGAGTGCATTTTTCTCAAAAGCAGAGTGTGTTTCTTGTAAGGCGAGCTAGCGTTTGTTTCCCAGTCCTAAATGGAGTTGAAATACACATGCAGTTTCTGGTCTTATGAGCAAGAGTTCTTTTCTGGTTTTGAAGAGTCACTCTTGTGCTCCCTTTGCCATACACAGTGCAAATAGCCCTCGCGTCTGTTCCCAGCAAGTACAGTGTATTGGACTGAAGAGGAGCTACTGTTCTTGTCAGTTTCCTAAGCAGAGTTGAACGAGATATGGCCCATGTGTGTAGGAAGCACAGTCCTTTTGTACTCAGCAAGCTCACTGTTCTGGCCCTATAGGAAACACAGTAGAGTAGAAGAGTGCTCTTTCCTCAAAAGCAGAGTGTGTTTTTTGTAAGGCGAGCTAGCGTTTGTTTCGCAGTCCTAAATGGAGTTGAATCACATGCAGTTTCCGTTCCTATGAGCAAGAGTTGTTTTCTGGTAAGGAAAGTCACTCCTGCACTCCCATTGCTATACACAGTGCAAATAGCACTCGCGTCTGTTCCCAGCAAGTACAGTGTATTGGACTGAAGAGGAGCTACTGTTCTTGTCAGTTTCCTAAGCAGAATTGAACTAGATATGGCCCGTGTGTGTAGGAAGCACAGTTCTTTTGTTCTGAGCAAGCTCACTGTTTGGATCCCATAGGAAACACAGTAGAGTAGAAGAGTGGTCTTTTCTCAAAAGCAGAGTGTGTTTCTTGTAAGGCGAGCTAGTGTTTGTTTCCCAGTCCTAAATGGAGTTGAATCACATGCATTTTCTGGTCCAACGAGCAAGAGTTTTTTCTGGTAATAAGAGTCACAATTGTGCTCCCATTGTCATACTCAGGGCAAATAGCACTGGCCTCTGTTCCCAGGATGTACAGTGTATTGGACTGAAGAGGATCTACTGTTCTTGTCAGTTTCCTAAGCAGAATTGAACTAGATATGGCCCGTGTGTGTAGAAAGCACAGTTCTTTTGTTCTGAGCAAGCTCACTTTTTGGACCCCATAGGAAACACAGTAGAGTAGAAGAGTGCTCTTTTCTCAAAAGCAGAGTGTGTTTCTTGTAAGGCGAGCTAGTGTTTGTTTCCCAGTCCTAAAAGGAGTTGAATCACATGCAGTTTCTAGTCCTATGAGCAAGGGTTGTTTTCTGGTAAGAAGAGTCACTATTGCGCTCCCATTGCCATACACAGTGCAAGTAGCACTGGCGTCTGTACCCAGCATGTACAGTGTATTGGAATGAAGAGGATCTACAGTTCTTGTCAGTTTCCTAAGCAGAGTTGAACTAGATATGGCCTGTGTGTGTAGGAAGCACAGTTCTTTTGCTCTGAACAAGCTCACTGTTCAGACCCCATAGGAAACACAGTAGAGTAGAAGAGTGCTCTTTTCTCAAAAGCAGAGTGTGTTTCTTGTAAGGCGAGCTAGCGTTTGTTTCCCAGTTCTAAATGGAGTTGAATCAAATGCAGTTTTTGGTCCTACGAGCAAGAGTTGTTTTCTGGTAAGAAGAGTCACTATTGCGCTCCCTTGGCCATACATAGTGCAAATAGTCCTCTCGTCTGTTCCCAGCAAGTACAGTGTATTGGACTGAAGAGGAACTACTGTTCTTGTCAGTTTCCTAAGCAGAGTTGAACTAGATATGGCCCGTGTGTGTAGGAAGCACAGTTCTTTTGTTCTCAGCAAGCTCACTGTTTGGATCCCATAGGAAACACAGTAGAGTAGAAGAGTGCTCTTTTCTCAAAAGCAGAGTGTGTTTCTTGTAAGGCGAGCTAGCGTTTGTTTCCCAGTCCTAAATGGAGTTGAATCAAATGCAGTTTTTGGTCCTACGAGCAAGAATTGTTTTCTGGTAATAAGAGTCACTATTGTGCTCCCATTGCCATACATAGTACAAATAACACTCGCGTCTGTTTCCAGCAAGTACAGTGTATTGGTGTGAAGAGGAGCTACTGTTCATGTCAGTTTTCTAAGCAAAGTTGAACTAAATAAGGCCCGTGAGTGTAGGAAGCACAGTTCTTTTGTTATGAGCAAGCTCACTGTTCGAACCCCATAGGAATCACAGTAGAGGGAAGAGTGCTCTTTCCTCAAAAGCAGAGTGTGTTTCTTGTAAGGCGAGCTAGCGTTTGTTTCCCAGTAATAAATGGAGTTGAAATACACATGCAGTTTCTGGTCCTACCAGCAAGAGATGTTTTCTGGTTAGAAGAGTCACTATTGCTCTCCCTTTGCCATACACAATGCAAATAGCCCTCGCGTCTGTTCCCAGCAAGTACAGTGTATTGGACTGAAGAGGAGCTACTGTTTCTGTCAGTTTCCTAAGCAGAATTGAACAAGATATGGCCCGTGTCTGTAGGAAGCACAGTTCTTTTGTTCTGAGCAAGCTCACATTTCGAACCCCATAGAAAACACAGTAGAGTAGATGAGTGCATTTTTCTCAAAAGCAGAGTGTGTTTCTTGTAAGGCGAGCTAGCGTTTGTTTCCCAGTCCTAAATGGAGTTGAAATACACATGCAGTTTCTGGTCCTACGAGCAAGAGTTGTTTTCTGGAAAGAAGGGTCACTATTGTGCTCCCTTTGCCATACACAGTGCAAATAGCCCTCGCGTCTGTTCCCAGCAATTACAGTGTATTGGACTGAAGAGGAGCTACTGTTCTTGTCATTTTCCTAAGCAGAGTTGAACTAGATATGGCCCATGTGTGTAGGAAGCACAGTTCTTTTGTTCTGAGCAAGCTCACTGTTTGGACCCCATAGGAAACACAGTAGAGTAGAAGAGTGTTCTTTTCTCAAAGCAGGGTGTGTTTCTTGTAAGGCAAGCTAGCGTTTGTTTCCCAGTCCTAAATGGAGTTGAATCACATGCAATTTCCTGTCCTACGAGCAAGAGTTGTTTTCTGGTAAGAAGAGTCACTATTGCTCTCCCATTGCCATACACAGTGCAAATAGCACTGGCGTCTGTACCCAGCATGTACAGTGTATTGGACTGAATAGGATCTACTGTTCTTGTCAGGTTCCTACGCAGAGTTGAACAAGATATGGCCCATGTGTGTAGGAAGCACAGTTCTTTTGTACACAGCAAGCTCACTGTTCTGGCCTTATAGGAAACACAGTAGAGTAGAAGAGTGCTCTTTCCTCAAAAGCAGAGTGTGTTTATTGTAAGGCGAGCTAGTGTTTGTTTCCCAGTCCTAAATGGAGTTGAATCACATGCAGTTTCCGTTTCTACGAGCAAGAGTTGTTTTCTTGTAAGGAAAGTCACTATTGCGCTCCCATTGCCATACACAGTGCAAATAGCACTCGCGTCTGTTCCCAGCAAGTAGAGTGTATTGGACTGAAGAGGAGCTACTGTTCTTGTCAGTTTCCTAAGCAGAATTGAAGTAGTTATGGCCCGTGTGTGTAGGAAGCACAGTTCTTTTGTTCTGAGCAAGCTCACTGTTTGGACCCCATAGGAAACACAGTAGAGTAGAAGAGTGTTGTTTTCTCAAAAGCAGGGTGTGTTTCTTGTAAGGCAAGCGAGCGTTTGTTTCCCAGTCCTAAATGGAGTTGAATCACATGCAGTTTCTGGTCCTACGAGCAAGAGTTGTTTTCTGGTAAGAAGAGTCACTATTGCACTCCCATTGCCATACACAGTGCAAATAGCACTGGCGTCTGTACCCAGCATGTACAGCGTATTGGACTGAAAAGGATCTACTGTTCTTTTCAGTTTCCTAAGCAGAGTTGAACTAGATATGGCCCGTGTGTGTAGGAAGCGCAGTTCTTTTGTTCTGAGCAATCTCACTGTTCAGACCCCATAGGAAACACAGTAGAGTAGAAGAGTGGTCTTTTCTCAAAAGCAGAGTGTGTTTCTTGTAAGGCGAGCTAGCGTTTGTTTCCCAGTCCTAAATGGAGTTGAATCACATGCAGTTTCTGGTCATACGAGCAAGAGTTGTTTTCTGGTAAGAAGAGTCACTATTGTGCTCCCATTGTCACACACAGGGCAAATAGCACTGGCGTCTGTTCCCAGCATGTACAGTGTATTGGACTGAAGAGGTTTTACTGTTCTTGTCAGTTTCCTAAGCAGAATTGAACAAGATATGGCCCGTGTGTGTAGGAAGCACAGTTCTTTTGTTCTGAGCTAGCTCACATTTGGAACTCCATAGGAAACATAGTAGATTAGAAGAGTGCATTTTTCTCAAAATCAGAGTGTGTTTCTTGTAAGGCGAGCTAGCGTTTGTTTCCCAGTCCTAAATGGAGTTGATTCACATGCAGTTTCTGGTCCTACGAGCAAGAGTTGTTTTCTGGTAAGAAGAGTCACTATTGCGTTCCCATTGCCATACACAGTGCAAATAGCACTGGAGTCTGTACCCAGCATGTACAGCGTATTGGACTGAAGAGGATCTCCTCTCTTTTCAGTTTCCTAAGCAGAGTTGAGCTAGATATGGCCCGTGTGTGTAGGAAGCACAGTTCTTTTGTTCTGAGTAAGCTCACTGTTCGGACCCCATAGGAATCACAGTAGAGTAGAAGAGTGCTCTTTTCTCAAAAGCAGAGTGTGTTTCTTGTAAGGCGAGCTAGCTTTTGTTTCCCAGTCCTAAATAGAGTTGAATCACATGCAGTTTCTGGTCATACGAGCAAGAGTTGTTTTCTGGTAAGAAGAGTCACTATTGCGCTCCCATTGTCACACACAGGGCAAATAGCACTGGCGTCTGTTCTCAGCATGTACAGTCTATTGGACTGAAGAGGTTCTACTGTTCTTGTCAGTTTCCTAAGCAGAATAGAACAAGATATGGCCCGTGTGTGTAGGAAGCACAGTTCTTTTGTTCTGAGCAAGCTCACATTTCGAACCCCATAGGAAACACAGTAGAGTAGAAGAGTGCATTTTTCTCAAAAGCAGAGTGTGTTTCTTGTAAGGCGAGCTAGCGTTTGTTTCCCAGTCCTAAATGGAGTTGAAATACACATGCAGTTTCTGGTCTTACGAGCAAGAGTTCTTTTCTGGTTTTGAAGAGTCACTATTGTGCTCCCTTTGCCATACACAGTGCAAATAGCCCTCGCGTCTGTTCCCAGCAAGTACAGTGTATTGGACTGAAGAGGATCTACTGTTCTTGTCAGTTTCCTAAGCAGAGTTGAACGAGATATGGCCCATGTGTGTAGGAAGCACAGTTCTTTTGTACTCAGCAAGCTCACTGTTCTGGCCCTATAGGAAACACAGTAGAGTAGAAGAGTGCTCTTTCCTCAAAAGCAGAGTGTGTTTTTTGTAAGGCGAGCTAGCGTTTGTTTCGCAGTCCTAAATGGAGTTGAATCACATGCAGTTTCCGTTCCTATGAGCAAGAGTTGTTTTCTGGTAAGGAAAGTCACTCTTGCACTCCCATTGCTATACACAGTGCAAATAGCAATCGCGTCTGTTCCCAGCAAGTACAGTGTATTGGACTGAAGAGGATCTACTGTTCTTGTCAGTTTCCTAAGCAGAATTGAACTAGATATGGCCCGTGTGTGTAGGAAACACAGTTCTTTTGTTCTGAGCAAGCTCACTGTTTGGATCCCATAGGAAACACAGTAGAGTAGAAGAGTGCTCTTTTCTCAAAAGCAGAGTGTGTTTCTTGTAAGGCGAGCTAGCGTTTGTTTCCCAGTCCTAAATGGAGTTGAATCACATGCATTTTCTGGTCCAACGAGCAAGAGTTTTTTCTGGTAATAAGAGTCACAATTGTGCTCCCATTGTCATACTCAGGGCAAATAGCACTGGCCTCTGTTCCCAGGATGTACAGTGTATTGGACTGAAGAGGATCTACTGTTCTTGTCAGTTTCCTAAGCAGAATTGAACTAGATATGGCCCGTGTGTGTAGAAAGCACAGTTCTTTTGTTCTGAGCAAGCTCACTTTTTGGACCCCATAGGAAACACAGTAGAGTAGAAGAGTGCTCTTTTCTCAAAAGCAGAGTGTGTTTCTTGTAAGGCGAGCTAGTGTTTGTTTCCCAGTCCTAAAAGGAGTTGAATCACATGCAGTTTCTAGTCCTATGAGCAAGGGTTGTTTTCTGGTAAGAAGAGTCACTATTGCGCTCCCATTGCCATACACAGTGCAAGTAGCACTGGCGTCTGTACCCAGCATGTACAGTGTATTGGAATGAAGAGGATCTACAGTTCTTGTCAGTTTCCTAAGCAGAGTTGAACTAGATATGGCCTGTGTGTGTAGGAAGCACAGTTCTTTTGTTCTGAACAAGCTCACTGTTCAGACCCCATTGGAAACACAGTAGAGTAGAAGATTGCTCTTTTCTCAAAAGCAGAGTGTGTTTCTTGTAAGGCGAGCTAGCGTTTGTTTCCCAGTTCTAAATGGAGTTGAATCAAATGCAGTTTTTGGTCCTACGAGCAAGAGTTGTTTTCTGGTAAGAAGAGTCACTATTGCGCTCCCTTTGCCATACATAGTGCAAATAGCCCTCTCGTCTGTTCCCAGCAAGTACAGTGTATTGGACTGAAGAGGAACTACTGTTCTTGTCAGTTTCCTAAGCAGAGTTGAACTAGATATGGCCCGTGTGTGTAGGAAGCACAGTTCTTTTGTTCTGAGCAAGCTCACTGTTTGTACCCCATAGGAAACACAGTAGAGTAGAAGAGTGGTCTTTTCTCAAAAGCAGAGTGTGTTTCTTGTAAGGCGAGCTAGCGTTTGTTTCCCAGTCCTAAATGGAGTTGAATCAAATGCAGTTTTTGGTCCTACGAGCAAGAATTGTTTTCTGGTAATAAGGGTCACTATTGTGCTCCCATTGCCATACATAGTACAAATAACACTCGCGTCTGTTTCCAGCAAGTACAGTGTATTGGTGTGAAGAGGAGCTACTGTTCATGTCAGTTTTCTAAGCAAAGTTGAACTAAATAAGGCCCGTGAGTGTAGGAAGCACAGTTCTTTTGTTATGAGCAAGCTCACTGTTCGAACCCCATAGGAATCACAGTAGAGGGAAGAGTGCTCTTTCCTCAAAAGCAGAGTGTGTTTCTTGTAAGGCGAGCTAGCGTTTGTTTCCCAGTAATAAATGGAGTTGAAATACACATGCAGTTTCTGGTCCTACCAGCAAGAGATGTTTTCTGGTTAGAAGAGTCACTATTGCTCTCCCTTTGCCATACACAATGCAAATAGCCCTCGCGTCTGTTCCCAGCAAGTACAGTGTATTGGACTGAAGAGGAGCTACTGTTCTTGTCAGTTTCCTAAGCAGAATTGAACAAGATATGGCCCGTGTCTGTAGGAAGCACAGTTCTTTTGTTCTGAGCAAGCTCACATTTCGAACCCCATAGAAAACACAGTAGAGTAGATGAGTGCATTTTTCTCAAAAGCAGAGTGTGTTTCTTGTAAGGCGAGCTAGCGTTTGTTTCCCAGTCCTAAATGGAGTTGAAATACACATGCAGTTTCTGGTCCTACGAGCAAGAGTTGTTTTCTGGTAAGAAGGGTCACTATTGTGCTCCCTTTGCCATACACAGTGCAAATAGCCCTCGCATCTGTTCCCAGCAATTACAGTGTATTGGACTGAAGAGGATCTACTGTTCTTGTCAGTTTCCTAAGCAGAATTGAACTAGATATTTCCCGTGTGTGTAGAAAGCACAGTTCTTTTGTTCTGAGCAAGATCACTGTTTGGACCCCATAGGAAACACAGTAGAGTAGAAGAGTGCTCTTTTCTCAAAAGCAGAGTGTGTTTCTTGTAAGGCGAGCTAGTGTTTGTTTCCCAGTCCTAAAAGGAGTTGAATCACATGCAGTTTCTAGTCCTATGAGCAAGGGTTGTTTTCTGGTAAGAAGAGTCACTATTGCGCTCCCATTGCCATACACAGTGCAAGTAGAACTGGCGTCTGTACCCAGCATGTACAGTGTATTGGAATGAAGAGGATCTACTGTTCTTGTCAGTTTCCTAAGCAGAGTTGAACTAGATATGGCCCGTGTGTGTAGGAAGCACAGTTCTTTTGTTCTCAGCAAGCTCACTGTTTGGATCCCATAGGAAATACAGTAGAGTAGAAGAGTGCTCTTTTCTCAAAAGCAGAGTGTGTTTCTTGTAAGGTGAGCTAGCGTTTGTTTCCCAGTCCTAAATGGAGTTGAATCAAATGCAGTTTTTGGTCCTACGAGCAAGAGTTGTTTTCTGGTAAGAAGAGTCACTATTGCTCTCCCATTGCCATACACAGTGCAAATAGCACTGGCGTCTGTACCCAGCATGTACAGCGTATTGGACTGAAGAGGATCTACTGTTCTTTTCAGTTTCCTAAGCAGAGTTGAACTAGATATGGCCCCTGTGTGTAGCAAGCGCAGTTCTTTTGTTGTGAGCATTCTCACTGTTCGGACACCATAGGAAACACAGTAGAGTAGAAGAGTGGTCTTTTCTCAAAAGCAGAGTGTGTTTCTTGTAAGACGAGCTAGCGTTTGTTTCCCAGTCCTAAATAGAGTTGAATCACATGCAGTTTCTGGTCATACGAGCAAGAGTTGTTTTCTAGTAAGAAGAGTCACTATTGTGCTCCCATTGTCACACACAGGGCAAATAGCACTGGCATCTGTTCCCAGCATGTACAGTCTATTGGACTGAAGAGGTTCTACTGTTCTTGTCAGTTTCCTAAGCAGAAATTGAACAAGATATGGTCCGTGTGTGTAGGAAGCACAGTTCTTTTGTTCTGAGCAAGCTCACATTTCGAACCCCATATGAAACACAGTAGAGTAGAAGAGTGCTCTTTTCTCAAAAGCAGAGTGTGTTTCTTGTAAGGCGAGCTAGCGTTTGTTTCCCAGTCCTAAATGGAGTTGAAATACACTTGCAGTTTTTGGTCTTACGAGCAAGAGTTCTTTTCTGGTTTTGAAGAGTCACTATTGTGTTCCCTTTGCCATACACCGTGCAAATAGCCCTCGCGTCTGTTCCCAGCAAGTACAGTGTATTGGACTGAAGAGGATCTACTGTTCTTGTCAGGTTCCTACGCAGAGTTGAACAAGATATGGCCCATGTGTGTAGGAAGCACAGTTCTTTTGTACTCAGCAAGCTCACTGTTCTGGCCTTATAGGAAACACAGTAGAGTAGAAGAGTGCTCTTTCCTCAAAAGCAGAGTGTGTTTATTGTAAGGCGAGCTAGCGTTTGTTTCCTAGTCCTAAATCGAGTTGAATCACATGTAGTTTCCGTTTCTACGAGTAAGAGTTGTTTTCTTGTAAGGAAAGTCACTATTGCGCTCCCATTGCCATACACAGTGCAAATAGCACTCGCGTCTGTTCCCAGCAAGTAGAGTGTATTGGACTGAAGAGGAGCTACTGTTCTTGTCAGTTTCCTAAGCAGAATTGAAGTAGTTATGGCCCGTGTGTGTAGGAAGCACAGTTCTTTTGTTCTGAGCAAGCTCACTGTTTGGACCCCATAGGAAACACAGTAGAGTAGAAGAGTGTTCTTTTCTCAAAAGCAGGGTGTGTTTCTTGTAAGGCAAGCTAGTGTTTGTTTCCCAGTCCTAAATGGAGTTGAATCACATGCAGTTTCTGGTCCTACGAGCAAGAGTTGTTTTCTGGTAAGAAGAGTCACTATTGCACTCCCATTGCCATACACAGTGCAAATAGCACTGGCGTCTGTACCCAGCATGTACAGCGTATTGGACTGAAGAGGATCTACTGTTCTTTTCAGTTTCCTAAGCAGAGTTGAACTAGATATGGCCCGTGTGTGTAGGAAGCGCAGTTCTTTTGTTCTGAGCAATCTCACTGTTCGGACCCCATAGGAAACACAGTAGAGTAGAAGAGTGGTCTTTTCTCAAAAGCAGAGTGTGTTTCTTGTAAGGCGAGCTTGCGTTTGTTTCCCAGTCCTAAATGGAGTTGAATCACATGCAGTTTCTGGTCATACGAGCAAGAGTTGTTTTCTGGTAAGAAGAGTCACTATTGTGCTCCCATTGTCACACACAGGGCAAATAGCACTGGCGTCTGTTCCCAGCATGTACAGTGTATTGGACTGAAGAGGTTCTACTGTTCTTGTCAGTTTCCTAAGCAGAATTGAACAAGATATGGCCCGTGTGTGTAGGAAGCACAGTTCTTTTGTTCTGAGCTAGCTCACATTTGGAACTCCATAGGAAACACAGTAGATTAGAAGAGTGCATTTTTCTCAAAAGAAGAGTGTGTTTCTTGTAAGGCGAGCTAACGTTTGTTTCCCAGTCCTAAATGGAGTTGATTCACATGCAGTTTCTGGTCCTACGAGCAAGAGTTGTTTTCTGGTAAGAAGAGTCACTATTGTGTTCCCATTGATATACACAGTGCAAATAGCACTGGAGTCTGTACCCAGCTAGTACAGCGTATTGGACTGAAGAGGATCTACTGTTCTTTTCAGTTTCCTAAGCAGAGTTGAACTAGATATGGCCCGTGTGTGTAGGAAGCACAGTTCTTTTGTTCTGAGTAAGCTCACTGTTCGGACCCCATAGGAAACACAGTAGAGTAGAAGAGTGCTCTTTTCTCAAAAGCAGAGTGTGTTTCTTGTAAGGCGAGCTAGCTTTTGTTTCCCAGTCCTAAATAGAGTTGAATCACATGCAGTTTCTGGTCATACGAGCAAGAGTTGTTTTCTGGTAAGAAGAGTCACTATTGCGCTCCCATTGTCACACACAGGGCAAATAGCACTGGCGTCTGTTCTCAGCATGTACAGTCTATTGGACTGAAGAGGTTCTACTGTTCTTGTCAGTTTCCTAAGCAGAATTGAACAAGATATGGCCCGTGGGTGTAGGAAGCACAGTTCTTTTGTTCTGAGCAAGCTCACATTTCGAACCCCATAGGAAACACAGTAGAGTAGAAGAGTGCATTTTTCTCAAAAGCAGAGTGTGTTTCTTGTAAGGCGAGCTAGCGTTTGTTTCCCAGTCCTAAATGGAGTTGAAATACACATGCAGTTTCTGGTCTTATGAGCAAGAGTTCTTTTCTGGTTTTGAAGAGTCACTCTTGTGCTCCCTTTGCCATACACAGTGCAAATAGCCCTCGCGTCTGTTCCCAGCAAGTACAGTGTATTGGACTGAAGAGGAGCTACTGTTCTTGTCAGGTTCCTACGCAGAGTTGAACAAGATATGGCCCATGTGTGTAGGAAGCACAGTTCTTTTGTACTCAGCAAACTCACTGTTCTGGCCTTATAGGAAACACAGTAGAGTAGAAGAGTGCTCTTTCCTCAAAAGCAGAGTGTGTTTTTTGTAAGGCGAGCTAGCGTTTGTTTCGCAGTCCTAAATGGAGTTGAATCACATGCAGTTTCCGTTCCTATGAGCAAGAGTTGTTTTCTGGTAAGGAAAGTCACTCTTGCACTCCCATTGCTATACACAGTGCAAATAGCAATCGCGTCTGTTCCCAGCAAGTACAGTGTATTGGACTGAAGAGGATCTACTGTTCTTGTCAGTTTCCTAAGCAGAATTGAACTAGATATGGCCCGTGTGTGTAGGAAACACAGTTCTTTTGTTCTGAGCAAGCTCACTGTTTGGATCCCATAGGAAACACAGTAGAGTAGAAGAGTGCTCTTTTCTCAAAAGCAGAGTGTGTTTCTTGTAAGGCGAGCTAGCGTTTGTTTCCCAGTCCTAAATGGAGTTGAATCACATGCATTTTCTGGTCCAACGAGCAAGAGTTTTTTCTGGTAATAAGAGTCACAATTGTGCTCCCATTGTCATACTCAGGGCAAATAGCACTGGCCTCTGTTCCCAGGATGTACAGTGTATTGGACTGAAGAGGATCTACTGTTCTTGTCAGTTTCCTAAGCAGAATTGAACTAGATATGGCCCGTGTGTGTAGAAAGCACAGTTCTTTTGTTCTGAGCAAGCTCACTTTTTGGACCCCATAGGAAACACAGTAGAGTAGAAGAGTGCTCTTTTCTCAAAAGCAGAGTGTGTTTCTTGTAAGGCGAGCTAGTGTTTGTTTCCCAGTCCTAAAAGGAGTTGAATCACATGCAGTTTCTAGTCCTATGAGCAAGGGTTGTTTTCTGGTAAGAAGAGTCACTATTGCGCTCCCATTGCCATACACAGTGCAAGTAGCACTGGCGTCTGTACCCAGCATGTACAGTGTATTGGAATGAAGAGGATCTACAGTTCTTGTCAGTTTCCTAAGCAGAGTTGAACTAGATATGGCCTGTGTGTGTAGGAAGCACAGTTCTTTTGTTCTGAACAAGCTCACTGTTCAGACCCCATTGGAAACACAGTAGAGTAGAAGATTGCTCTTTTCTCAAAAGCAGAGTGTGTTTCTTGTAAGGCGAGCTAGCGTTTGTTTCCCAGTTCTAAATGGAGTTGAATCAAATGCAGTTTTTGGTCCTACGAGCAAGAGTTGTTTTCTGGTAAGAAGAGTCACTATTGCGCTCCCTTTGCCATACATAGTGCAAATAGCCCTCTCGTCTGTTCCCAGCAAGTACAGTGTATTGGACTGAAGAGGAACTACTGTTCTTGTCAGTTTCCTAAGCAGAGTTGAACTAGATATGGCCCGTGTGTGTAGGAAGCACAGTTCTTTTGTTCTGAGCAAGCTCACTGTTTGTACCCCATAGGAAACACAGTAGAGTAGAAGAGTGGTCTTTTCTCAAAAGCAGAGTGTGTTTCTTGTAAGGCGAGCTAGCGTTTGTTTCCCAGTCCTAAATGGAGTTGAATCAAATGCAGTTTTTGGTCCTACGAGCAAGAATTGTTTTCTGGTAATAAGGGTCACTATTGTGCTCCCATTGCCATACATAGTACAAATAACACTCGCGTCTGTTTCCAGCAAGTACAGTGTATTGGTGTGAAGAGGAGCTACTGTTCATGTCAGTTTTCTAAGCAAAGTTGAACTAAATAAGGCCCGTGAGTGTAGGAAGCACAGTTCTTTTGTTATGAGCAAGCTCACTGTTCGAACCCCATAGGAATCACAGTAGAGGGAAGAGTGCTCTTTCCTCAAAAGCAGAGTGTGTTTCTTGTAAGGCGAGCTAGCGTTTGTTTCCCAGTAATAAATGGAGTTGAAATACACATGCAGTTTCTGGTCCTACCAGCAAGAGATGTTTTCTGGTTAGAAGAGTCACTATTGCTCTCCCTTTGCCATACACAATGCAAATAGCCCTCGCGTCTGTTCCCAGCAAGTACAGTGTATTGGACTGAAGAGGAGCTACTGTTCTTGTCAGTTTCCTAAGCAGAATTGAACAAGATATGGCCCGTGTCTGTAGGAAGCACAGTTCTTTTGTTCTGAGCAAGCTCACATTTCGAACCCCATAGAAAACACAGTAGAGTAGATGAGTGCATTTTTCTCAAAAGCAGAGTGTGTTTCTTGTAAGGCGAGCTAGCGTTTGTTTCCCAGTCCTAAATGGAGTTGAAATACACATGCAGTTTCTGGTCCTACGAGCAAGAGTTGTTTTCTGGTAAGAAGGGTCACTATTGTGCTCCCTTTGCCATACACAGTGCAAATAGCCCTCGCATCTGTTCCCAGCAATTACAGTGTATTGGACTGAAGAGGATCTACTGTTCTTGTCAGTTTCCTAAGCAGAATTGAACTAGATATTTCCCGTGTGTGTAGAAAGCACAGTTCTTTTGTTCTGAGCAAGATCACTGTTTGGACCCCATAGGAAACACAGTAGAGTAGAAGAGTGCTCTTTTCTCAAAAGCAGAGTGTGTTTCTTGTAAGGCGAGCTAGTGTTTGTTTCCCAGTCCTAAAAGGAGTTGAATCACATGCAGTTTCTAGTCCTATGAGCAAGGGTTGTTTTCTGGTAAGAAGAGTCACTATTGCGCTCCCATTGCCATACACAGTGCAAGTAGAACTGGCGTCTGTACCCAGCATGTACAGTGTATTGGAATGAAGAGGATCTACTGTTCTTGTCAGTTTCCTAAGCAGAGTTGAACTAGATATGGCCCGTGTGTGTAGGAAGCACAGTTCTTTTGTTCTCAGCAAGCTCACTGTTTGGATCCCATAGGAAATACAGTAGAGTAGAAGAGTGCTCTTTTCTCAAAAGCAGAGTGTGTTTCTTGTAAGGTGAGCTAGCGTTTGTTTCCCAGTCCTAAATGGAGTTGAATCAAATGCAGTTTTTGGTCCTACGAGCAAGAGTTGTTTTCTGGTAAGAAGAGTCACTATTGCTCTCCCATTGCCATACACAGTGCAAATAGCACTGGCGTCTGTACCCAGCATGTACAGCGTATTGGACTGAAGAGGATCTACTGTTCTTTTCAGTTTCCTAAGCAGAGTTGAACTAGATATGGCCCCTGTGTGTAGCAAGCGCAGTTCTTTTGTTGTGAGCATTCTCACTGTTCGGACACCATAGGAAACACAGTAGAGTAGAAGAGTGGTCTTTTCTCAAAAGCAGAGTGTGTTTCTTGTAAGACGAGCTAGCGTTTGTTTCCCAGTCCTAAATAGAGTTGAATCACATGCAGTTTCTGGTCATACGAGCAAGAGTTGTTTTCTAGTAAGAAGAGTCACTATTGTGCTCCCATTGTCACACACAGGGCAAATAGCACTGGCATCTGTTCCCAGCATGTACAGTCTATTGGACTGAAGAGGTTCTACTGTTCTTGTCAGTTTCCTAAGCAGAAATTGAACAAGATATGGTCCGTGTGTGTAGGAAGCACAGTTCTTTTGTTCTGAGCAAGCTCACATTTCGAACCCCATATGAAACACAGTAGAGTAGAAGAGTGCTCTTTTCTCAAAAGCAGAGTGTGTTTCTTGTAAGGCGAGCTAGCGTTTGTTTCCCAGTCCTAAATGGAGTTGAAATACACTTGCAGTTTTTGGTCTTACGAGCAAGAGTTCTTTTCTGGTTTTGAAGAGTCACTATTGTGTTCCCTTTGCCATACACCGTGCAAATAGCCCTCGCGTCTGTTCCCAGCAAGTACAGTGTATTGGACTGAAGAGGATCTACTGTTCTTGTCAGGTTCCTACGCAGAGTTGAACAAGATATGGCCCATGTGTGTAGGAAGCACAGTTCTTTTGTACTCAGCAAGCTCACTGTTCTGGCCTTATAGGAAACACAGTAGAGTAGAAGAGTGCTCTTTCCTCAAAAGCAGAGTGTGTTTATTGTAAGGCGAGCTAGCGTTTGTTTCCTAGTCCTAAATCGAGTTGAATCACATGTAGTTTCCGTTTCTACGAGTAAGAGTTGTTTTCTTGTAAGGAAAGTCACTATTGCGCTCCCATTGCCATACACAGTGCAAATAGCACTCGCGTCTGTTCCCAGCAAGTAGAGTGTATTGGACTGAAGAGGAGCTACTGTTCTTGTCAGTTTCCTAAGCAGAATTGAAGTAGTTATGGCCCGTGTGTGTAGGAAGCACAGTTCTTTTGTTCTGAGCAAGCTCACTGTTTGGACCCCATAGGAAACACAGTAGAGTAGAAGAGTGTTCTTTTCTCAAAAGCAGGGTGTGTTTCTTGTAAGGCAAGCTAGTGTTTGTTTCCCAGTCCTAAATGGAGTTGAATCACATGCAGTTTCTGGTCCTACGAGCAAGAGTTGTTTTCTGGTAAGAAGAGTCACTATTGCACTCCCATTGCCATACACAGTGCAAATAGCACTGGCGTCTGTACCCAGCATGTACAGCGTATTGGACTGAAGAGGATCTACTGTTCTTTTCAGTTTCCTAAGCAGAGTTGAACTAGATATGGCCCGTGTGTGTAGGAAGCGCAGTTCTTTTGTTCTGAGCAATCTCACTGTTCGGACCCCATAGGAAACACAGTAGAGTAGAAGAGTGGTCTTTTCTCAAAAGCAGAGTGTGTTTCTTGTAAGGCGAGCTTGCGTTTGTTTCCCAGTCCTAAATGGAGTTGAATCACATGCAGTTTCTGGTCATACGAGCAAGAGTTGTTTTCTGGTAAGAAGAGTCACTATTGTGCTCCCATTGTCACACACAGGGCAAATAGCACTGGCGTCTGTTCCCAGCATGTACAGTGTATTGGACTGAAGAGGTTCTACTGTTCTTGTCAGTTTCCTAAGCAGAATTGAACAAGATATGGCCCGTGTGTGTAGGAAGCACAGTTCTTTTGTTCTGAGCTAGCTCACATTTGGAACTCCATAGGAAACACAGTAGATTAGAAGAGTGCATTTTTCTCAAAAGAAGAGTGTGTTTCTTGTAAGGCGAGCTAACGTTTGTTTCCCAGTCCTAAATGGAGTTGATTCACATGCAGTTTCTGGTCCTACGAGCAAGAGTTGTTTTCTGGTAAGAAGAGTCACTATTGTGTTCCCATTGATATACACAGTGCAAATAGCACTGGAGTCTGTACCCAGCTAGTACAGCGTATTGGACTGAAGAGGATCTACTGTTCTTTTCAGTTTCCTAAGCAGAGTTGAACTAGATATGGCCCGTGTGTGTAGGAAGCACAGTTCTTTTGTTCTGAGTAAGCTCACTGTTCGGACCCCATAGGAAACACAGTAGAGTAGAAGAGTGCTCTTTTCTCAAAAGCAGAGTGTGTTTCTTGTAAGGCGAGCTAGCTTTTGTTTCCCAGTCCTAAATAGAGTTGAATCACATGCAGTTTCTGGTCATACGAGCAAGAGTTGTTTTCTGGTAAGAAGAGTCACTATTGCGCTCCCATTGTCACACACAGGGCAAATAGCACTGGCGTCTGTTCTCAGCATGTACAGTCTATTGGACTGAAGAGGTTCTACTGTTCTTGTCAGTTTCCTAAGCAGAATTGAACAAGATATGGCCCGTGGGTGTAGGAAGCACAGTTCTTTTGTTCTGAGCAAGCTCACATTTCGAACCCCATAGGAAACACAGTAGAGTAGAAGAGTGCATTTTTCTCAAAAGCAGAGTGTGTTTCTTGTAAGGCGAGCTAGCGTTTGTTTCCCAGTCCTAAATGGAGTTGAAATACACATGCAGTTTCTGGTCTTATGAGCAAGAGTTCTTTTCTGGTTTTGAAGAGTCACTCTTGTGCTCCCTTTGCCATACACAGTGCAAATAGCCCTCGCGTCTGTTCCCAGCAAGTACAGTGTATTGGACTGAAGAGGAGCTACTGTTCTTGTCAGGTTCCTACGCAGAGTTGAACAAGATATGGCCCATGTGTGTAGGAAGCACAGTTCTTTTGTACTCAGCAAACTCACTGTTCTGGCCTTATAGGAAACACAGTAGAGTAGAAGAGTGCTCTTTCCTCAAAAGCAGAGTGTGTTTATTGTAAGGCGAGCTAGCGTTTGTTTCCTAGTCCTAAATGGAGTTGAATCACATGTAGTTTCCGTTTCTACGAGCAAGAGTTGTTTTCTTGTAAGGAAAGTCACTATTGCACTCCCATTGCCATACACAGTGCAAATAGCACTCGCGTCTGTTCCCAGCAAGTAGAGTGTATTGGACTGAAGAGGAGCTACTGTTCTTGTCAGTTTCCTAAGCAGAATTGAAGTAGTTATGGCCCGTGTGTGTAGGAAGCACAGTTCTTTTGTTCTGAGCAAGCTCACTGTTTGGACCCCATAGGAAACACAGTAGAGTAGAAGAGTCTTCTTTTCTCAAAAGCAGGGTGTGTTTCTTGTAGGGCAAGCTAGCGTTTGTTTCCCAGTCCTAAATGGAGTTGAATCACATGCAGTTTCTGGTCCTACGAGCAAGAGTTGTTTTCTGGTAAGAAGAGTCACTATTGCACTCCCATTGCCATACACAGTGCAAATAGCACTGGCGTCTGTACCCAGCATGTACAGCGTATTGGACTGAAGAGGATCTACTGTTCTTTTCAGTTTCCTAAGCAGAGTTGAACTAGATATGGCCCGTGTGTGTAGCAAGCGCAGTTCTTTTGTTCTGAGCAATCTCACTGTTCGGACCCCATAGGAAACACAGTAGAGTAGAAGAGTGGTCTTTTCTCAAAAGCAGAGTGTGTTTCTTGTAAGGCGAGCTAGCGTTTGTTTCCCAGTCCTAAATGGAGTTGAATCACATGCAGTTTCTGGTCCTACGAGCAAGAGTTGTTTTCTGGTAAGAAGAGTCACTATTGTGCCCCCATTGTCACACACAGGGCAAATAGCACTGGCGTCTGTTCCCAGCATGTACAGTGTATTGGACTGAAGAGGTTCTACTGTTCTTGTCAGTTTCCTAAGCAGAATTGAACAAGATATGGCCCGTGTGTGTAGGAAGCACAGTTCTTTTGTTCTGAGCTAGCTCACATTTGGAACTCCATAGGAAACACAGTAGATTAGAAGAGTGCATTTTTCTCAAAAGCAGACTGTGTTTCTTGTAAGGCGAGCTAGCGTTTGTTTCCCAGTCCTAAATGGAGTTGATTCACATGCAGTTTCTGGTCCTACGAGCAAGAGTTGTTTTCTGGTAAGAAGAGTCACTATTGTGTTCCCATTGCCATACACAGTGCAAATAGCACTGGAGTCTCTACCCAGCATGTACAGCGTATTGGACTGAAGAGGATCTACTGTTCTTTTCAGTTTCCTAAGCAGAGTTGAACTAGATATGGCCCGTGTGTGTAGGAAGCACAGTTCTTTTGTTCTGAGTAAGCTCACTGTTCGGACCCCATAGGAAACACAGTAGAGTAGAAGAGTGCTCTTTTCTCAAAAGCAGAGTGTGTTTCTTGTAAGGCGAGCTAGCGTTTGTTTCCCAGTCCTAAATAGAGTTGAATCACATGCAGTTTCTGGTCATACGAGCAAGAGTTGTTTTCTGGTAAGAAGAGTCACTATTGCGCTCCCATTGTCACACACAGGGCAAATAGCACTGGCGTCTGTTCTCAGCATGTACAGTCTATTGGACTGAAGAGGTTCTACTGTTCTTGTCAGTTTCCTAAGCAGAATAGAACAAGATATGGCCCGTGGGTGTAGGAAGCACAGTTCTTTTGTTCTGAGCAAGCTCCCATTTCGAACCCCATAGGAAACACAGTAGAGTAGAAGAGTGCATTTTTCTCAAAAGCAGAGTGTGTTTCTTGTAAGGCGAGCTAGCGTTTGTTTCCCAGTCCTAAATGGAGTTGAAATACACATGCAGTTTCTGGTCTTACGAGCAAGAGTTCTTTTCTGGTTTTGAAGAGTCACTATTGTGCTCCCTTTGCCATACACAGTGCAAATAGCCCTCGCGTCTGTTCCCAGCAAGTACAGTGTATTGGACTGAAGAGGATCTACTGTTCTTGTCAGTTTCCTAAGCAGAGTTGAACGAGATATGGCCCATGTGTGTAGGAAGCACAGTTCTTTTGTACTCAGCAAGCTCACTGTTCTGGCCCTATAGGAAACACAGTAGAGTAGAAGAGTGCTCTTTCCTCAAAAGCAGAGTGTGTTTTTTGTAAGGCGAGCTAGCGTTTGTTTCGCAGTCCTAAATGGAGTTGAATCACATGCAGTTTCCGTTCCTATGAGCAAGAGTTGTTTTCTGGTAAGGAAAGTCACTCTTGCACTCCCATTGCTATACACAGTGCAAATAGCAATCGCGTCTGTTCCCAGCAAGTACAGTGTATTGGACTGAAGAGGAGCTACTGTTCTTGTCAGTTTCCTAAGCAGAATTGAACTATATATGGCCCGTGTGTGTAGGAAACACAGTTCTTTTGTTCTGAGCAAGCTCACTGTTTGGATCCCATAGGAAACACAGTAGAGTAGAAGAGTGCTCTTTTCTCAAAAGCAGAGTGTGTTTCTTGTAAGGCGAGCTAGCGTTTGTTTCCCAGTCCTAAATGGAGTTGAATCACATGCATTTTCTGGTCCAACGAGCAAGAGTTTTTTCTGGTAATAAGAGTCACAATTGTGCTCCCATTGTCATACTCAGGGCAAATAGCACTGGCCTCTGTTCCCAGGATGTACAATGTATTGGACTGAAGAGGATCTACTGTTCTTGTCAGTTTCCTAAGCAGAATTGAACTAGATATGGCCCGTGTGTGTAGAAAGCACAGTTCTTTTGTTCTGAGCAAGCTCACTTTTTGGACCCCATAGGAAACACAGTAGAGTAGAAGAGTGCTCTTTTCTCAAAAGCAGAGTGTGCTTCTTGTAAGGCGAGCTAGTGTTTGTTT
This sequence comes from Peromyscus eremicus, assembly GCF_949786415.1. Classification (NCBI taxonomy): domain Eukaryota; kingdom Metazoa; phylum Chordata; class Mammalia; order Rodentia; family Cricetidae; genus Peromyscus; species Peromyscus eremicus. The sequence goes on along the minus strand of NW_026734575.1, from coordinate 68,156 downwards.
CCCAGTCCTAAAAGGAGTTGAATCACATGCAGTTTCTAGTCCTATGAGCAAGGGTTGTTTTCTGGTAAGAAGAGTCACTATTGCGCTCCCTTTGCCATACATAGTGCAAATAGCCCTCTCGTCTGTTCCCAGCAAGTACAGTGTATTGGACTGAAGAGGAACTACTGTTCTTGTCAGTTTCCTAAGCAGAGTTGAACTAGATATGGCCCGTGTGTGTAGGAAGCACAGTTCTTTTGTTCTCAGCAAGCTCACTGTTTGGATCCCATAGGAAACACAGTAGAGTAGAAGAGTGCTCTTTTCTCAAAAGCAGAGTGTGTTTCTTGTAAGGCGAGCTAGCGTTTGTTTCCCAGTCCTAAATGGAGTTGAATCAAATGCAGTTTTTGGTCCTACGAGCAAGAATTGTTTTCTGGTAATAAGGGTCACTATTGTGCTCCCATTGCCATACATAGTACAAATAACACTCGCGTCTGTTTCCAGCAAGTACAGTGTATTGGTGTGAAGAGGAGCTACTGTTCATGTCAGTTTTCTAAGCAAAGTTGAACTAAATAAGGCCCGTGAGTGTAGGAAGCACAGTTCTTTTGTTATGAGCAAGCTCACTGTTCGAACCCCATAGGAATCACAGTAGAGGGAAGAGTGCTCTTTCCTCAAAAGCAGAGTGTGTTTCTTGTAAGGCGAGCTAGCGTTTGTTTCCAAGTAATAAATGGAGTTGAAATACACATGCAGTTTCTGGTCCTACCAGCAAGAGATGTTTTCTGGTTAGAAGAGTCACTATTGCTCTCCCTTTGCCATACACAATGCAAATAGCCCTCGCGTCTGTTCCCAGCAAGTACAGTGTATTGGACTGAAGAGGAGCTACTGTTCTTGTCAGTTTCCTAAGCAGAATTGAACAAGATATGGCCCGTGTCTGTAGGAAGCACAGTTCTTTTGTTCTGAGCAAGCTCACATTTCGAACCCCATAGAAAACACAGTAGATTAGATGAGTGCATTTTTCTCAAAAGCAGAGTGTGTTTCTTGTAAGGCGAGCTAGCGTTTGTTTCCCAGTCCTAAATGGAGTTGAAATACACATGCAGTTTCTGGTCCTACGAGCAAGAGTTGTTTTCTGGTAAGAAGGGTCACTATTGTGCTCCCTTTGCCATACACAGTGCAAATAGCCCTCGCGTCTGTTCCCAGCAATTACAGTGTATTGGACTGAGGAGGAGCTACTGTTCTTGTCATTTTCCTAAGCAGAGTTGAACTAGATATGGCCCATGTGTGTAGGAAGCACAGTTCTTTTGTACTCAGCAAGCTCACTGTTCTGGCCCTATAGGAAAAACAGTAGAGTAGAAGAGTGCTCTTTCCACAAAAGCAGAGTTTGTTTATTGTAAGGCGAGCTAGCGTTTGTTTCGCAGTCCTAAATGGAGTTGAATCACATGCAGTTTCCGTTCTTAGGAGCAAGAGTTGTTTTCTGGTAAGGAAAGTCACTATTGCGCTCCCATTGCCATACACAGTGCAAATAGCACTGGCGTCTGTACCCAGCATGTACAGTGTATTGGACTGAAGAGGATCTACTGTTCTTGTCAGTTTTCTAAGCAGAATTGAACTAGATATGGCCCGTGTGTGTAGGAAGCACAGTTCTTTTGTTCTGAGCAAGGTCACTGTTTGGACCCCATAGGAAACACAGTAGAGTAGAAGAATGCTCTTTTCTCAAAAGCAGAGTGTGTTTCTTGTAAGGCGAGCTAGCGTTTGTTTCGCAGTCCTAAATGGAGTTGAATCACATGCAGTTTCTGGTCCTACGAGCAAGAGTTGTTTTCTGGTAGAAAAAGTCACTATTGCGCTCCCATTGCCATACACAGTGCAAATAGCACTGGCGTCTTTACCCAGCATGTACTGTGTATTGGACTGAAGAGGATCTACTGTTCTTGTCAGTTTCCTAAGCAGAATTGAACTAGATATGGCCCGTGTGTGTAGGAAGCACAGTTCTTTTGTTCTGAGCAAGCTCACATTTCGAACCCCGTAGAAAACACAATAGAGTAGAAGAGTGCATTTTTCTCAAAAGCAGAGTGTGTTTCTTGTAAGGTGAGCTAGCGTTTGTTTCGCAGTCCTAAATGGAGTTGAAATACACATGAAGTTTCTGGACCTACGAGCAAGAGTTGTTTTCTGGTAAGAAGAGTCACTATTGCGCTCCCTTTGCCATACATCGTGCAAATAGCCCTCGCATCTGTTCCCAGCAAGTACAGTGTATTGGACTGAAGAGGAGCTACTGTTCTTGTCAGTTTCCTAAGCAGAGTTGAACTAGATATGGTCCATGTGTGTAGGAAGCACAGTTCTTTTGTTCTGAGCAAGCTCACTGTTCTGGCCCTATAGGAAACACAGTAGAGTAGAAGAGTGCTCTTTCCTCAAAAGCAGAGTGTGTTTTTGTAAGGTGAGCTAGCGTTTCTTTCCCAGTCCTAAATGGAGTTGAATCACATGCAGTTTCTGGTCCTATGAGCAAGGGTTGTTTTCTGGTAAGAAGAGTCACTATTGCGCTCCCATTGCCATACACAGTGCAAATAGCACTGGCGTCTGTACCCAGCATGTACAGCGTATTGGAATGAAGAGGATCTACTGTTCTTTTCAGTTTCCTAAGCAGAGTAGAACTAGATATGTCCCGTGTTTGTAGGAAGCACAGTTCTTTTGTTCTAAACAAGCTCACTGTTCGGACGCCATAGGAAACACAGTAGAGTAGAAGAGTGCTCTTTTCTCAAAAGCAGAGTGTGTTTCTTGTAAGGCGAGCTAGCGTTTGTTTCCCTGTCTTAAATGGAGTTGAATTACATGCAGTTTCTCGTCCTATGAGCAAGGGTTATTTTCTTGTAAGAAGAGTCACTATTGCGCTCCCATTGCCATACACAGTGCAAATAGCACTGGCGTCTGTACCCAGCATGTACAGCGTATTGGAATGAAGAGGATCTCCTGTTCTTTTCAGTTTCCTAAGCCGAGTTGAACTAGATATGGCCCGTGTGTGTAGGAAGCACAGTTCTTTTGTTCTGAACAAGCTCACTGTTCGGACCGCATAGGAAACACAGTAGAGTAGAAGAGTGCTCTTTTCTCAAAAGCAGAGTGTGTTTCTTGTAAGGCGAGCTAGCGTTTGTTTCCTAGTCCTAAATGGAGTTGAATCAAATGCAGTTTTTGGTCCTACGATCAAGAGTTGTTTTCTGGTAAGAAGAGTTACTATTGCGCTCCCTTTGCCATACATAGTGCAAATAGCCCTCTCGTCTGTTTCCAGCAAGTACAGTGTATTGGACTGAAGAGGAGCTACTGTTCTTGTCAGTTTCCTAAGCAGAGTTGAACTAGATATGGGCCGTGTGTGTAGGAAGCACAGTTCTTTTGTTCTCAGCAAGCTCACTGTTCGGACCCCATAGAAAACACAGTAGAGTAGAAGAGTGCTCTTTTCTCAAAAGCAGAGTGTGTTTCTTGTAAGGCGAGCTAGCGTTTGTTTCCCAGTCCTAAATGGAGTTGAATCAAATGCAGTTTTTGGTCCTACGAGCAAGAGTTGTTTTCTGGTAAGAAGAGTCACTATTGCGCTCCCTTTGCCATACACAATGCAAATAGCACTGGCGTCTGTTCCCAGCAAGTACAGTGTATTGGACTGAAGAGGAGCGACTGTTCATGTCAGTTTCCTAAGCAGAGTTGAACGAGATATGGCCCATGTGTGTAGGAAGCACAGTTCTTTTGTATTCAGCAAGCTCACTGTTCTGGCCCTATAGGAAACACAGTAGAGTAGAAGAGTGCTCTTTTCTCAAAAGCAGAGTGTGTTTCTTGTAAGGTGAGCTAGCGTTTGTTTCCCAGTACTAAATGGAGTTGAATCACATGCAGTTTCCGTTCCTACGAGAAAAAGAGTTGTTTTCTGGTAAGGAAAGTCACTATTGCGCTCCCATTTCCATACACAGTGCAAATAGCCCTCACGTCTGTTCCCATCAAGTACAGTGTATTGGACTGAATAGGAGCTACTCTTCTCGTCAGTTTCCTAAGCAGAATTGAACTAGATATGGCCCGTTTGTGTAGGAAGCACAGTTCTTTTGTACTCAGCAAGCTCAATATTTGGACCCCATAGGAAAAACAGTAGAGTAGACGAGTGCTCTTTTCTCAAAAGCAGAGTGTGTTTCTTGTAAGGCGAGCTAGCATTTATTTCCCAGTCCTAAATGGAGTTGAAATACACATGCAGTTTCTGGTCCTACCAGCAAGAGTTGTTTTCTGGTTAGAAGAGTCACTATTGCGCTCCCTTTACCATACACAATGCAAATAGCCCTCGCGTCTGTTTCCAGCAAGTACAGTGTATTGTACTGAAGAGGAGCTACTGTTCTTGTCAGTTTCCTAAGCAGGGTTGAACTAGATATGGCCCATGTGTGTAGGAAGCACATTTCTTTTGTTCTCAGCAAGCTCATATTTCGAACCCCATAGAAAACACAGTAGAGTAGAAGAGTGCATTTTTCTCAAAAGCAGAGTGTGTTTCTTGTAAGGTGAGCTAGCGTTTGTTTCCCAGTCCTAAATGGAGTTGAAATACACATGCAGTTTCTGGTCCTACGAGCAAGAGTTGTTTTCTGGTAAGAAGAGTCACTATTGCGCTCCCTTTGCCATACACAGTGCAAATAGCCCTCATGTCTGTTCCCAGCAAGTACAGTGTATTGGACTGAAGAGGAGCTACTGTTCTTGTCATTTTCCTAAGCAGAGTTGAACTAGATATGGCCCATGTGTGTAGGAAGCACAGTTCTTTTGTACTCAGCAAGCTCACAGTTCTGGCCCTATAGGAAACACAGTAGAGTAGAAGAGTGCTCTTTCCTCAAAAGCAGAGTGTGTTTTTGTAAGGCGAGCTAGCGTTTGTTTCACAGACCTAAACGGAGTTGAATCACATGCAGTTTCCATTCCTACGAGCAAGAGTTGTTTTCTGGTAAGGTAAGTCACTATTGCGCTCCCATTGCCATACACAGTGCAAATAGCTCTCGCGTCTGTTCCCAGCAAGTACAGTGTATTGGACTGAAGAGGAGCTACTGTTCTTGTCAGTTTCCTAAGCAGAAATGAACTAGATATGGCCCGTGTGTGTAGGAAGCACAGTTCTTTTGTTCTGAGCAAGCTCACTGTTTGGACCCCATAGGAAACACAGTAGAGTAGACGAGTGCTCTTTTCTCAAAAGCAGAGTGTGTTTCTTGTAAGGCGAGCTAGCGTTGGTTTCCCAGTCCTAAATGGAGTTGAATCACATGCAGTTTCTTGTCCTACGAGCAAGAGTTGTTTTCTGGTAAGAAGAGTCACTATTGCGCTCCCATTGCCATACACAGTGCAAATAGCACTCGCGTCTGTTCCCAGCAAGTACAGTGTATTGGACTGAAGAGGAGCTACTGTTCTTTTCAGTTTCCTAAGCAGAATTGAACTAGATATGGACCGTGTGTGTAGGAAGCACAGTTCTTTTGTTATGAGCAAGTTCACTGTTTGGACCCCATAGGAAACACAGTAGAGTAGAAGAGTGCTCTTTTCTCAAAAGCAGAAAGTGTTTCTTGTAAGGCGAGCTAGCGTTTGTTTCCCAGTCCTAAATGGAGTTGAATCACATGCAGTTTCTGGTCCTACGAGCAAGAGTTGTTTTCTGGTAAGAAGAGTCACTATTGCGCTCCCATTGCCATACACAGTGCAAATAGCACTGGAGTCTGTACCCAGCATGTACAGCGTATTGGACTGAAGAGGATCTACTGTTCTTTTCAGTTTCCTAAGCAGAGTTGAACTAGATATGGCCCGTGAGTGTAGGAAGCACAGTTCTTTTGTTCTGAGCAAGCTCACTGTTCGGACCCCATAGGAAACACAGTAGAATAGAAGAGTGCTCTTTTCTCAAAAGCAGAGTGTGTTTCTTGTAAGGCGAGCTAGCTTTTGTTTCCCAGTCCAAAATGGAGTTGAATCACATGCAGTTTCTGGACCTACGAGCAAGAGTTGTTTTCTGGTAAGAAGAGTCACTATTGTTCTCCCATTGTCACACACAGGGCAAATAGCACTGGCGTCTGTTCCTAGCTTGTACAGTCTATTGGACTGAAGAGGTTCTACTCTTCTTGTCAGTTTCCTATGCAGAATTGAACATGATATAGCCCGTGTGTGTAGGAAGCACAGTTCTTTTGTTCTGAGCAAGCTCACATTTCGAACCCCATAGGAAACACAGTAGAGAGAAGAGTGCTCTTTTCTCAAAAGCAGAGTGTGTTGCTTGTAAGGCGAGATAGCGTTTGTTTCCCAGTTCTAAATGGAGTTGAAATACACATGCAGTTTCTGGTCCTACGAGCAAGAGTTGTTTTCTCGTAAGAAGAGTCACTGTTGCACTCCCTTTGCCATACACAGTGCAAATACCCTCGCGTCTCTTCCCAGCAAGTACAGTGTATTGGACTGAAGAGGAGCTACTGTTCTTGTCAGTTTCCTAAGCAGAGTTGAACTAGATATGGTCCATGTGTGTAGGAAGCACAGTTCTTTTGTTCTGAGCAAGCTCACTGTTCTGGCCCTATAGGAAACACAGTAGAGTAGAAGAGTGCTGTTTCCTCAAAAGCAGAGTGTGTTTTTGTAAGGTGAGCTAGCGTTTGTTTCCTAGTCCTAAATGGAGTTGAATCACATGCAGTTTCCGTTCCTACGAGCAACAGTTGTTTTCTGGTAAGGAAAGTCACTATTGTGCTCCCATTGCCATACACAGTGCAAATAGCACTGGCGTCTGTACCCAGCATGTACAGTGTATTGGACTGAAGAGGATCTACTGTTCTTGTCAGTTTCCGAAGCAGAATTGAACTAGATATGGCCCGTGCGTGTAGGAAGCACAGTTCTTTTGTTCTCATCAAGCTCACTGTCGGACCCCATAGAAAACACAGTAGAGTAGAAGAGTGCTCCTTTCTCAAAAGCAGAGTGTGTTTCTTGTAAGGCGAGCTAGCGTTTGTTTCCCAGTCCTAAATGGAGTTGAATCACATGCAGTTTCTGGTCCTACGAGCAAGGTTTGTCTTCTGGTAAGAAGAGTCACTATTGCGGTCCCATTGCCATACACAGTACAAATAGCACTGGCGTCTGTACCCGCATGTACAGCGTATTGGACTGAAGAGGATCTACTGTTCTTTTCAGTTTCCTAAGCAGAGTTGAACTAGATATGGCCCATGTGTGTAGGAAGCACAGTTCTTTTTTTCTGAGCAAGCTCACTGTTCGGACCCCATAGGAAACATAGTAGAGTAGAAGAGTGCTCTTTTCTCAAAAGCAGAGTGTGTTTCTTGTAAGGCGAGCTAGCGTTTGTTTCCCAGTCCTAAATGGAGTTGAATCAAATGCAGTTTTTGGTCCTACGAGCAAGAGTTGTTTTCTGGTAAGAAGAGTGACTATTGTGCTCCCTTTGCCATACATAGTGCAAATATCCCTCTCGTCTGTTCCCAGCAAGTACAGTGTATTGGACTGAAGAGGAGCTACTGTTCTTGTCAGTTTCCTAAGCAGAATTGAACTAGATATGGCCCGTGTGTGTAGGAAGCACAGTTCTTTTGTTCTGAGCAAGCTCACTGTTCGGACCCCATAGAAAACACAGTAGAGTAGAAGAGTGCTCTTTTCTCAAAAGCAGAGTGGGTTTCTTGTAAGGCGAGCTAGCGTTTGTTTGCCAGTCCTAAAAGGAGTTGAATCAAATGCAGTTTTTGGTCCTACGAGCAAGAGTTGTTTTCTGGTAAGAAGAGTCACTATTGCGCTCCCTTTGCTATACATAGTACAAATAACACTCGCGTCTGTTTCCAGCAAGTACAGTGTATTGGTCTGAAGAGGAGCTACTGTTCATGTCAGTTTCCTAAGAAAAGTTGAACTAGATAAGGCCCGTGTGTGTAGGAAGCACAGTTCTTTGTTCTGAGCAAGCTCACTGTTCGAACCCCATAGGAAACACAGTAGACAGAAGAGTGCTCTTTTCTCAAAAGCAGAGTGTGTTTCCTGTAAGGCGAGCTACCGTTTGTTTCCCAGTCCTAAATGGAGTTGAATCAAATGCAGTTTCCGTTCCTACGAGCAAGAGATGTTTTTTGGTAAGAAGAGTCACTCTTGTGCTCCCATTGCCATACACAGTGCAATTAGCACTTGCGTCTTTTCCAATCAAGTACAGTGTATTGGACTGAAGAGGAGATACTGTTCTTGTCAGTTTCCTGAGCAGAGTTGAACTAGATATGGCCCGTTTGTATAGGAAGCCCAGTTCTTTTGTTCTGAACAAGCTCACTTTCTGGCCCTATAGGAAACACAGTAGAGTAGAAGAGTGCTCTTTTCTCAAAAGCAGAGTGTGTTTCTTGTAAGGCGTAAGCAGAATTGAACTAGATACGGCCATGTGTGTAGGAAGCACAGTTCTTTTGTTCTGAGCAAGCTCACTGTTCTGGCCCTATAGGAAACACAGTAGAGTAGAAGAGTGCTCTTTTCTCAAAAGCAGAGAGTATTTCTTGTAAGGCGAGATAGCGTTTGCTTCCCAGACCTAAATGGAGTTGAATCACATGCAGTTTCTGGTCCTACAAGCAAGAGTTGTTTTCTGGTAAGAAGAGTCACTATTGCGCTCGCATTGTCATACACAGGGCAAATAGCACTGGCGTCTGTTCCCAGCCGGTACAGTGTATTGGACTGAAGAGGATCTACTGTTCTTGTCAGTTTCCTCTGCAGAGTTGAACTAGATATGGCCCGTGTGTGTAGGAAGCACAGTTCATTTGTCCTGAGCAAGCTTACTGTGCGGACCCCATAGGAAACACATTAGAGTAGATGTGTGTCCTATTCTCAAAAGCAGAGTGTGTTTCTTGTAAGGCGAGCTAGCGTTTTATTTCCTAGTCCTAAATGGAGTTGAATCAAATGCAGTTTTTGGTCCTACGAGCAAGAGTTGTTTTCTGGTAAGAAGAGTGACTATTGTGCTCCCTTTGCCATACATAGTGCAAATAGCCCTCTCGTATGTTCCCAGCAAGTACAGTGTATTGGACTGAAGAGGAGCTACTGTTCTTGTCAGTTTCCTAAGCAGAAATGAACTAGATATGGCCCGTGTGTGTAGGAAGCACAGTTCTTTTGTTCTGAGCAAGCTCACTGTTTGGACCCCATAGGAAACACAGTACAGTAGAAGAGTGCTCTTTTCTCAAAAGCAGAGTGTGTTTCTTGTAAGGCGAGCTAGCGTTGGTTTCCCAGTCCTAAATGGAGTTGAATCACATGCAGTTTCTTGTCCTACGAGCAAGAGTTGTTTTCTGGTAAGAAGAGTCACTATTGCGCTCCCATTGCCATACACAGTGCAAATAGCACTCTCGTCTGTTCCCAGCAAGTACAGTGTATTGGACTGAAGAGGAGCTACTGTTCTTTTCAGTTTCCTAAGCAGAATTGAACTAGATATGGCCCGTGTGTGTAGGAAGCACAGTTCTTTTGTTCTGAGCAAGCTCACTGTTTGGACCCCATAGGAAACACAGTAGAGTAGAAGAGTTCTCTTTTCTCAAAAGCAGAGAGTGTTTCTTGTAACGCGAGCTAGCGTTTGTTTCCCAGTCCTAAATGGAGTTGAATCACATGCAGTTTCTGGTCCTACAAGCAAGAGTTGTTTTCTGGTAAGAAGAGTCACTATTGTTCTCCCATTGTCACACACAGGGCAAATAGCACTGGCGTCTGTTCCTAGCATGTACAGTCTATTGGACTGAAGAGGTTCTACTCTTCTTGTCAGTTTCCTAAGCAGAATTGAACATGATATAGCCCGTGTGTGTAGGAAGCACAGTTCTTTTGTTCTGAGCAAGCTCACATTTCGAACCCCATAGGAAACACAGTAGAGAGAAGAGTGCTCTTTTCTCAAAAGCAGAGTGTGTTTCTTATAAGGCGAGCTAGCGTTTGTTTCCCAGTCCTAAATGCAGTTGAATCAAATTCAGTTTTTGTTCCTAGGAGCAAGAGTTGTTTTCTGGTAAGAAGAGTGACTATTGTGCTCCCTTTGCCATACATAGTGCAAATAGCCCTCTCGTCTGTTCTCAGCATGTACAGTGTATTGGACTGAAGAGGATATACTGTTCTTGTGAGGTTCCTAAGCAGAGTTGAACTAGATATGGCCCATGTGTGTAGGAAGCAGAGTTCGTTTGTACTTAGCAAGCTCACTGTTCTGGCCCTATAGAAAACACAGTAGAGGAGAAGAGTGCTCTTTCCTCAAAAGCAGATTGTGTTTCTTGTAAGGCGAGCTAGCGTTTTTTTCCCAGTCCTAAATGGAGTTGAATCACATGCAGTTTCTAGTCATACGAGCATGAGTTGTTTTCTGGTAAGAAGAGTCACTATTGCGCTCCCATTGTCACACACAGGGCAAATAGCACTGGCGTCTGTTCCTAGCATGTACAGTCTATTGGACTGAAGAGGTTCTACTGTTCTTGTCAGTTTCCTAAGCAGAATAGAACAAGATATGGCCCGTGTGTGTAGGAAGCACAGTTCTTTTGTTCTGAGCAATCTCACTGTTCAGACCCCATAGGAAACACAGTAGAGTAGAAGAGTGGTCTTTTCTCAAAAGCAGAGTGTGTTTCTTGTAAGGCGAGCTAGCGTTTGTTTCCCAGTCCTAAATGGAGTTGAATGACATGCAGTTTCTGGTCATACGAGCAAGAGTTGTTTTCTGGTAAGAAGAGTCACTATTGTGCTCCCATTGTCACACACAGGGCAAATAGCACTGGCGTCTGTTCCCAGCATGTACAGTGTATTGGACTGAAGAGGTTTTACTGTTCTTGTCAGTTTCCTAAGCAGAATTGAACAAGATATGGCCCGTGTGTGTAGGAAGCACAGTTCTTTTGTTCTGAGCTAGCTCACATTTGGAACTCCATAGGAAACATAGTAGATTAGAAGAGTGCATTTTTCTCAAAATCAGAGTGTGTTTCTTGTAAGGCGAGCTAGCGTTTGTTTCCCAGTCCTAAATGGAGTTGATTCACATGCAGTTTCTGGTCCTACGAGCAAGAGTTGTTTTCTGGTAAGAAGAGTCACTATTGCGTTCCCATTGCCATACACAGTGCAAATAGCACTGGAGTCTGTACCCAGCATGTACAGCGTATTGGACTGAAGAGGATCTCCTCTCTTTTCAGTTTCCTAAGCAGAGTTGAGCTAGATATGGCCCGTGTGTGTAGGAAGCACAGTTCTTTTGTTCTGAGTAAGCTCACTGTTCGGACCCCATAGGAATCACAGTAGATTAGAAGAGTGCTCTTTTCTCAAAAGCAGAGTGTGTTTCTTGTAAGGCGAGCTAGCTTTTGTTTCCCAGTCCTAAATAGAGTTGAATCACATGCAGTTTCTGGTCATACGAGCAAGAGTTGTTTTCTGGTAAGAAGAGTCACTATTGCGCTCCCATTGTCACACACAGGGCAAATAGCACTGGCGTCTGTTCTCAGCATGTACAGTCTATTGGACTGAAGAGGTTCTACTGTTCTTGTCAGTTTCCTAAGCAGAATAGAACAAGATATGGCCCGTGTGTGTAGGAAGCACAGTTCTTTTGTTCTGAGCAAGCTCACATTTCGAACCCCATAGGAAACACAGTAGAGTAGAAGAGTGCATTTTTCTCAAAAGCAGAGTGTGTTTCTTGTAAGGCGAGCTAGCGTTTGTTTCCCAGTCCTAAATGGAGTTGAAATACACATGCAGTTTCTGGTCTTACGAGCAAGAGTTCTTTTCTGGTTTTGAAGAGTCACTATTGTGCTCCCTTTGCCATACACAGTGCAAATAGCCCTCGCGTCTGTTCCCAGCAAGTACAGTGTATTGGACTGAAGAGGATCTACTGTTCTTGTCAGTTTCCTAAGCAGAGTTGAACGAGATATGGCCCATGTGTGTAGGAAGCACAGTTCTTTTGTACTCAGCAAGCTCACTGTTCTGGCCCTATAGGAAACACAGTAGAGTAGAAGAGTGCTCTTTCCTCAAAAGCAGAGTGTGTTTTTTGTAAGGCGAGCTAGCGTTTGTTTCGCAGTCCTAAATGGAGTTGAATCACATGCAGTTTCCGTTCCTATGAGCAAGAGTTGTTTTCTGGTAAGGAAAGTCACTCTTGCACTCCCATTGCTATACACAGTGCAAATAGCAATCGCGTCTGTTCCCAGCAAGTACAGTGTATTGGACTGAAGAGGATCTACTGTTCTTGTCAGTTTCCTAAGCAGAATTGAACTAGATATGGCCCGTGTGTGTAGGAAACACAGTTCTTTTGTTCTGAGCAAGCTCACTGTTTGGATCCCATAGGAAACACAGTAGAGTAGAAGAGTGCTCTTTTCTCAAAAGCAGAGTGTGTTTCTTGTAAGGCGAGCTAGCGTTTGTTTCCCAGTCCTAAATGGAGTTGAATCACATGCATTTTCTGGTCCAACGAGCAAGAGTTTTTTCTGGTAATAAGAGTCACAATTGTGCTCCCATTGTCATACTCAGGGCAAATAGCACTGGCCTCTGTTCCCAGGATGTACAGTGTATTGGACTGAAGAGGATCTACTGTTCTTGTCAGTTTCCTAAGCAGAATTGAACTAGATATGGCCCGTGTGTGTAGAAAGCACAGTTCTTTTGTTCTGAGCAAGCTCACTTTTTGGACCCCATAGGAAACACAGTAGAGTAGAAGAGTGCTCTTTTCTCAAAAGCAGAGTGTGTTTCTTGTAAGGCGAGCTAGTGTTTGTTTCCCAGTCCTAAAAGGAGTTGAATCACATGCAGTTTCTAGTCCTATGAGCAAGGGTTGTTTTCTGGTAAGAAGAGTCACTATTGCGCTCCCATTGCCATACACAGTGCAAGTAGCACTGGCGTCTGTACCCAGCATGTACAGTGTATTGGAATGAAGAGGATCTACAGTTCTTGTCAGTTTCCTAAGCAGAGTTGAACTAGATATGGCCTGTGTGTGTAGGAAGCACAGTTCTTTTGTTCTGAACAAGCTCACTGTTCAGACCCCATTGGAAACACAGTAGAGTAGAAGATTGCTCTTTTCTCAAAAGCAGAGTGTGTTTCTTGTAAGGCGAGCTAGCGTTTGTTTCCCAGTTCTAAATGGAGTTGAATCAAATGCAGTTTTTGGTCCTACGAGCAAGAGTTGTTTTCTGGTAAGAAGAGTCACTATTGCGCTCCCTTTGCCATACATAGTGCAAATAGCCCTCTCGTCTGTTCCCAGCAAGTACAGTGTATTGGACTGAAGAGGAACTACTGTTCTTGTCAGTTTCCTAAGCAGAGTTGAACTAGATATGGCCCGTGTGTGTAGGAAGCACAGTTCTTTTGTTCTGAGCAAGCTCACTGTTTGTACCCCATAGGAAACACAGTAGAGTAGAAGAGTGCTCTTTTCTCAAAAGCAGAGTGTGTTTCTTGTAAGGCGAGCTAGCGTTTGTTTCCCAGTCCTAAATGGAGTTGAATCAAATGCAGTTTTTGGTCCTACGAGCAAGAATTGTTTTCTGGTAATAAGGGTCACTATTGTGCTCCCATTGCCATACATAGTACAAATAACACTCGCGTCTGTTTCCAGCAAGTACAGTGTATTGGTGTGAAGAGGAGCTACTGTTCATGTCAGTTTTCTAAGCAAAGTTGAACTAAATAAGGCCCGTGAGTGTAGGAAGCACAGTTCTTTTGTTATGAGCAAGCTCACTGTTCGAACCCCATAGGAATCACAGTAGAGGGAAGAGTGCTCTTTCCTCAAAAGCAGAGTGTGTTTCTTGTAAGGCGAGCTAGCGTTTGTTTCCCAGTAATAAATGGAGTTGAAATACACATGCAGTTTCTGGTCCTACCAGCAAGAGATGTTTTCTGGTTAGAAGAGTCACTATTGCTCTCCCTTTGCCATACACAATGCAAATAGCCCTCGCGTCTGTTCCCAGCAAGTACAGTGTATTGGACTGAAGAGGAGCTACTGTTCTTGTCAGTTTCCTAAGCAGAATTGAACAAGATATGGCCCGTGTCTGTAGGAAGCACAGTTCTTTTGTTCTGAGCAAGCTCACATTTCGAACCCCATAGAAAACACAGTAGAGTAGATGAGTGCATTTTTCTCAAAAGCAGAGTGTGTTTCTTGTAAGGCGAGCTAGCGTTTGTTTCCCAGTCCTAAATGGAGTTGAAATACACATGCAGTTTCTGGTCCTACGAGCAAGAGTTGTTTTCTGGTAAGAAGGGTCACTATTGTGCTCCCTTTGCCATACACAGTGCAAATAGCCCTCGCGTCTGTTCCCAGCAATTACAGTGTATTGGACTGAAGAGGATCTACTGTTCTTGTCAGTTTCCTAAGCAGAATTGAACTAGATATTTCCCGTGTGTGTAGAAAGCACAGTTCTTTTGTTCTGAGCAAGATCACTGTTTGGACCCCATAGGAAACACAGTAGAGTAGAAGAGTGCTCTTTTCTCAAAAGCAGAGTGTGTTTCTTGTAAGGCGAGCTAGTGTTTGTTTCCCAGTCCTAAAAGGAGTTGAATCACATGCAGTTTCTAGTCCTATGAGCAAGGGTTGTTTTCTGGTAAGAAGAGTCACTATTGCGCTCCCATTGCCATACACAGTGCAAGTAGAACTGGCGTCTGTACCCAGCATGTACAGTGTATTGGAATGAAGAGGATCTACTGTTCTTGTCAGTTTCCTAAGCAGAGTTGAACTAGATATGGCCCGTGTGTGTAGGAAGCACAGTTCTTTTGTTCTCAGCAAGCTCACTGTTTGGATCCCATAGGAAATACAGTAGAGTAGAAGAGTGCTCTTTTCTCAAAAGCAGAGTGTGTTTCTTGTAAGGTGAGCTAGCGTTTGTTTCCCAGTCCTAAATGGAGTTGAATCAAATGCAGTTTTTGGTCCTACGAGCAAGAGTTGTTTTCTGGTAAGAAGAGTCACTATTGCTCTCCCATTGCCATACACAGTGCAAATAGCACTGGCGTCTGTACCCAGCATGTACAGCGTATTGGACTGAAGAGGATCTACTGTTCTTTTCAGTTTCCTAAGCAGAGTTGAACTAGATATGGCCCCTGTGTGTAGCAAGCGCAGTTCTTTTGTTCTGAGCATTCTCACTGTTCGGACACCATAGGAAACACAGTAGAGTAGAAGAGTGGTCTTTTCTCAAAAGCAGAGTGTGTTTCTTGTAAGACGAGCTAGCGTTTGTTTCCCAGTCCTAAATAGAGTTGAATCACATGCAGTTTCTGGTCATACGAGCAAGAGTTGTTTTCTAGTAAGAAGAGTCACTATTGTGCTCCCATTGTCACACACAGGGCAAATAGCACTGGCATCTGTTCCCAGCATGTACAGTCTATTGGACTGAAGAGGTTCTACTGTTCTTGTCAGTTTCCTAAGCAGAAATTGAACAAGATATGGTCCGTGTGTGTAGGAAGCACAGTTCTTTTGTTCTGAGCAAGCTCACATTTCGAACCCCATATGAAACACAGTAGAGTAGAAGAGTGCTCTTTTCTCAAAAGCAGAGTGTGTTTCTTGTAAGGCGAGCTAGCGTTTGTTTCCCAGTCCTAAATGGAGTTGAAATACACTTGCAGTTTTTGGTCTTACGAGCAAGAGTTCTTTTCTGGTTTTGAAGAGTCACTATTGTGTTCCCTTTGCCATACACCGTGCAAATAGCCCTCGCGTCTGTTCCCAGCAAGTACAGTGTATTGGACTGAAGAGGATCTACTGTTCTTGTCAGGTTCCTACGCAGAGTTGAACAAGATATGGCCCATGTGTGTAGGAAGCACAGTTCTTTTGTACTCAGCAAGCTCACTGTTCTGGCCTTATAGGAAACACAGTAGAGTAGAAGAGTGCTCTTTCCTCAAAAGCAGAGTGTGTTTATTGTAAGGCGAGCTAGCGTTTGTTTCCTAGTCCTAAATGGAGTTGAATCACATGTAGTTTCCGTTTCTACGAGTAAGAGTTGTTTTCTTGTAAGGAAAGTCACTATTGCGCTCCCATTGCCATACACAGTGCAAATAGCACTCGCGTCTGTTCCCAGCAAGTAGAGTGTATTGGACTGAAGAGGAGCTACTGTTCTTGTCAGTTTCCTAAGCAGAATTGAAGTAGTTATGGCCCGTGTGTGTAGGAAGCACAGTTCTTTTGTTCTGAGCAAGCTCACTGTTTGGACCCCATAGGAAACACAGTAGAGTAGAAGAGTGTTCTTTTCTCAAAAGCAGGGTGTGTTTCTTGTAAGGCAAGCTAGTGTTTGTTTCCCAGTCCTAAATGGAGTTGAATCACATGCAGTTTCTGGTCCTACGAGCAAGAGTTGTTTTCTGGTAAGAAGAGTCACTATTGCACTCCCATTGCCATACACAGTGCAAATAGCACTGGCGTCTGTACCCAGCATGTACAGCGTATTGGACTGAAGAGGATCTACTGTTCTTTTCAGTTTCCTAAGCAGAGTTGAACTAGATATGGCCCGTGTGTGTAGGAAGCGCAGTTCTTTTGTTCTGAGCAATCTCACTGTTCGGACCCCATAGGAAACACAGTAGAGTAGAAGAGTGGTCTTTTCTCAAAAGCAGAGTGTGTTTCTTGTAAGGCGAGCTTGCGTTTGTTTCCCAGTCCTAAATGGAGTTGAATCACATGCAGTTTCTGGTCATACGAGCAAGAGTTGTTTTCTGGTAAGAAGAGTCACTATTGTGCTCCCATTGTCACACACAGGGCAAATAGCACTGGCGTCTGTTCCCAGCATGTACAGTGTATTGGACTGAAGAGGTTCTACTGTTCTTGTCAGTTTCCTAAGCAGAATTGAACAAGATATGGCCCGTGTGTGTAGGAAGCACAGTTCTTTTGTTCTGAGCTAGCTCACATTTGGAACTCCATAGGAAACACAGTAGATTAGAAGAGTGCATTTTTCTCAAAAGAAGAGTGTGTTTCTTGTAAGGCGAGCTAACGTTTGTTTCCCAGTCCTAAATGGAGTTGATTCACATGCAGTTTCTGGTCCTACGAGCAAGAGTTGTTTTCTGGTAAGAAGAGTCACTATTGTGTTCCCATTGATATACACAGTGCAAATAGCACTGGAGTCTGTACCCAGCTAGTACAGCGTATTGGACTGAAGAGGATCTACTGTTCTTTTCAGTTTCCTAAGCAGAGTTGAACTAGATATGGCCCGTGTGTGTAGGAAGCACAGTTCTTTTGTTCTGAGTAAGCTCACTGTTCGGACCCCATAGGAAACACAGTAGAGTAGAAGAGTGCTCTTTTCTCAAAAGCAGAGTGTGTTTCTTGTAAGGCGAGCTAGCTTTTGTTTCCCAGTCCTAAATAGAGTTGAATCACATGCAGTTTCTGGTCATACGAGCAAGAGTTGTTTTCTGGTAAGAAGAGTCACTATTGCGCTCCCATTGTCACACACAGGGCAAATAGCACTGGCGTCTGTTCTCAGCATGTACAGTCTATTGGACTGAAGAGGTTCTACTGTTCTTGTCAGTTTCCTAAGCAGAATTGAACAAGATATGGCCCGTGGGTGTAGGAAGCACAGTTCTTTTGTTCTGAGCAAGCTCACATTTCGAACCCCATAGGAAACACAGTAGAGTAGAAGAGTGCATTTTTCTCAAAAGCAGAGTGTGTTTCTTGTAAGGCGAGCTAGCGTTTGTTTCCCAGTCCTAAATGGAGTTGAAATACACATGCAGTTTCTGGTCTTATGAGCAAGAGTTCTTTTCTGGTTTTGAAGAGTCACTCTTGTGCTCCCTTTGCCATACACAGTGCAAATAGCCCTCGCGTCTGTTCCCAGCAAGTACAGTGTATTGGACTGAAGAGGAGCTACTGTTCTTGTCAGGTTCCTACGCAGAGTTGAACAAGATATGGCCCATGTGTGTAGGAAGCACAGTTCTTTTGTACTCAGCAAACTCACTGTTCTGGCCTTATAGGAAACACAGTAGAGTAGAAGAGTGCTCTTTCCTCAAAAGCAGAGTGTGTTTATTGTAAGGCGAGCTAGCGTTTGTTTCCTAGTCCTAAATGGAGTTGAATCACATGTAGTTTCCGTTTCTACGAGCAAGAGTTGTTTTCTTGTAAGGAAAGTCACTATTGCACTCCCATTGCCATACACAGTGCAAATAGCACTCGCGTCTGTTCCCAGCAAGTAGAGTGTATTGGACTGAAGAGGAGCTACTGTTCTTGTCAGTTTCCTAAGCAGAATTGAAGTAGTTATGGCCCGTGTGTGTAGGAAGCACAGTTCTTTTGTTCTGAGCAAGCTCACTGTTTGGACCCCATAGGAAACACAGTAGAGTAGAAGAGTCTTCTTTTCTCAAAAGCAGGGTGTGTTTCTTGTAGGGCAAGCTAGCGTTTGTTTCCCAGTCCTAAATGGAGTTGAATCACATGCAGTTTCTGGTCCTACGAGCAAGAGTTGTTTTCTGGTAAGAAGAGTCACTATTGCACTCCCATTGCCATACACAGTGCAAATAGCACTGGCGTCTGTACCCAGCATGTACAGCGTATTGGACTGAAGAGGATCTACTGTTCTTTTCAGTTTCCTAAGCAGAGTTGAACTAGATATGGCCCGTGTGTGTAGCAAGCGCAGTTCTTTTGTTCTGAGCAATCTCACTGTTCGGACCCCATAGGAAACACAGTAGAGTAGAAGAGTGGTCTTTTCTCAAAAGCAGAGTGTGTTTCTTGTAAGGCGAGCTAGCGTTTGTTTCCCAGTCCTAAATGGAGTTGAATCACATGCAGTTTCTGGTCCTACGAGCAAGAGTTGTTTTCTGGTAAGAAGAGTCACTATTGTGCCCCCATTGTCACACACAGGGCAAATAGCACTGGCGTCTGTTCCCAGCATGTACAGTGTATTGGACTGAAGAGGTTCTACTGTTCTTGTCAGTTTCCTAAGCAGAATTGAACAAGATATGGCCCGTGTGTGTAGGAAGCACAGTTCTTTTGTTCTGAGCTAGCTCACATTTGGAACTCCATAGGAAACACAGTAGATTAGAAGAGTGCATTTTTCTCAAAAGCAGACTGTGTTTCTTGTAAGGCGAGCTAGCGTTTGTTTCCCAGTCCTAAATGGAGTTGATTCACATGCAGTTTCTGGTCCTACGAGCAAGAGTTGTTTTCTGGTAAGAAGAGTCACTATTGTGTTCCCATTGCCATACACAGTGCAAATAGCACTGGAGTCTCTACCCAGCATGTACAGCGTATTGGACTGAAGAGGATCTACTGTTCTTTTCAGTTTCCTAAGCAGAGTTGAACTAGATATGGCCCGTGTGTGTAGGAAGCACAGTTCTTTTGTTCTGAGTAAGCTCACTGTTCGGACCCCATAGGAAACACAGTAGAGTAGAAGAGTGCTCTTTTCTCAAAAGCAGAGTGTGTTTCTTGTAAGGCGAGCTAGCGTTTGTTTCCCAGTCCTAAATAGAGTTGAATCACATGCAGTTTCTGGTCATACGAGCAAGAGTTGTTTTCTGGTAAGAAGAGTCACTATTGCGCTCCCATTGTCACACACAGGGCAAATAGCACTGGCGTCTGTTCTCAGCATGTACAGTCTATTGGACTGAAGAGGTTCTACTGTTCTTGTCAGTTTCCTAAGCAGAATAGAACAAGATATGGCCCGTGGGTGTAGGAAGCACAGTTCTTTTGTTCTGAGCAAGCTCCCATTTCGAACCCCATAGGAAACACAGTAGAGTAGAAGAGTGCATTTTTCTCAAAAGCAGAGTGTGTTTCTTGTAAGGCGAGCTAGCGTTTGTTTCCCAGTCCTAAATGGAGTTGAAATACACATGCAGTTTCTGGTCTTACGAGCAAGAGTTCTTTTCTGGTTTTGAAGAGTCACTATTGTGCTCCCTTTGCCATACACAGTGCAAATAGCCCTCGCGTCTGTTCCCAGCAAGTACAGTGTATTGGACTGAAGAGGATCTACTGTTCTTGTCAGTTTCCTAAGCAGAGTTGAACGAGATATGGCCCATGTGTGTAGGAAGCACAGTTCTTTTGTACTCAGCAAGCTCACTGTTCTGGCCCTATAGGAAACACAGTAGAGTAGAAGAGTGCTCTTTCCTCAAAAGCAGAGTGTGTTTTTTGTAAGGCGAGCTAGCGTTTGTTTCGCAGTCCTAAATGGAGTTGAATCACATGCAGTTTCCGTTCCTATGAGCAAGAGTTGTTTTCTGGTAAGGAAAGTCACTCTTGCACTCCCATTGCTATACACAGTGCAAATAGCAATCGCGTCTGTTCCCAGCAAGTACAGTGTATTGGACTGAAGAGGAGCTACTGTTCTTGTCAGTTTCCTAAGCAGAATTGAACTATATATGGCCCGTGTGTGTAGGAAACACAGTTCTTTTGTTCTGAGCAAGCTCACTGTTTGGATCCCATAGGAAACACAGTAGAGTAGAAGAGTGCTCTTTTCTCAAAAGCAGAGTGTGTTTCTTGTAAGGCGAGCTAGCGTTTGTTTCCCAGTCCTAAATGGAGTTGAATCACATGCATTTTCTGGTCCAACGAGCAAGAGTTTTTTCTGGTAATAAGAGTCACAATTGTGCTCCCATTGTCATACTCAGGGCAAATAGCACTGGCCTCTGTTCCCAGGATGTACAATGTATTGGACTGAAGAGGATCTACTGTTCTTGTCAGTTTCCTAAGCAGAATTGAACTAGATATGGCCCGTGTGTGTAGAAAGCACAGTTCTTTTGTTCTGAGCAAGCTCACTTTTTGGACCCCATAGGAAACACAGTAGAGTAGAAGAGTGCTCTTTTCTCAAAAGCAGAGTGTGCTTCTTGTAAGGCGAGCTAGTGTTTGTTTCCCAGTCCTAAAAGGAGTTGAATCACATGCAGTTTCTAGTCCTATGAGCAAGGGTTGTTTTCTGGTAAGAAGAGTCACTATTGCGCTCCCTTTGCCATACATAGTGCAAATAGCCCTCTCGTCTGTTCCCAGCAAGTACAGTGTATTGGACTGAAGAGGAACTACTGTTCTTGTCAGTTTCCTAAGCAGAGTTGAACTAGATATGGCCCGTGTGTGTAGGAAGCACAGTTCTTTTGTTCTCAGCAAGCTCACTGTTTGGATCCCATAGGAAACACAGTAGAGTAGAAGAGTGCTCTTTTCTCAAAAGCAGAGTGTGTTTCTTGTAAGGCGAGCTAGCGTTTGTTTCCCAGTCCTAAATGGAGTTGAATCAAATGCAGTTTTTGGTCCTACGAGCAAGAATTGTTTTCTGGTAATAAGGGTCACTATTGTGCTCCCATTGCCATACATAGTACAAATAACACTCGCGTCTGTTTCCAGCAAGTACAGTGTATTGGTGTGAAGAGGAGCTACTGTTCATGTCAGTTTTCTAAGCAAAGTTGAACTAAATAAGGCCCGTGAGTGTAGGAAGCACAGTTCTTTTGTTATGAGCAAGCTCACTGTTCGAACCCCATAGGAATCACAGTAGAGGGAAGAGTGCTCTTTCCTCAAAAGCAGAGTGTGTTTCTTGTAAGGCGAGCTAGCGTTTGTTTCCAAGTAATAAATGGAGTTGAAATACACATGCAGTTTCTGGTCCTACCAGCAAGAGATGTTTTCTGGTTAGAAGAGTCACTATTGCTCTCCCTTTGCCATACACAATGCAAATAGCCCTCGCGTCTGTTCCCAGCAAGTACAGTGTATTGGACTGAAGAGGAGCTACTGTTCTTGTCAGTTTCCTAAGCAGAATTGAACAAGATATGGCCCGTGTCTGTAGGAAGCACAGTTCTTTTGTTCTGAGCAAGCTCACATTTCGAACCCCATAGAAAACACAGTAGATTAGATGAGTGCATTTTTCTCAAAAGCAGAGTGTGTTTCTTGTAAGGCGAGCTAGCGTTTGTTTCCCAGTCCTAAATGGAGTTGAAATACACATGCAGTTTCTGGTCCTACGAGCAAGAGTTGTTTTCTGGTAAGAAGGGTCACTATTGTGCTCCCTTTGCCATACACAGTGCAAATAGCCCTCGCGTCTGTTCCCAGCAATTACAGTGTATTGGACTGAGGAGGAGCTACTGTTCTTGTCATTTTCCTAAGCAGAGTTGAACTAGATATGGCCCATGTGTGTAGGAAGCACAGTTCTTTTGTACTCAGCAAGCACACTGTTCTGGCCCTATAGGAAAAACAGTAGAGTAGAAGAGTGCTCTTTCCACAAAAGCAGAGTTTGTTTATTGTAAGGCGAGCTAGCGTTTGTTTCGCAGTCCTAAATGGAGTTGAATCACATGCAGTTTCCGTTCTTAGGAGCAAGAGTTGTTTTCTGGTAAGGAAAGTCACTATTGCGCTCCCATTGCCATACACAGTGCAAATAGCACTGGCGTCTGTACCCAGCATGTACAGTGTATTGGACTGAAGAGGATCTACTGTTCTTGTCAGTTTTCTAAGCAGAATTGAACTAGATATGGCCCGTGTGTGTAGGAAGCACAGTTCTTTTGTTCTGAGCAAGCTCACTGTTCTGGGCCTATAGGAAACACAGTAGAGTAGAAGAGTGCTCTTTTCTCAAAAGCAGAGTGTGTTTCTTGTAAGGCAAGCTACCGTTTGTTTCCCAGTCCTAAATGGAGTTGAATCACATGCAGTTTCTGTTCCTACGAGCAAGAGTTTTTTCTGGTAATAAGAGTCACTATTGCACTCCAATTGTCATACTCATGGATGTACTGTGTATTGGACTGAAGAGGATCTACTGTTCTTGTCAGGTTCCTAAGCAGAGTTGAACTAGATATGGCCCAATTGTGTAGGAAGCACAGTTCTTTTGTACTCAGCAAGCTCACTGTTCTGGCCCTATAGGAAACACAGTAGAGTAGAAGAGTGCTCTTTCCTCAAAAGCAGAGTGTGTTTCTTGTAAGGCGAGCTAGCGTTTGTTTCCCAGTCCTAAATGGATTTGAATCACATGCAGTTTCCATTCCTACGAGCAAGAGATGTTTTCTGGTAAGGAAAGTCACTATTGTGCTCCCATTGACGTACACAGTGCAAAAAGCACTCGCGTCTGTTCCCAGCAAGTACAGTGTATTGGACTGAAGAGGAGCTACTGTTCTTGTCAGTTTCCTAAGCAGAATTGAACTAGATATGGCCCGTGTGTGTAGGAAGCACAGTTCTTTTGTTCTGAGCAAGGTCACTGTTTGGACCCCATAGGAAACACAGTAGAGTAGAAGAATGCTCTTTTCTCAAAAGCAGAGTGTGTTTCTTGTAAGGCGAGCTAGCGTTTGTTTCGCAGTCCTAAATGGAGTTGAATCACATGCAGTTTCTGGTCCTACGAGCAAGAGTTGTTTTCTGGTAGAAAAAGTCACTATTGCGCTCCCATTGCCATACACAGTGCAAATAGCACTGGCGTCTTTACCCAGCATGTACTGTGTATTGGACTGAAGAGGATCTACTGTTCTTGTCAGTTTCCTAAGCAGAATTGAACTAGATATGGCCCGTGTGTGTAGGAAGCACAGTTCTTTTGTTCTGAGCAAGCTCACATTTCGAACCCCGTAGAAAACACAATAGAGTAGAAGAGTGCATTTTTCTCAAAAGCAGAGTGTGTTTCTTGTAAGGTGAGCTAGCGTTTGTTTCGCAGTCCTAAATGGAGTTGAAATACACATGAAGTTTCTGGACCTACGAGCAAGAGTTGTTTTCTGGTAAGAAGAGTCACTATTGCGCTCCCTTTGCCATACATCGTGCAAATAGCCCTCGCATCTGTTCCCAGCAAGTACAGTGTATTGGACTGAAGAGGAGCTACTGTTCTTGTCAGTTTCCTAAGCAGAGTTGAACTAGATATGGTCCATGTGTGTAGGAAGCACAGTTCTTTTGTTCTGAGCAAGCTCACTGTTCTGGCCCTATAGGAAACACAGTAGAGTAGAAGAGTGCTCTTTCCTCAAAAGCAGAGTGTGTTTTTGTAAGGTGAGCTAGCGTTTCTTTCCCAGTCCTAAATGGAGTTGAATCACATGCAGTTTCTGGTCCTATGAGCAAGGGTTGTTTTCTGGTAAGAAGAGTCACTATTGCGCTCCCATTGCCATACACAGTGCAAATAGCACTGGCGTCTGTACCCAGCATGTACAGCGTATTGGAATGAAGAGGATCTACTGTTCTTTTCAGTTTCCTAAGCAGAGTAGAACTAGATATGTCCCGTGTTTGTAGGAAGCACAGTTCTTTTGTTCTAAACAAGCTCACTGTTCGGACGCCATAGGAAACACAGTAGAGTAGAAGAGTGCTCTTTTCTCAAAAGCAGAGTGTGTTTCTTGTAAGGCGAGCTAGCGTTTGTTTCCCTGTCTTAAATGGAGTTGAATTACATGCAGTTTCTCGTCCTATGAGCAAGGGTTATTTTCTTGTAAGAAGAGTCACTATTGCGCTCCCATTGCCATACACAGTGCAAATAGCACTGGCGTCTGTACCCAGCATGTACAGCGTATTGGAATGAAGAGGATCTCCTGTTCTTTTCAGTTTCCTAAGCCGAGTTGAACTAGATATGGCCCGTGTGTGTAGGAAGCACAGTTCTTTTGTTCTGAACAAGCTCACTGTTCGGACCGCATAGGAAACACAGTAGAGTAGAAGAGTGCTCTTTTCTCAAAAGCAGAGTGTGTTTCTTGTAAGGCGAGCTAGCGTTTGTTTCCTAGTCCTAAATGGAGTTGAATCAAATGCAGTTTTTGGTCCTACGATCAAGAGTTGTTTTCTGGTAAGAAGAGTTACTATTGCGCTCCCTTTGCCATACATAGTGCAAATAGCCCTCTCGTCTGTTTCCAGCAAGTACAGTGTATTGGACTGAAGAGGAGCTACTGTTCTTGTCAGTTTCCTAAGCAGAGTTGAACTAGATATGGGCCGTGTGTGTAGGAAGCACAGTTCTTTTGTTCTCAGCAAGCTCACTGTTCGGACCCCATAGAAAACACAGTAGAGTAGAAGAGTGCTCTTTTCTCAAAAGCAGAGTGTGTTTCTTGTAAGGCGAGCTAGCGTTTGTTTCCCAGTCCTAAATGGAGTTGAATCAAATGCAGTTTTTGGTCCTACGAGCAAGAGTTGTTTTCTGGTAAGAAGAGTCACTATTGCGCTCCCTTTGCCATACACAATGCAAATAGCACTGGCGTCTGTTCCCAGCAAGTACAGTGTATTGGACTGAAGAGGAGCGACTGTTCATGTCAGTTTCCTAAGCAGAGTTGAACGAGATATGGCCCATGTGTGTAGGAAGCACAGTTCTTTTGTATTCAGCAAGCTCACTGTTCTGGCCCTATAGGAAACACAGTAGAGTAGAAGAGTGCTCTTTTCTCAAAAGCAGAGTGTGTTTCTTGTAAGGTGAGCTAGCGTTTGTTTCCCAGTACTAAATGGAGTTGAATCACATGCAGTTTCCGTTCCTACGAGAAAAAGAGTTGTTTTCTGGTAAGGAAAGTCACTATTGCGCTCCCATTTCCATACACAGTGCAAATAGCCCTCACGTCTGTTCCCATCAAGTACAGTGTATTGGACTGAATAGGAGCTACTCTTCTCGTCAGTTTCCTAAGCAGAATTGAACTAGATATGGCCCGTTTGTGTAGGAAGCACAGTTCTTTTGTACTCAGCAAGCTCAATATTTGGACCCCATAGGAAAAACAGTAGAGTAGACGAGTGCTCTTTTCTCAAAAGCAGAGTGTGTTTCTTGTAAGGCGAGCTAGCATTTATTTCCCAGTCCTAAATGGAGTTGAAATACACATGCAGTTTCTGGTCCTACCAGCAAGAGTTGTTTTCTGGTTAGAAGAGTCACTATTGCGCTCCCTTTACCATACACAATGCAAATAGCCCTCGCGTCTGTTTCCAGCAAGTACAGTGTATTGTACTGAAGAGGAGCTACTGTTCTTGTCAGTTTCCTAAGCAGGGTTGAACTAGATATGGCCCATGTGTGTAGGAAGCACATTTCTTTTGTTCTCAGCAAGCTCATATTTCGAACCCCATAGAAAACACAGTAGAGTAGAAGAGTGCATTTTTCTCAAAAGCAGAGTGTGTTTCTTGTAAGGTGAGCTAGCGTTTGTTTCCCAGTCCTAAATGGAGTTGAAATACACATGCAGTTTCTGGTCCTACGAGCAAGAGTTGTTTTCTGGTAAGAAGAGTCACTATTGCGCTCCCTTTGCCATACACAGTGCAAATAGCCCTCATGTCTGTTCCCAGCAAGTACAGTGTATTGGACTGAAGAGGAGCTACTGTTCTTGTCATTTTCCTAAGCAGAGTTGAACTAGATATGGCCCATGTGTGTAGGAAGCACAGTTCTTTTGTACTCAGCAAGCTCACAGTTCTGGCCCTATAGGAAACACAGTAGAGTAGAAGAGTGCTCTTTCCTCAAAAGCAGAGTGTGTTTTTGTAAGGCGAGCTAGCGTTTGTTTCACAGACCTAAACGGAGTTGAATCACATGCAGTTTCCATTCCTACGAGCAAGAGTTGTTTTCTGGTAAGGTAAGTCACTATTGCGCTCCCATTGCCATACACAGTGCAAATAGCTCTCGCGTCTGTTCCCAGCAAGTACAGTGTATTGGACTGAAGAGGAGCTACTGTTCTTGTCAGTTTCCTAAGCAGAGTTGAACTAGATATGGTCCATGTGTGTAGGAAGCACAGTTCTTTTGTTCTGAGCAAGCTCACTGTTCTGGCCCTATAGGAAACACAGTAGAGTAGAAGAGTGCTCTTTCCTCAAAAGCAGAGTGTGTTTTTGTAAGGTGAGCTAGCGTTTCTTTCCCAGTCCTAAATGGAGTTGAATCACATGCAGTTTCTGGTCCTATGAGCAAGGGTTGTTTTCTGGTAAGAAGAGTCACTATTGCGCTCCCATTGCCATACACAGTGCAAATAGCACTGGCGTCTGTACCCAGCATGTACAGCGTATTGGAATGAAGAGGATCTACTGTTCTTTTCAGTTTCCTAAGCAGAGTAGAACTAGATATGTCCCGTGTTTGTAGGAAGCACAGTTCTTTTGTTCTAAACAAGCTCACTGTTCGGACGCCATAGGAAACACAGTAGAGTAGAAGAGTGCTCTTTTCTCAAAAGCAGAGTGTGTTTCTTGTAAGGCGAGCTAGCGTTTGTTTCCCTGTCTTAAATGGAGTTGAATTACATGCAGTTTCTCGTCCTATGAGCAAGGGTTATTTTCTTGTAAGAAGAGTCACTATTGCGCTCCCATTGCCATACACAGTGCAAATAGCACTGGCGTCTGTACCCAGCATGTACAGCGTATTGGAATGAAGAGGATCTCCTGTTCTTTTCAGTTTCCTAAGCCGAGTTGAACTAGATATGGCCCGTGTGTGTAGGAAGCACAGTTCTTTTGTTCTGAACAAGCTCACTGTTCGGACCGCATAGGAAACACAGTAGAGTAGAAGAGTGCTCTTTTCTCAAAAGCAGAGTGTGTTTCTTGTAAGGCGAGCTAGCGTTTGTTTCCTAGTCCTAAATGGAGTTGAATCAAATGCAGTTTTTGGTCCTACGATCAAGAGTTGTTTTCTGGTAAGAAGAGTTACTATTGCGCTCCCTTTGCCATACATAGTGCAAATAGCCCTCTCGTCTGTTTCCAGCAAGTACAGTGTATTGGACTGAAGAGGAGCTACTGTTCTTGTCAGTTTCCTAAGCAGAGTTGAACTAGATATGGGCCGTGTGTGTAGGAAGCACAGTTCTTTTGTTCTCAGCAAGCTCACTGTTCGGACCCCATAGAAAACACAGTAGAGTAGAAGAGTGCTCTTTTCTCAAAAGCAGAGTGTGTTTCTTGTAAGGCGAGCTAGCGTTTGTTTCCCAGTCCTAAATGGAGTTGAATCAAATGCAGTTTTTGGTCCTACGAGCAAGAGTTGTTTTCTGGTAAGAAGAGTCACTATTGCGCTCCCTTTGCCATACACAATGCAAATAGCACTGGCGTCTGTTCCCAGCAAGTACAGTGTATTGGACTGAAGAGGAGCGACTGTTCATGTCAGTTTCCTAAGCAGAGTTGAACGAGATATGGCCCATGTGTGTAGGAAGCACAGTTCTTTTGTATTCAGCAAGCTCACTGTTCTGGCCCTATAGGAAACACAGTAGAGTAGAAGAGTGCTCTTTTCTCAAAAGCAGAGTGTGTTTCTTGTAAGGTGAGCTAGCGTTTGTTTCCCAGTACTAAATGGAGTTGAATCACATGCAGTTTCCGTTCCTACGAGAAAAAGAGTTGTTTTCTGGTAAGGAAAGTCACTATTGCGCTCCCATTTCCATACACAGTGCAAATAGCCCTCACGTCTGTTCCCATCAAGTACAGTGTATTGGACTGAATAGGAGCTACTCTTCTCGTCAGTTTCCTAAGCAGAATTGAACTAGATATGGCCCGTTTGTGTAGGAAGCACAGTTCTTTTGTACTCAGCAAGCTCAATATTTGGACCCCATAGGAAAAACAGTAGAGTAGACGAGTGCTCTTTTCTCAAAAGCAGAGTGTGTTTCTTGTAAGGCGAGCTAGCATTTATTTCCCAGTCCTAAATGGAGTTGAAATACACATGCAGTTTCTGGTCCTACCAGCAAGAGTTGTTTTCTGGTTAGAAGAGTCACTATTGCGCTCCCTTTACCATACACAATGCAAATAGCCCTCGCGTCTGTTTCCAGCAAGTACAGTGTATTGTACTGAAGAGGAGCTACTGTTCTTGTCAGTTTCCTAAGCAGGGTTGAACTAGATATGGCCCATGTGTGTAGGAAGCACATTTCTTTTGTTCTCAGCAAGCTCATATTTCGAACCCCATAGAAAACACAGTAGAGTAGAAGAGTGCATTTTTCTCAAAAGCAGAGTGTGTTTCTTGTAAGGTGAGCTAGCGTTTGTTTCCCAGTCCTAAATGGAGTTGAAATACACATGCAGTTTCTGGTCCTACGAGCAAGAGTTGTTTTCTGGTAAGAAGAGTCACTATTGCGCTCCCTTTGCCATACACAGTGCAAATAGCCCTCATGTCTGTTCCCAGCAAGTACAGTGTATTGGACTGAAGAGGAGCTACTGTTCTTGTCATTTTCCTAAGCAGAGTTGAACTAGATATGGCCCATGTGTGTAGGAAGCACAGTTCTTTTGTACTCAGCAAGCTCACAGTTCTGGCCCTATAGGAAACACAGTAGAGTAGAAGAGTGCTCTTTCCTCAAAAGCAGAGTGTGTTTTTGTAAGGCGAGCTAGCGTTTGTTTCACAGACCTAAACGGAGTTGAATCACATGCAGTTTCCATTCCTACGAGCAAGAGTTGTTTTCTGGTAAGGTAAGTCACTATTGCGCTCCCATTGCCATACACAGTGCAAATAGCTCTCGCGTCTGTTCCCAGCAAGTACAGTGTATTGGACTGAAGAGGAGCTACTGTTCTTGTCAGTTTCCTAAGCAGAAATGAACTAGATATGGCCCGTGTGTGTAGGAAGCACAGTTCTTTTGTTCTGAGCAAGCTCACTGTTTGGACCCCATAGGAAACACAGTAGAGTAGACGAGTGCTCTTTTCTCAAAAGCAGAGTGTGTTTCTTGTAAGGCGAGCTAGCGTTGGTTTCCCAGTCCTAAATGGAGTTGAATCACATGCAGTTTCTTGTCCTACGAGCAAGAGTTGTTTTCTGGTAAGAAGAGTCACTATTGCGCTCCCATTGCCATACACAGTGCAAATAGCACTCGCGTCTGTTCCCAGCAAGTACAGTGTATTGGACTGAAGAGGAGCTACTGTTCTTTTCAGTTTCCTAAGCAGAATTGAACTAGATATGGACCGTGTGTGTAGGAAGCACAGTTCTTTTGTTATGAGCAAGTTCACTGTTTGGACCCCATAGGAAACACAGTAGAGTAGAAGAGTGCTCTTTTCTCAAAAGCAGAAAGTGTTTCTTGTAAGGCGAGCTAGCGTTTGTTTCCCAGTCCTAAATGGAGTTGAATCACATGCAGTTTCTGGTCCTACGAGCAAGAGTTGTTTTCTGGTAAGAAGAGTCACTATTGCGCTCCCATTGCCATACACAGTGCAAATAGCACTGGAGTCTGTACCCAGCATGTACAGCGTATTGGACTGAAGAGGATCTACTGTTCTTTTCAGTTTCCTAAGCAGAGTTGAACTAGATATGGCCCGTGAGTGTAGGAAGCACAGTTCTTTTGTTCTGAGCAAGCTCACTGTTCGGACCCCATAGGAAACACAGTAGAATAGAAGAGTGCTCTTTTCTCAAAAGCAGAGTGTGTTTCTTGTAAGGCGAGCTAGCTTTTGTTTCCCAGTCCAAAATGGAGTTGAATCACATGCAGTTTCTGGACCTACGAGCAAGAGTT
Organism: Peromyscus eremicus; assembly: GCF_949786415.1. Taxonomy (NCBI): domain Eukaryota; kingdom Metazoa; phylum Chordata; class Mammalia; order Rodentia; family Cricetidae; genus Peromyscus; species Peromyscus eremicus. The sequence goes on along the minus strand of NW_026734575.1, from coordinate 38,282 downwards.
GTTTTCTGGTAAGAAGAGTCACTATTGTTCTCCCATTGTCACACACAGGGCAAATAGCACTGGCGTCTGTTCCTAGCTTGTACAGTCTATTGGACTGAAGAGGTTCTACTCTTCTTGTCAGTTTCCTATGCAGAATTGAACATGATATAGCCCGTGTGTGTAGGAAGCACAGTTCTTTTGTTCTGAGCAAGCTCACATTTCGAACCCCATAGGAAACACAGTAGAGAGAAGAGTGCTCTTTTCTCAAAAGCAGAGTGTGTTGCTTGTAAGGCGAGATAGCGTTTGTTTCCCAGTTCTAAATGGAGTTGAAATACACATGCAGTTTCTGGTCCTACGAGCAAGAGTTGTTTTCTCGTAAGAAGAGTCACTGTTGCACTCCCTTTGCCATACACAGTGCAAATACCCTCGCGTCTCTTCCCAGCAAGTACAGTGTATTGGACTGAAGAGGAGCTACTGTTCTTGTCAGTTTCCTAAGCAGAGTTGAACTAGATATGGTCCATGTGTGTAGGAAGCACAGTTCTTTTGTTCTGAGCAAGCTCACTGTTCTGGCCCTATAGGAAACACAGTAGAGTAGAAGAGTGCTGTTTCCTCAAAAGCAGAGTGTGTTTTTGTAAGGTGAGCTAGCGTTTGTTTCCTAGTCCTAAATGGAGTTGAATCACATGCAGTTTCCGTTCCTACGAGCAACAGTTGTTTTCTGGTAAGGAAAGTCACTATTGCGCTCCCATTGCCATACACAGTGCAAATAGCACTGGCGTCTGTACCCAGCATGTACAGTGTATTGGACTGAAGAGGATCTACTGTTCTTGTCAGTTTCCGAAGCAGAATTGAACTAGATATGGCCCGTGCGTGTAGGAAGCACAGTTCTTTTGTTCTCATCAAGCTCACTGTCGGACCCCATAGAAAACACAGTAGAGTAGAAGAGTGCTCCTTTCTCAAAAGCAGAGTGTGTTTCTTGTAAGGCGAGCTAGCGTTTGTTTCCCAGTCCTAAATGGAGTTGAATCACATGCAGTTTCTGGTCCTACGAGCAAGGTTTGTCTTCTGGTAAGAAGAGTCACTATTGCGGTCCCATTGCCATACACAGTACAAATAGCACTGGCGTCTGTACCCGCATGTACAGCGTATTGGACTGAAGAGGATCTACTGTTCTTTTCAGTTTCCTAAGCAGAGTTGAACTAGATATGGCCCATGTGTGTAGGAAGCACAGTTCTTTTTTTCTGAGCAAGCTCACTGTTCGGACCCCATAGGAAACATAGTAGAGTAGAAGAGTGCTCTTTTCTCAAAAGCAGAGTGTGTTTCTTGTAAGGCGAGCTAGCGTTTGTTTCCCAGTCCTAAATGGAGTTGAATCAAATGCAGTTTTTGGTCCTACGAGCAAGAGTTGTTTTCTGGTAAGAAGAGTGACTATTGTGCTCCCTTTGCCATACATAGTGCAAATATCCCTCTCGTCTGTTCCCAGCAAGTACAGTGTATTGGACTGAAGAGGAGCTACTGTTCTTGTCAGTTTCCTAAGCAGAATTGAACTAGATATGGCCCGTGTGTGTAGGAAGCACAGTTCTTTTGTTCTGAGCAAGCTCACTGTTCGGACCCCATAGAAAACACAGTAGAGTAGAAGAGTGCTCTTTTCTCAAAAGCAGAGTGGGTTTCTTGTAAGGCGAGCTAGCGTTTGTTTGCCAGTCCTAAAAGGAGTTGAATCAAATGCAGTTTTTGGTCCTACGAGCAAGAGTTGTTTTCTGGTAAGAAGAGTCACTATTGCGCTCCCTTTGCTATACATAGTACAAATAACACTCGCGTCTGTTTCCAGCAAGTACAGTGTATTGGTCTGAAGAGGAGCTACTGTTCATGTCAGTTTCCTAAGAAAAGTTGAACTAGATAAGGCCCGTGTGTGTAGGAAGCACAGTTCTTTGTTCTGAGCAAGCTCACTGTTCGAACCCCATAGGAAACACAGTAGACAGAAGAGTGCTCTTTTCTCAAAAGCAGAGTGTGTTTCCTGTAAGGCGAGCTACCGTTTGTTTCCCAGTCCTAAATGGAGTTGAATCAAATGCAGTTTCCGTTCCTACGAGCAAGAGATGTTTTTTGGTAAGAAGAGTCACTCTTGTGCTCCCATTGCCATACACAGTGCAATTAGCACTTGCGTCTTTTCCAATCAAGTACAGTGTATTGGACTGAAGAGGAGATACTGTTCTTGTCAGTTTCCTGAGCAGAGTTGAACTAGATATGGCCCGTTTGTATAGGAAGCCCAGTTCTTTTGTTCTGAACAAGCTCACTTTCTGGCCCTATAGGAAACACAGTAGAGTAGAAGAGTGCTCTTTTCTCAAAAGCAGAGTGTGTTTCTTGTAAGGCGTAAGCAGAATTGAACTAGATACGGCCATGTGTGTAGGAAGCACAGTTCTTTTGTTCTGAGCAAGCTCACTGTTCTGGCCCTATAGGAAACACAGTAGAGTAGAAGAGTGCTCTTTTCTCAAAAGCAGAGAGTATTTCTTGTAAGGCGAGATAGCGTTTGCTTCCCAGACCTAAATGGAGTTGAATCACATGCAGTTTCTGGTCCTACAAGCAAGAGTTGTTTTCTGGTAAGAAGAGTCACTATTGCGCTCGCATTGTCATACACAGGGCAAATAGCACTGGCGTCTGTTCCCAGCCGGTACAGTGTATTGGACTGAAGAGGATCTACTGTTCTTGTCAGTTTCCTCTGCAGAGTTGAACTAGATATGGCCCGTGTGTGTAGGAAGCACAGTTCATTTGTCCTGAGCAAGCTTACTGTGCGGACCCCATAGGAAACACATTAGAGTAGATGTGTGTCCTATTCTCAAAAGCAGAGTGTGTTTCTTGTAAGGCGAGCTAGCGTTTTATTTCCTAGTCCTAAATGGAGTTGAATCAAATGCAGTTTTTGGTCCTACGAGCAAGAGTTGTTTTCTGGTAAGAAGAGTGACTATTGTGCTCCCTTTGCCATACATAGTGCAAATAGCCCTCTCGTATGTTCCCAGCAAGTACAGTGTATTGGACTGAAGAGGAGCTACTGTTCTTGTCAGTTTCCTAAGCAGAAATGAACTAGATATGGCCCGTGTGTGTAGGAAGCACAGTTCTTTTGTTCTGAGCAAGCTCACTGTTTGGACCCCATAGGAAACACAGTACAGTAGAAGAGTGCTCTTTTCTCAAAAGCAGAGTGTGTTTCTTGTAAGGCGAGCTAGCGTTGGTTTCCCAGTCCTAAATGGAGTTGAATCACATGCAGTTTCTTGTCCTACGAGCAAGAGTTGTTTTCTGGTAAGAAGAGTCACTATTGCGCTCCCATTGCCATACACAGTGCAAATAGCACTCTCGTCTGTTCCCAGCAAGTACAGTGTATTGGACTGAAGAGGAGCTACTGTTCTTTTCAGTTTCCTAAGCAGAATTGAACTAGATATGGCCCGTGTGTGTAGGAAGCACAGTTCTTTTGTTCTGAGCAAGCTCACTGTTTGGACCCCATAGGAAACACAGTAGAGTAGAAGAGTTCTCTTTTCTCAAAAGCAGAGAGTGTTTCTTGTAACGCGAGCTAGCGTTTGTTTCCCAGTCCTAAATGGAGTTGAATCACATGCAGTTTCTGGTCCTACAAGCAAGAGTTGTTTTCTGGTAAGAAGAGTCACTATTGTTCTCCCATTGTCACACACAGGGCAAATAGCACTGGCGTCTGTTCCTAGCATGTACAGTCTATTGGACTGAAGAGGTTCTACTCTTCTTGTCAGTTTCCTAAGCAGAATTGAACATGATATAGCCCGTGTGTGTAGGAAGCACAGTTCTTTTGTTCTGAGCAAGCTCACATTTCGAACCCCATAGGAAACACAGTAGAGAGAAGAGTGCTCTTTTCTCAAAAGCAGAGTGTGTTTCTTATAAGGCGAGCTAGCGTTTGTTTCCCAGTCCTAAATGCAGTTGAATCAAATTCAGTTTTTGTTCCTAGGAGCAAGAGTTGTTTTCTGGTAAGAAGAGTGACTATTGTGCTCCCTTTGCCATACATAGTGCAAATAGCCCTCTCGTCTGTTCTCAGCATGTACAGTGTATTGGACTGAAGAGGATATACTGTTCTTGTGAGGTTCCTAAGCAGAGTTGAACTAGATATGGCCCATGTGTGTAGGAAGCAGAGTTCGTTTGTACTTAGCAAGCTCACTGTTCTGGCCCTATAGAAAACACAGTAGAGGAGAAGAGTGCTCTTTCCTCAAAAGCAGATTGTGTTTCTTGTAAGGCGAGCTAGCGTTTTTTTCCCAGTCCTAAATGGAGTTGAATCACATGCAGTTTCTAGTCATACGAGCATGAGTTGTTTTCTGGTAAGAAGAGTCACTATTGCGCTCCCATTGTCACACACAGGGCAAATAGCACTGGCGTCTGTTCCTAGCATGTACAGTCTATTGGACTGAAGAGGTTCTACTGTTCTTGTCAGTTTCCTAAGCAGAATAGAACAAGATATGGCCCGTGTGTGTAGGAAGCACAGTTCTTTTGTTCTGAGCAAGCTCACTGTTTGGACCCCATAGGAAACACATTAGAGTAGATGTGTGCGCTATTCTCAAAAGCAGAGTGTGTTTCTTGTAAGGTGAGCTAGCGTTTGTTTCCCAGTCCTAAATGGAGTTGAAATACACATGCAGTTTCTGGTCCTATGAGCAAGAGTTGTTTTCTGGTAAGAAGAGTCACTATTGCGCTCTCTTTGCCATACACAGTGCAAATATTCCTCGCGTCTGTTCCCGGAAAGTACAGTGTATTGGACTGAAGAGGAGCTACTGTTCTTGTCAGTTTCCTAAGCAGAATTGAACTAGATATGGCCCGTGTTTGTAGGAAGCACAGTTCTTAGGTTCTGAGCAAGCTCACTGTTTGGACCCCATAGGAAACACAGTAGAGTAGAAGAGTGCTCTTTTCTCAAAAGCAGAGTGTGTTTCTTGTAAGGCGAGCTAGCGTTTGTTTCCCAGTCCTAAATGGAGTTGAATCACATGCAGTTTCTGGTCCTACGAGCAAGGGTTGTCTTCTGGTAAGAAGAGTCACTATTGCGGTCCCATTGCCATACACAGTACAAATAGCACTGGCGTCTGTACCCGCATGTACAGTGTATTGGACTGAAGAGGATCTACTGTTCTTTTCAGTTTCCTAAGCAGAGTTGAACTAGATATGGCCCATGTGTGTAGGAAGCACAGTTCTTTTGTTCTGAGCAAGCTCACTGTTCGGACCCCATAGGAAACACAGTAGAGTAGAAGAGTGCTCTTTTCTCAAAAGCAGAGTGTGTTTCTTGTAAGGCGAGCTAGCGTTTGTTTGCCAGTCCTAACAGGAGTTGAATCAAATGCAATTTTTGGTCCTACGAGCAAGATTTGTTTTCTGGTAAGAAGAGTCACTATTGCGCTCCCTTTGCTATACATAGTACAAATAACACTCGCGTCTGTTTCCAGCAAGTACAGTGTATTGTTCTGAAGAGGAGCTACTGTTCATGTCAGTTTCCTAAGAAAAGTTGAACTAGATAAGGCCCGTGTGTGTAGGAAGCACAGTTCTTTGTTCTGAGCAAGCTCACTGTTCGAACCCCATAGGAAACACAGTAGACAGAAGAGTGCTCTTTTCTCAAAAGCAGAGTGTGTTTCTTGTAAGGCGAGCTACTGTTTGTTTCCCAGTCCTAAATGGAGTTGAATCAAATGCAGTTTCCGTTCCTACGAGCAAGAGATGTTTTTTGGTAAGAAGAGTCACTCTTGTGCTCCCATTGCCATACACAGTGCAATTAGCACTTGCGTCTTTTCCAATCAAGTACAGTGTATTGGACTGAAGAGGAGATACTGTTCTTGTCAGTTTCCTGAGCAGAGTTGAACTAGATATGGCCCGTGTGTATAGGAAGCCCAGTTCTTTTGTTCTGAACAAGCTCACTTTCTGGCCCTATAGGAAACACAGTAGAGTAGAAGAGTGCTCTTTTCTCAAAAGCAGAGTGTGTTTCTTGTAAGGCGTAAGCAGAATTGAACTAGATACGGCCATGTATGTAGGAAGCACAGTTCTTTTGTTCTGAGCAAGCTCACTGTTCTGGCCCTATAGGAAACACAGTAGAGTAGAAGAGTGCTCTTTTCTCAAAAGCAGAGAGTATTTCTTGTAAGGCGAGATAGCGTTTGCTTCCCAGACCTAAATGGAGTTGAATCACATGCAGTTTCTGGTCCTACAAGCAAGAGTTGTTTTCTGGTAAGAAGAGTCACTATTGCGCTCGCATTGTCATACACAGGGCAAATAGCACTGGCATCTGTTCCCAGCCTGTACAGTGTATTGGACTGAAGATGATCTACTGTTCTTGTCAGTTTCCTCTGCAGAGTTGAACTAGATATGGCCCGTGTGTGTAGGAAGCACAGTTCATTTGTTCTGAGCAAGCTTACTGTGCGGACCCCATAGGAAACTCAGTGCTCTTTTCTCAAAAGAAGAGTGTGTTAGTTGTAAGGCGAGATAGCGTTGCTTCCCAGACCTAAAGGGAGTTGAATCACATGCAGTTTCTGGTCCTAAAAGCAAGAGTTGTTTTCTGTTAAGAAGAGTCACTATTGCGCTCGCATTGTCATACACAGGGCAAATAGCACTGGCGTCTTTTCCCAGGATGTACAGTGTATTGGACTGAAGAGGATCTACTGTTCTTGTCAGTTTCCTATGCAGAGTTGAACTAGATATAGCCCGTGTGTGTAGGAAGCACAGTTCTTTTGTTCTCATCAAGCTCACTGTTCGGACCCCATAGGAAAAACAGTAGAGTAGAAGAGTGCTCTTTTCTCAAAAGCAGAGTGTGTTTCTTGTAAGGCGAGCTAGCGTTTGTTTCCCAGTCCTAAATGGAGTTGAATCACATGCAGGTTCTGGCCCTAAGAGCAAGGGTTGTTTTCTTGTAAGAAGAGTCACTCTTGTGCTCCCATTGCCATACACAGTGCAAATAGCCCTGGCGTCTGTACCCAGCATGTACAGCGTATTGAAATGAAGAGAATCAACTGTTCTTTTCAGTTTCCTAAGCAGAGTTGAACTAGATATGGCCAGTGTGTGTAGGAAGCACAGTTCTTTTGTTCTGAGCAAGCTCACTGTTTGGACCCCATAGGAAACACATTAGAGTAGATGTGTGCCCTATTCTCAAAAGCAGAGTGTGTTTCTTGTAAGGCGAGCTAGCGTTTGTTTCCTAGTCCTAAATGGAGTTGAATCAAATGCAGTTTTTGGTCCTACGAGCAAGAGTTGTTTTCTGGTAAGAAGAGTGACTATTGTGCTCCCTTTGCCATACATAGTGCAAATAGCCCTCTCGTCTGTTCCCAGCAAGTACAGTGTATTGGACTGAAGAGGAGCTACTGTTCTTGTCAGTTTCCTAAGCAGAAATGAACTAGATATGGCCCGTGTGTGTAGGAAGCACAGTTCTTTTGTTCTGAGCAAGCTCACTGTTTGGACCCCATAGGAAACACAGTACAGTAGAAGAGTGCTCTTTTCTCAAAAGCAGAGTGTGTTTCTTGTAAGGCGAGCTAGCGTTGGTTTCCCAGTCCTAAATGGAGTTGAATCACATGCAGTTTCTTGTCCTAGGAGCAAGAGTTGTTTTCTGGTAAGAAGAGTCACTATTGCGCTCCCATTGCCATACACAGTGCAAATAGCACTCGCGTCTGTTCCCAGCAAGTACAGTGTATTGGACTGAAGAGGAGCTACTGTTCTTGTCAGTTTCCTAAGCAGAATTGAACTAGATATGGCCCGTGTGTGTAGGAAGCACAGTTCTTTTGTTCTGAGCAAGCTCACTGTTTGGACCCCATAGGAAACACAGTAGAGTAGAAGAGTTCTCTTTTCTCAAAAGCAGAGAGGGTTTCTTGTAAGGCGAGCTAGCGTTTGTTTCCCAGTCCTAAATGGAGTTGAATCACATGCAGTTTCTGGTCCTACGAGCAAGAGTTGTTTTCTGGTAAGAAGTGTCACTATTGTTCTCCCATTGTCACACACATGGCAAATAGCACTGGCGTCTGTTCCTAGCATGTACAGTCTATTGGACTGAAGAGGTTCTACTCTTCTTGTCAGTTTCCTAAGCAGAATTGAACATGATATAGCCCGTGTGTGTAGGAAGCACAGTTCTTTTGTTCTGAGCAAGCTCACATTTGGAACCCCATAGGAAACACAGTAGAGAGAAGAGTGCTCTTTTCTCAAAAGCAGAGTGTGTTGCTTGTAAGGCGAGATAGCGTTTGTTTCCCAGTTCTAAATGGAGTTGAAATACACATGCAGTTTCTGGTCCTACGAGCAAGAGTTGTTTTCTCGTAAGAAGAGTCACTATTGCACTCCCTTTCCCATACACAGTGCAAATACCCTCGCGTCTCTTCCCAGCAAGTACAGTGTATTGGACTGAAGAGGAGCTACTGTTCTTGTCAGTTTCCTAAGCAGAATTGAACTAGATATGGCCCGTGTGTGTAGGAAGCACAGTTCTTTTGTTCTGATCAAGCTCACTGTTTGAACCCCATAGGAAACACAGTAGAGTAGAAGAGTGCTCTTTTCTCAAAAGCAGAGTGTGTTTCTTGTAAGGCGAGCTAGCGTTTGTTTCCCAGTCCTAAATGGAGTTGAATCACATGGAGTTTCTGGTCCTACGAGCAAGGGATGTTTTCTGGTAAGAAGAGTCACTATTGCGTTCCCATTGCCATACACAGTGCAAATAGCACTGGCGTCTGTACCCAGCATGTACAGCGTGTTGGACTGAAGAGGATCAACTGTTCTTTTCAGTTTCCTAAGCAGAGTTGAACTAGATATGGCCCGTGTGTGTAGGAAGCACAGTTCTTTTGTTCTGAGCAAGCTCACTGTTCGGACCCCACAGGAAACACAGTAGAGTAGAAGAGTGCTCTTTTCTCAAAAGCAGAGTGTGTTTCTTGTAAGGCGAGCTAGCATTTGTTTCCCAGTCCTAAATGCAGTTGAATCAAATTCAGTTTTTGTTCCTAGGAGCAAGAGTTGTTTTCTGGTAAGAAGAGTGACTATTGTGCTCCCTTTGACATACATAGTGCAAATAGCCCTCTCGTCTGTTCTCAGCATGTACAGTGTATTGGACTGAAGAGGATCTACTGTTCTAGTGAGGTTCCTAAGCAGAGTTGAACTAGATATGGCCCATGTGTGTAGGAAGCAGAGTTCGTTTGTACTTAGCAAGCTCACTGTTCTGGCCCTATAGAAAACACAGTAGAGTAGAAGAGTGCTCTTTCCTCAAAAGCAGATTGTGTTTCTTGTAAGGCGAGCTAGCGTTTTTTTCCCAGTCCTAAATGGAGTTGAATCACATGCAGTTTCTAGTCATACGAGCAAGAGTTGTTTTCTGGTAAGAAGAGTCACTATTGCGCTCCCATTGTCACACACAGGGCAAATAGCACTGGCGTCTGTTTCTAGCATATACAGTCTATTGGACTGAAGAGGTTCTACTGTTCTTGTCAGTTTCCTAAGCAGAATAGAACAAGATATGGCCCGTGTGTGTAGGAAGCACAGTTCTTTTGTTCTGAGCAAGCTCACTGTTTGGACCCCATAGGAAACACATTAGAGTAGATGTGTGCCCTATTCTCAAAAGCAGAGTGTGTTTCTTGTAAGGCGAGCTAGCGTTTGTTTCCCAGTCCTAAATGGAGTTGAAATACACATGCAGTTTCTGGTCCTATGAGCAAGAGTTTTTTTCTGGTAAGAAGAGTCACTATTGCGCTCTCTTTGCCATACACAGTGCAAATATTCCTCGCGTCTGTTCCCGGAAAGTACAGTGTATTGGACTGAAGAGGAGCTACTGTTCTTGTCAGTTTCCTAAGCAGAATTGAACTAGATATGGCCCGTGTTTGTAGGAAGCACAGTTCTTTTGTTCTGAGCAAGCTCACTGTTTGGACCCCATAGGAAACACAGTAGAGTAGAAGAGTGCTCTTTTCTCAAAAGCAGAGTGTGTTTCTCGTAAGGCGAGCTAGCGTTTGTTTCCCAGTCCTAAATGGAGTTGAATCACATGCAGTTTCTGGTCCTACGAGCAAGGGTTGTCTTCTGGTAAGAAGAGTCACTATTGCGGTCCCATTGCCATACACAGTACAAATAGCACTGGCGTCTGTACCCGCATGTACAGTGTATTGGACTGAAGAGGATCTACTGTTCTTTTCAGTTTCCTAAGCAAAGTTGAACTAGATATGGCCCATGTGTGTAGGAAGCACAGTTCTTTTGTTCTGAGCAAGCTCACTGTTCGGACCCCATAGGAAACACAGTAGAGTAGAAGAGTGCTCTTTTCTCAAAAGCAGAGTGTGTTTCTTGTAAGGCGAGCTAGCGTTTGTTTCCCAGTCCTAAATGGAGTTGAATCAAATGCAGGTTCTGGTCCTATGAGCAAGAGTTGTTTTCTGGTAAGAAGAGTGACTATTGTGCTCCCTTTGCCATTCATAGTGCAAATATCCCTCTCGTCTGTTCCCAGCAAGTACAGTGTATTGGACTGAAGAGGAGCTACTGTTCTTGTCAGTTTCCTAAGCAGAGTTGAACTAGATATGGCCCGTGTGTGTAGGAAGCACAGTTCTTTTGTTCTCAGCAAGCTCACTGTTCGGACCCCATAGAAAACACAGTATAGTAGAATAGTGCTCTTTTCTCAAAAGCAGAGTGTGTTTCTTGTAAGGCGAGCTAGCGTTTGTTTGCCAGTCCTAAAAGGAGTTGAATCAAATGCAGTTTTTGGTCCTACGAGCAAGAGTTGTTTTCTGGTAAGAAGAGTCACTATTGCGCTCCCATTGCTATACATAGTACAAATAACACTCGCGTCTGTTTCCAGGAAGTACAGTGTATTGGTCTGAAGAGGAGCTACTGTTCATGTCAGTTTCCTAAGAAAAGTTGAACTAGATAAGGCCCGTGTGTGTCGGAAGCACAGTTCTTCGTTCTGAGCAAGCTCACTGTTCGAACCCCATAGGAAACACAGTAGACAGAAGAGTGCTCTTTTCTCAAAAGCAGAGTGTGTTTCTTGTGAGACGAGCTACCGTTTGTTTCCCAGTCCTAAATGGAGTTGAATCACATGCAGTTTCTGGTCCTACAAGCAAGAGTTGTTTTCTGGTAAGAAGAGTCACTATTGTTCTCCCATTGTCACACACAGGGCAAATAGCACTGGCGTCTGTTCCTAGCATGTACAGTCTATTGGACTGAAGAGGTTCTACTCTTCTTGTCAGTTTCCTAAGCAGAATTGAACATGATATAGCCCGTGTGTGTAGGAAGCACAGTTCTTTTGTTCTGAGCAAGCTCACATTTCGAACCCCATAGGAAACACAGTAGAGAGAAGAGTGCTCTTTTCTCAAAAGCAGAGTGTGTTTCTTATAAGGCGAGCTAGCGTTTGTTTCCCAGTCCTAAATGCAGTTGAATCAAATTCAGTTTTTGTTCCTAGGAGCAAGAGTTGTTTTCTGGTAAGAAGAGTGACTATTGTGCTCCCTTTGCCATACATAGTGCAAATAGCCCTCTCGTCTGTTCTCAGCATGTACAGTGTATTGGACTGAAGAGGATATACTGTTCTTGTGAGGTTCCTAAGCAGAGTTGAACTAGATATGGCCCATGTGTGTAGGAAGCAGAGTTCGTTTGTACTTAGCAAGCTCACTGTTCTGGCCCTATAGAAAACACAGTAGAGGAGAAGAGTGCTCTTTCCTCAAAAGCAGATTGTGTTTCTTGTAAGGCGAGCTAGCGTTTTTTTCCCAGTCCTAAATGGAGTTGAATCACATGCAGTTTCTAGTCATACGAGCATGAGTTGTTTTCTGGTAAGAAGAGTCACTATTGCGCTCCCATTGTCACACACAGGGCAAATAGCACTGGCGTCTGTTCCTAGCATGTACAGTCTATTGGACTGAAGAGGTTCTACTGTTCTTGTCAGTTTCCTAAGCAGAATAGAACAAGATATGGCCCGTGTGTGTAGGAAGCACAGTTCTTTTGTTCTGAGCAAGCTCACTGTTTGGACCCCATAGGAAACACATTAGAGTAGATGTGTGCGCTATTCTCAAAAGCAGAGTGTGTTTCTTGTAAGGTGAGCTAGCGTTTGTTTCCCAGTCCTAAATGGAGTTGAAATACACATGCAGTTTCTGGTCCTATGAGCAAGAGTTGTTTTCTGGTAAGAAGAGTCACTATTGCGCTCTCTTTGCCATACACAGTGCAAATATTCCTCGCGTCTGTTCCCGGAAAGTACAGTGTATTGGACTGAAGAGGAGCTACTGTTCTTGTCAGTTTCCTAAGCAGAATTGAACTAGATATGGCCCGTGTTTGTAGGAAGCACAGTTCTTAGGTTCTGAGCAAGCTCACTGTTTGGACCCCATAGGAAACACAGTAGAGTAGAAGAGTGCTCTTTTCTCAAAAGCAGAGTGTGTTTCTTGTAAGGCGAGCTAGCGTTTGTTTCCCAGTCCTAAATGGAGTTGAATCACATGCAGTTTCTGGTCCTACGAGCAAGGGTTGTCTTCTGGTAAGAAGAGTCACTATTGCGGTCCCATTGCCATACACAGTACAAATAGCACTGGCGTCTGTACCCGCATGTACAGTGTATTGGACTGAAGAGGATCTACTGTTCTTTTCAGTTTCCTAAGCAGAGTTGAACTAGATATGGCCCATGTGTGTAGGAAGCACAGTTCTTTTGTTCTGAGCAAGCTCACTGTTCGGACCCCATAGGAAACACAGTAGAGTAGAAGAGTGCTCTTTTCTCAAAAGCAGAGTGTGTTTCTTGTAAGGCGAGCTAGCGTTTGTTTGCCAGTCCTAACAGGAGTTGAATCAAATGCAATTTTTGGTCCTACGAGCAAGATTTGTTTTCTGGTAAGAAGAGTCACTATTGCGCTCCCTTTGCTATACATAGTACAAATAACACTCGCGTCTGTTTCCAGCAAGTACAGTGTATTGGTCTGAAGAGGAGCTACTGTTCATGTCAGTTTCCTAAGAAAAGTTGAACTAGATAAGGCCCGTGTGTGTAGGAAGCACAGTTCTTTGTTCTGAGCAAGCTCACTGTTCGAACCCCATAGGAAACACAGTAGACAGAAGAGTGCTCTTTTCTCAAAAGCAGAGTGTGTTTCTTGTAAGGCGAGCTACTGTTTGTTTCCCAGTCCTAAATGGAGTTGAATCAAATGCAGTTTCCGTTCCTACGAGCAAGAGATGTTTTTTGGTAAGAAGAGTCACTCTTGTGCTCCCATTGCCATACACAGTGCAATTAGCACTTGCGTCTTTTCCAATCAAGTACAGTGTATTGGACTGAAGAGGAGATACTGTTCTTGTCAGTTTCCTGAGCAGAGTTGAACTAGATATGGCCCGTGTGTATAGGAAGCCCAGTTCTTTTGTTCTGAACAAGCTCACTTTCTGGCCCTATAGGAAACACAGTAGAGTAGAAGAGTGCTCTTTTCTCAAAAGCAGAGTGTGTTTCTTGTAAGGCGTAAGCAGAATTGAACTAGATACGGCCATGTATGTAGGAAGCACAGTTCTTTTGTTCTGAGCAAGCTCACTGTTCTGGCCCTATAGGAAACACAGTAGAGTAGAAGAGTGCTCTTTTCTCAAAAGCAGAGAGTATTTCTTGTAAGGCGAGATAGCGTTTGCTTCCCAGACCTAAATGGAGTTGAATCACATGCAGTTTCTGGTCCTACAAGCAAGAGTTGTTTTCTGGTAAGAAGAGTCACTATTGCGCTCGCATTGTCATACACAGGGCAAATAGCACTGGCATCTGTTCCCAGCCTGTACAGTGTATTGGACTGAAGATGATCTACTGTTCTTGTCAGTTTCCTCTGCAGAGTTGAACTAGATATGGCCCGTGTGTGTAGGAAGCACAGTTCATTTGTTCTGAGCAAGCTTACTGTGCGGACCCCATAGGAAACTCAGTGCTCTTTTCTCAAAAGAAGAGTGTGTTAGTTGTAAGGCGAGATAGCGTTGCTTCCCAGACCTAAAGGGAGTTGAATCACATGCAGTTTCTGGTCCTAAAAGCAAGAGTTGTTTTCTGTTAAGAAGAGTCACTATTGCGCTCGCATTGTCATACACAGGGCAAATAGCACTGGCGTCTTTTCCCAGGATGTACAGTGTATTGGACTGAAGAGGATCTACTGTTCTTGTCAGTTTCCTATGCAGAGTTGAACTAGATATAGCCCGTGTGTGTAGGAAGCACAGTTCTTTTGTTCTCATCAAGCTCACTGTTCGGACCCCATAGGAAAAACAGTAGAGTAGAAGAGTGCTCTTTTCTCAAAAGCAGAGTGTGTTTCTTGTAAGGCGAGCTAGCGTTTGTTTCCCAGTCCTAAATGGAGTTGAATCACATGCAGGTTCTGGCCCTAAGAGCAAGGGTTGTTTTCTTGTAAGAAGAGTCACTCTTGTGCTCCCATTGCCATACACAGTGCAAATAGCCCTGGCGTCTGTACCCAGCATGTACAGCGTATTGAAATGAAGAGAATCAACTGTTCTTTTCAGTTTCCTAAGCAGAGTTGAACTAGATATGGCCAGTGTGTGTAGGAAGCACAGTTCTTTTGTTCTGAGCAAGCTCACTGTTTGGACCCCATAGGAAACACATTAGAGTAGATGTGTGCCCTATTCTCAAAAGCAGAGTGTGTTTCTTGTAAGGCGAGCTAGCGTTTGTTTCCTAGTCCTAAATGGAGTTGAATCAAATGCAGTTTTTGGTCCTACGAGCAAGAGTTGTTTTCTGGTAAGAAGAGTGACTATTGTGCTCCCTTTGCCATACATAGTGCAAATAGCCCTCTCGTCTGTTCCCAGCAAGTACAGTGTATTGGACTGAAGAGGAGCTACTGTTCTTGTCAGTTTCCTAAGCAGAAATGAACTAGATATGGCCCGTGTGTGTAGGAAGCACAGTTCTTTTGTTCTGAGCAAGCTCACTGTTTGGACCCCATAGGAAACACAGTACAGTAGAAGAGTGCTCTTTTCTCAAAAGCAGAGTGTGTTTCTTGTAAGGCGAGCTAGCGTTGGTTTCCCAGTCCTAAATGGAGTTGAATCACATGCAGTTTCTTGTCCTAGGAGCAAGAGTTGTTTTCTGGTAAGAAGAGTCACTATTGCGCTCCCATTGCCATACACAGTGCAAATAGCACTCGCGTCTGTTCCCAGCAAGTACAGTGTATTGGACTGAAGAGGAGCTACTGTTCTTGTCAGTTTCCTAAGCAGAATTGAACTAGATATGGCCCGTGTGTGTAGGAAGCACAGTTCTTTTGTTCTGAGCAAGCTCACTGTTTGGACCCCATAGGAAACACAGTAGAGTAGAAGAGTTCTCTTTTCTCAAAAGCAGAGAGGGTTTCTTGTAAGGCGAGCTAGCGTTTGTTTCCCAGTCCTAAATGGAGTTGAATCACATGCAGTTTCTGGTCCTACGAGCAAGAGTTGTTTTCTGGTAAGAAGTGTCACTATTGTTCTCCCATTGTCACACACATGGCAAATAGCACTGGCGTCTGTTCCTAGCATGTACAGTCTATTGGACTGAAGAGGTTCTACTCTTCTTGTCAGTTTCCTAAGCAGAATTGAACATGATATAGCCCGTGTGTGTAGGAAGCACAGTTCTTTTGTTCTGAGCAAGCTCACATTTGGAACCCCATAGGAAACACAGTAGAGAGAAGAGTGCTCTTTTCTCAAAAGCAGAGTGTGTTGCTTGTAAGGCGAGATAGCGTTTGTTTCCCAGTTCTAAATGGAGTTGAAATACACATGCAGTTTCTGGTCCTACGAGCAAGAGTTGTTTTCTCGTAAGAAGAGTCACTATTGCACTCCCTTTGCCATACACAGTGCAAATACCCTCGCGTCTCTTCCCAGCAAGTACAGTGTATTGGACTGAAGAGGAGCTACTGTTCTTGTCAGTTTCCTAAGCAGAATTGAACTAGATATGGCCCGTGTGTGTAGGAAGCACAGTTCTTTTGTTCTGATCAAGCTCACTGTTTGAACCCCATAGGAAACACAGTAGAGTAGAAGAGTGCTCTTTTCTCAAAAGCAGAGTGTGTTTCTTGTAAGGCGAGCTAGCGTTTGTTTCCCAGTCCTAAATGGAGTTGAATCACATGGAGTTTCTGGTCCTACGAGCAAGGGATGTTTTCTGGTAAGAAGAGTCACTATTGCGTTCCCATTGCCATACACAGTGCAAATAGCACTGGCGTCTGTACCCAGCATGTACAGCGTGTTGGACTGAAGAGGATCAACTGTTCTTTTCAGTTTCCTAAGCAGAGTTGAACTAGATATGGCGCGTGTGTGTAGGAAGCACAGTTCTTTTGTTCTGAGCAAGCTCACTGTTCGGACCCCACAGGAAACACAGTAGAGTAGAAGAGTGCTCTTTTCTCAAAAGCAGAGTGTGTTTCTTGTAAGGCGAGCTAGCATTTGTTTCCCAGTCCTAAATGCAGTTGAATCAAATTCAGTTTTTGTTCCTAGGAGCAAGAGTTGTTTTCTGGTAAGAAGAGTGACTATTGTGCTCCCTTTGACATACATAGTGCAAATAGCCCTCTCGTCTGTTCTCAGCATGTACAGTGTATTGGACTGAAGAGGATCTACTGTTCTAGTGAGGTTCCTAAGCAGAGTTGAACTAGATATGGCCCATGTGTGTAGGAAGCAGAGTTCGTTTGTACTTAGCAAGCTCACTGTTCTGGCCCTATAGAAAACACAGTAGAGTAGAAGAGTGCTCTTTCCTCAAAAGCAGATTGTGTTTCTTGTAAGGCGAGCTAGCGTTTTTTTCCCAGTCCTAAATGGAGTTGAATCACATGCAGTTTCTAGTCATACGAGCAAGAGTTGTTTTCTGGTAAGAAGAGTCACTATTGCGCTCCCATTGTCACACACAGGGCAAATAGCACTGGCGTCTGTTTCTAGCATATACAGTCTATTGGACTGAAGAGGTTCTACTGTTCTTGTCAGTTTCCTAAGCAGAATAGAACAAGATATGGCCCGTGTGTGTAGGAAGCACAGTTCTTTTGTTCTGAGCAAGCTCACTGTTTGGACCCCATAGGAAACACATTAGAGTAGATGTGTGCCCTATTCTCAAAAGCAGAGTGTGTTTCTTGTAAGGCGAGCTAGCGTTTGTTTCCCAGTCCTAAATGGAGTTGAAATACACATGCAGTTTCTGGTCCTATGAGCAAGAGTTTTTTTCTGGTAAGAAGAGTCACTATTGCGCTCTCTTTGCCATACACAGTGCAAATATTCCTCGCGTCTGTTCCCGGAAAGTACAGTGTATTGGACTGAAGAGGAGCTACTGTTCTTGTCAGTTTCCTAAGCAGAATTGAACTAGATATGGCCCGTGTGTGTAGGAAGCACAGTTCTTTTGTTCTGAGCAAGCTCACTGTTTGGACCCCATAGGAAACACAGTAGAGTAGAAGAGTGCTCTTTTCTCAAAAGCAGAGTGTGTTTCTCGTAAGGCGAGCTAGCGTTTGTTTCCCAGTCCTAAATGGAGTTGAATCACATGCAGTTTCTGGTCCTACGAGCAAGGGTTGTCTTCTGGTAAGAAGAGTCACTATTGCGGTCCCATTGCCATACACAGTACAAATAGCACTGGCGTCTGTACCCGCATGTACAGTGTATTGGACTGAAGAGGATCTACTGTTCTTTTCAGTTTCCTAAGCAAAGTTGAACTAGATATGGCCCATGTGTGTAGGAAGCACAGTTCTTTTGTTCTGAGCAAGCTCACTGTTCGGACCCCATAGGAAACACAGTAGAGTAGAAGAGTGCTCTTTTCTCAAAAGCAGAGTGTGTTTCTTGTAAGGCGAGCTAGCGTTTGTTTCCCAGTCCTAAATGGAGTTGAATCAAATGCAGGTTCTGGTCCTATGAGCAAGAGTTGTTTTCTGGTAAGAAGAGTGACTATTGTGCTCCCTTTGCCATTCATAGTGCAAATATCCCTCTCGTCTGTTCCCAGCAAGTACAGTGTATTGGACTGAAGAGGAGCTACTGTTCTTGTCAGTTTCCTAAGCAGAGTTGAACTAGATATGGCCCGTGTGTGTAGGAAGCACAGTTCTTTTGTTCTCAGCAAGCTCACTGTTCGGACCCCATAGAAAACACAGTATAGTAGAATAGTGCTCTTTTCTCAAAAGCAGAGTGTGTTTCTTGTAAGGCGAGCTAGCGTTTGTTTGCCAGTCCTAAAAGGAGTTGAATCAAATGCAGTTTTTGGTCCTACGAGCAAGAGTTGTTTTCTGGTAAGAAGAGTCACTATTGCGCTCCCATTGCTATACATAGTACAAATAACACTCGCGTCTGTTTCCAGCAAGTACAGTGTATTGGTCTGAAGAGGAGCTACTGTTCATGTCAGTTTCCTAAGAAAAGTTGAACTAGATAAGGCCCGTGTGTGTCGGAAGCACAGTTCTTCGTTCTGAGCAAGCTCACTGTTCGAACCCCATAGGAAACACAGTAGACAGAAGAGTGCTCTTTTCTCAAAAGCAGAGTGTGTTTCTTGTGAGACGAGCTACCGTTTGTTTCCCAGTCCTAAATGGAGTTGAATCAAATGCAGTTTCTGTTCCTACGAGCGAGAGATGTTTTTTGGTAAGAAGAGTCACTCTTGTGCTCCCATTGCCATACACAGTGCAATTAGCACTTGCATCTTTTACAATCAAGTACAGTGTATTGGACTGAAGAGGAGATACTGTTCTTGTCAGTTTCCTGAGCAGAGTTGAACTAGATATGGCCCGTGTGTATAGGAAGCCCAGTTCTTTTGTTCTGAACAAGCTCACTTTCTGGCCCTATAGGAAACACAGTAGAGTAGAAGAGTGCTCTTTTCTCAAAAGCAGAGTGTGTTTCTTGTAAGGCGTAAGCAGAATTGAACTAGATACGGCCATGTGTGTAGGAAGCACAGTTCTTTTGTTCTGAGCAAGCTCACTGTTCTGGCCCTATAGGAAACACAGTAGAGTAGAAGAGTGCTCTTTTCTCAAAAGCAGAGAGTATTTCTTGTAAGGCGAGATAGCGTTTGCTTCCCAGACCTAAATGGAGTTGAATCACATGCAGTTTCTGGTCCTACAAGCAAGAGTTGTTTTCTGGTAAGAAGAGTCACTATTGCGCTCGCATTGTCATACACAGGGCAAATAGCACTGGCGTCTGTTCCCAGCCTGTACAGTGTATTGGACTGAAGAGGATCTACTGTTCTTGTCAGTTTCCTCTGCAGAGTTGAACTAGATATGGCCCGTGTGTGTAAGAAGCACAGTTCATTTGTTCTGAGCAAGCTTACTGTGCGGACCCCATAGGAAACTCAGTGCTCTTTTCTCAAAAGCAGAGTGTGTTAGTTGTAAGGCGAGATAGCGTTGCTTCCCAGACCTAAATGGAGTTGAATCACATGCAGTTTCTGGTCCTAAAAGCAAGAGTTGTTTTCTGTTAAGAAGAGTCACTATTGCGCTCGCATTGTCATACACAGGGCAAATAGCACTGGCGTCTTTTCCCAGCATGTACAGTGTATTGGACTGAAGAGGATCTACTGTTCTTGTCAGTTTCCTACGCAGAGTTGAACTAGATATAGCCCGTGTGTGTAGGAAGCACAGTTCTTTTGTTCTGAGCAAGCTCACTGTTCTGGCCCTATAGGAAACACAGTAGAGTAGCAGAGTGCTCTTTACTCAAATGCAGAGTGTGTTTCTTGTAAGGCGAGCTAGTGTTTGTTTACAAGTCCTAAATGGAGTTGAGTCACATGCAGTTTCTGGTCCTACGAGCAAGAGTTGTTTTCTGTTAAGAAGAGTCACTATTGCGTTCGCATTGTCATACACAGGGCAAATAGCACTGGCGTCTTTTCCCAGCATGTACAGTGTATTGCACTGAAGAGGATCTAATGTTCTTGTCAGTTTCCTAAGCAGAATTGAAATAGATATGGCCATGTGTGCAGGAAGTACAGTTCTTTTGTTCTGAGCAAGCTCACTGTTCGGACCCCTAGGAAATACAGTAGAGTAGAAGAGTGCTCTTTTCTCAAAAGCAGAGTGTGTTTCTTGTAAGGAGAGCTAGCGTTTGTTTCCCAGTCCTAAATGGAGTTGAATCACATGCAGTTTTTGGTCCTACGCGCAAGAGTTGTTTTCTGGTAAGGAAAGTCACTATTGCGCTCCCATTACCAAACACAGTGCAAATAGATAACGCATCTGTTCCCAGCAAGTACACTGTATTGGACTGAAGAGGAGCTACTGTTCTTGTCAGTTTCCTAAGCAGAATTGAATTGGATATGGCCATTTGTGTAGGAAGCACAGTTCTTTTGTTCTGAGCAAGCTCACTGTACTGGCCCTATAGTTAACACAGTAAAGTAGAAGAGTGCTCTTTTCTCAAAAGCAGAGTGTGTTTCTTGTAAGGCGAGCTAGCGTTTGTTTCCCAGTCCTAAATGGAGTTGAATCAAATGCAGTTTTTGGTCCTACGAGCAAGAGTTGTTTTCTGGTAAGAAGAGTGAATATTGCACTCCCTTTGCCATACATATTGCAAATATCCCTCTCGTCTGTTCCCAGCAAGTACAGTGTATTGGACTGAAGAGGAGCTACTGTTCTTGTCAGTTTCCTAAGCATAGTTGAACTAGATATGGCCCGTGTGTGAAGGAAGCACAGTTCTTTGTTCTCAGCAAGCTCACTGTTCGGACCACATAGAAAACACATTAGAGTAGAAGAGTGCTCTTTTCTCAAAAGCAGAGTTTGTTTCTTGTAAGGGAAGCTAGCGTTTGTTTCCCAGTCCTAAATGGAGTTGCATCAAATGCAGTTTTTGGTCCTACGAGCAAGAGTTGTTTTCTGGTAAGAAGAGTCACTATTGCGCTCCCATTGCCATACATAGTACAAATAACACTCGCGTCTGTTTCCAGCAAGTACATTTTATTGGTCTGAAGAGGAGCTACTGTTCATGTCAGTTTCCTAAGCAAAGTTGAACTAGATAAGGCCCGTGTGTGTATGAAGCACAGTTCTTTTGTTCTGAGCAAGCTCCCTGTTCGAACCCCATAGGAAACACAGTAGAGAGAAGAGTGCTCTTTTTCAAAAGCAGAGTGTGTTTCTTGTAAGGCGAGCTACCGTTTGTTTCCCAGTCCTAAATGGAGTAGAATCAAATGCAGTTTTTGGTCCTATGAGCAAGAGTTTTTTTCTGGTAAGAAGAGTCACTATTGCGCTCCCATTTCCATACACAGTGCAAATAGCTCTCGCGTCTGTTCCCAGTAAGTACAGTGTATTGGACTGAAGAGGAGCTACTGTTCTTGTCATTTTCCTAAGCAGAGTTGAACTACATATGGCCCATGTGTGTAGGAAGCACAGTTATTTTGTACTCAGCAAGCTCACAGTTCTGGCCCTATAGGAAACACAGTAGAGTAGAAGAGTGCTCTTTCCTCAAAAGCAGAGTGTGTTTTTGTAAGGCGAGCTAGCGTTTGTTTCGCAGTCCTAAACGGAGTTGAATCACATGCAGTTTCCATTCCTACGAGCAAGAGTTGTTTTCTGGTAAGGAAAGTCACTATTGCGCTCCCATTGCCATACACAGTGCAAATAGCTCTCGCGTCTGTTCCCAGCAAGTACAGTGTATTGGACTGAAGAGGAGCTACTGTTCTTGTCAGTTTCCTAAGCAGAATTGAACTAGATATGGCCCGTGTGTGTAGGAAGCACAGTTCTTTTGTTCTGAGCAAGCTCACTGTTCGGACCCCATAGGAAACATAGTAGAGTAGAAGAGTGCTCTTTTCTCAAAAGCAGAGTGCATTTCTTGTAAGGCGAGCTAGCTTTTGTTTCCCAGTCCTAAATGGAGTTGAATCACATGCAGATTCTGGTCAAACGAGCAAGAGTTGTTTTCTGGTAAGAAGAGTCACTATTGTGCTCCCATTGTCACACACAGGGCAAATAGCACTGGCGTCTGTTCCTAGCATGTACAGTCTATTGGACTGAAGAGGTTCTACTCTTCTTGTCAGTTTCCTAAGCAGAATTGAACATGATATAGCCCGTGTGTGTTGGAAGCACAGTTCTTTTGTTCTGAGCAAGCTCACATTTCGAACCCCATAGGAAACACAGTAGAGAGAAGAGTGCTCTTTTCTCAAAAGCAGAGTGTGTTGCTTGTAAGGCGAGATAGCATTTGTTTCCCAGTTCTAAATGGAGTTGAAATACACATGCAGTTTCTGGTCCTAGGAGCAAGAGTTGTTTTCTCGTAAGAAGAGTCACTATTGCACTCCGTTTGCCATACACAGTACAAATACCCTCGCGTCTCTTCCCAGCAAGTACAGTGTATTGGACTGAAGAGGAGCTACTGTTCTTGTCAGTGTCCTAAGCAGAATTGAACGAGATATGGCCCGTGTGTGTAGGAAGCACAGTTCTTTTGTTCTGATCAAGCTCACTGTTTGAACCCCATAGGAAACACAGTAGAGTACAAGAGTGCTCTTTCCTCAAAAGCAGAGTGTGTTTCTTGTAAGGCGAGCTAGAGTTTGTTTCCCAGTCCTAAATGCAGTTGAATCAAATGCAGTTTTTGTTCCTAGGAGCAAGAGTTGTTTTCTGGTAAGAAGAGTGACTATTGTGCTCCCTTTGCCATACATAGTGCAAATAGCCCTCTCGTCTGTTCCCAGCAAGTACAGTGTATTGGACTGAAGAGGAGCTACTGTTCTTGTCAGTTTCCTAAGCAGAGTTGAACTAGATATGGCCCGTGTGTGTAGGAAGCACAGTTCTTTTGTTCTAAGCAAGCTCACTGTTCTGGCCCTATAGAAAACACAGTAGAGTAGAAGAGTGCTCTTTTCTCAAAAGCAGAGTGTGTTGCTTGTAAGGCGAGCTTGCGTTTGTTTCCCAGTCCTAAATGGAGTTGAATCAAATGCAGTTTTTGATTCTACGAGCAAGAGTTGTTTTCTGGTAAGAAGAGTCACTATTGCGCTCCCATTGCTATACATAGTACAAATAACATTCGCTTCAGTTTCCAGCAAGTACAGTGTATTGGTCTGAAGAGGAGCTACTGTTAATGTCAGTTTCCTAAGCAAAGTTGAACTAGATAAGGCCCGTGTGTGTAGGAAGCACAGTTCTTTTGTTCTGAGCAAGCTCACTGTTCGAACCCCATAGGAAACACAGTAGAGAGAAGAGTGCTCTTTTCTCAAAAGCAGAGTGTGTTTCTTGTAAGGCGAGCTACCGTTTGTTTCCCAGTCCTAAATGGAGTTGAATCAAATGCAGTTTTTGGTCCTACGAGCAATAGTTGTTTTCTGGTAAGCAGAGACACTATTGTGCTCCCATTGCCATACACAGTGCAAATAGCATTGGCGTCTGTACCCAGCATGTACAGTGTATTGGACTGAAGAGGATCTACTGTTCTTGTCAGTTTCCTAAGCAGAAGTGAACTAGATATGGCCCGTGTGTGTAGGAAGCACAGTTCTTTTGTTCTGAGCAAGCTCACTGTTCTAGCCCTATAGGAAACACAGTAGAGTAGAAGAGTGCTCTTTTCTCAAAAGCAGAGTGTGTTTCTTGTAAGGCGAGGTAGCGTTTGTTTCCCAGTCCTAAATGGAGTTGAATCACATGCAGTTTCAGGTCCTACAAACATAAGTTTTTTCTGGTAATAAGAGTCACTATTGCGCTCCCATTGTCATACACAGAGCAAATAGCACTGGTCTCTGTTCTCAGCATGTACAGTGTATTGGACTGAAGAGGATCTACTGTTCTTGTCAGGTTCCTAAGCAGAGTTGAACTAGTTATGGCCCATGTGTGTAGGAAGCAGAGTTCGTTTGTACTTAGCAAGCTCACTGTTCTGGCCCTATAGGAAACACTGTAGAGTAGAAGAGTGCTCTTTCCTCAAAAGCAGAGTGTGTTTCTTGTAAGGCGAGCTAGCGTTTGTTTCCCAGTCCTAAATGGAGTTGAATCACATGCAGTTTCTAGTCATACGAGCAAGAGTTGTTTTCTGGTAAGAAGAGTCACTATTGCGCTCCCATTGTCACACACAGGGCAAATAGCACTGGCGTCTGTTCCTAGCATGTACAGTCTATTGGATTGAAGAGGTTCTACTGTTCTTGTCAGTTTCCTAAGCAGAATAGAACAAGATATGGCCCGTGTGTGTAGGAAGTACAGTTCTTTTGTTCTGAGCAAGCTCACTGTTTGGACCCCATAGGAAACACATTAGAGTAGATGTGTGCCCTATACTCAAAAGCAGAGTGTGTTTCTTGTAAGGCGAGCTAGCGTTTGTTTCCCAGTCCTAAATGGAGTTGAAATACACATGCAGTTTCTGGACCTATGAGCAAGAATTGTTTTCTGGTAAGAAGAGTCACTATTGCGCTCCCTTTGCCATACACAGTGCAAATATTCCTTGCGTCTGTTCCCAGCAAGTACAGTGTATTGGACTGAAGAGGAGCTACTGTTCTTGTCAGTTTCCTAAGCAGAATTGAATAGATATGGCCCGTGTGTGTAGGAAGCACAGTTCTTTTGTTCTGAGCAAGCTCACTGTTTGGACCCCATAGGAAACACAGTAGAGTAGAAGAGTGCTCTTTTCTCAAAAGCAGAGTGTGTTTCTTGTAAGGCGAGCTAGCGTTTGTTTCCCAGTCCTAAATGGAGTTGAATCAAATGCAGTATTTGGTCCTATGAGCAAGAGTTGTTTTCTGGTAAAAAGAGTGACTATTGTGCTCCCTTTGCCATACATAGTGCAAATATCCCTCTCGTCTGTTCCCAGCAAGTACAGTGTATTGGACTGAAGAGGAGCTACTGTTCTTGTCAGTTTCCTAAGCAGAGTTGAACTAGATATGTCCCGTGTGTGTAGGAAGCACAGTTCTTTTGTTCTCAGCAAGCTCACTGTTCGGACCCCATAGAAAACACAGTAGAGTAGAAGAGTGCTCTTTTCTCAAAAGCAGAGTGTGTTTCTTGTAAGGCGAGCTAGCGTTTGTTTCCCAGTCCTAAAAGGAGTTGAATCAAATGCAGTTTTTGGTCCTACGAGCAAGAGTTGTTTTCTGGTAAGAAGAGTCACTATTGCGCTCCCATTGCTATACATAGTACAAATAACACTCGCGTCTGTTTCCAGCAATTACAGTGTATTGGTCTGAAGAGGAGCTACTTTTCATGTCAGTTTCCTAAGAAAAGTTGAACTAAATAAGGCCCGTGTGTGCAGGAAGCACAGTTCTTTTGTTCTGAGCAAGCTCACTGTTCGAACACCATAGGAAACACAGTAGAGAGAAGAGTGCTCTTTTCTCAAAAGCAGAGTGTGTTTCTTGTAAGGCGAGCTAGCGTTTGTTTCTCAGTCCTAAATGGAGTTGAATCAAAAGCAGTTTTTGGTCCTACGAGCAAGAGTTGTTTTCTGGTAAGAAGAGTCACTATTGCGCTCCCATTGCCATACACAGTGCAAAAAGCACTGGCGTCTGTACCCAGCATGTACAGTTTATTGGACTGAAGAGGATCTACTGTTCTTGTCAGTTTCCTAAGCAGAATTGAACTAGATATGGCCCGTGTGTGTAGGAAGCACAGTTCTTTTGTTCTGAGCAAGCTCACTGTTCTAGCCCTATAGGAAACACAGTAGAGTAGAAGAGTGCTCTTTTCTCAAAAGCAGAGTGTGTTTCTTGTAAGGCGAGCTAGCGTTTGTTTCCCAGTCCTAAATGGAGTTGAATCACATGCAGTTTCTGGTCCTACGAGCAAGAGTTTTTTCTGGTAATAAGAGTCACTATTGTGCTCCCATTGTCATACACAGGTCAAATAGCACTGGCCTCTGTTCTCAGAATGTACAGTGTATTGGACTGAAGAGGATCTACTGTTCTTGTCAGGTTCCTAAGCAGAGTTGAACTAGATATGGCCCATGTGTGTAGGATGCACAGATCTTTTGTACTCAGCAAGCTCACTGTTCTGGCCCTATAGGAAACACAGTAGAGTAGAAGAGTGCTCTTTCCTCAAAAGCAGAGTGTGTTTCTTGTAAGGCGAGCTAGCGTTTGTTTCCCAGTCCTAAATGGAGTTGAATCACATGCAGTTTCCGTTCCTACGAGCAAGAGTTGTTTTCTGGTAAGGAAAGTCACTATTGTGCTCCCATTGCCATACACAGTGCAAATAGCACTCGCGTCTGTTCCCAGCAAGTACAGTGTATTGGACTGAAGAGGAGCTTCTGTTCTTGTCAGTTTCCTAAGCAGAATTGAACTAGATATGGCCCATGTGTCTAGGAAGCACAGTTCTTTTGTTCTGAGCAAGCTCACTGTTGGACTGCATAGGAAACACAGTAGAGTAGAAGAGTGCTCTTTTCTCAAAAGCAGAGTGTGTTTCTTGTAAGGCGAGCTAGCGTTTGTTTCCCAATCCTAAATGGAGTTGAATCACATGAATTTTCCGTTCCTATGAGCAAGAGTTGTTTTCTGGTAAGAAGAGTCACTATTGCGCTCCCATTGCCATACACAGTACAAATAGCACTGGCGTCTGTACCCAGCATGTACAGTGTATTGACTGAAGAGGATCTACTGTTCTTGTCAGATTCCTAAGCAGAGTTGAACTAGATATGGCCCATGTGTGTAGGAAGCACAGTTCTTTTGTACTCAGCAAGCTCACTGTTCTGTCCCAATAGGAAACACAGTAGAGTAGAAGAGTGCTCTTTCCTCAAAAGCAGAGTGTGTTTCTTGTAAGGCGAGCCAGCGTTTGTTTCCCAGTCATAAATGGAGTTGAATCACATGCAGTTTCTGGTCATACGAGCAAGAGTTGTTTTTTGGTAAGAAGAGTCACTATTGCGCTCCCATTGTCACACACAGGGCAAATAGCACTGGCGTCTGTTCCTAGCATGTACAGTCCATTGGACTGAAGAGGTTCTACTGTTCTTGTCAGTTTCCTAAGCAGAATAGAACAAGATATGGCCCGTGTGTGTAGGAAGCACAGTTCTTTTGTTCTGAGCAAGCTCACTGTTTGGACCCCATAGGAAACACATTAGAGTAGATGTGTGCCCTATTCTCAAAAGCAGAGTGTGTTTCTTGTAAGGCGAGCTAGCGTTTGTTTCCCAGTCCTAAATGGAGTTGAAATACATATGCAGTTTCTGGTCCTACGAGTAGAGATGTTTTTTGGTAAGAAGAGTCACTCTTGTGCCCCATTGCCATACACAGTGCAAATAGCACTTGCGTCTTTTCCAATCAAGTACAGTGTATTGGACTGAAGAGGAGATACTGTTCTTGTCAGTTTCCTGAGCAGAGTTGAACTAGATATTGCCCGTGTGTATAGGAAGCCCAGTTCTTTTGTTCTGAGCAAGCTCACTTTCTGGCCCTATAGGAAACACAGTAGAGTAGAAGAGGGCTCTTTTCTCAAAAGCAGAGTGTGTTTCTTGTAAGGCATAAGCAGAATTGGACTAGATAGGGCCATGTGTGTAGGAAGCACAGTTCTTTTGTTCTGAGCAAGCTCACTGTTCTGGCCCTATAGGAAACACACTAGAGTAGAAGAGTGCTCTTTTCTCAAAAGCAGAGTGTGTTTCTTGTAAGGCGAGATAGCGTTTGCTTCCCAGACCTAAATGGAGTTGAATCACATGCAGTTTCTGGTCTTACAAGCAAGAGTTGTTTTCTGTTAAGAAGAGTCACTATTGCGCTCGCATTGTCATACACAGGGCAAATAGCACTGGCGTCTTTTCCCAGCATGTACAGTGTATTGGACTGAAGAGGATCTACTGTTCTTGTCAGTTTCCTACGCAAAGTTGAACTAGATATAGCCCGTGTGTGTAGGAAGCACAGTTCTTTTGTTCTGAGCAAGCTCACTGTTCTGGCCCTATAGGAAACACAGTAGAGTAGCAGAGTGCTCTTTACTCAAATGCAGAGTGTGTTTCTTGTAAGGCGAGCTAGTGTTTGTTTCCAAGTCCTAAATGGAGTTGAGTCACATGCAGTTTCTGGTCCTACGAGCAAGAGTTGTTTTCTGTTAAGAAGAGTCACTATTGCATTCGCATTGTCATACACAGGGCAAATAGCACTGGCGTCTTTTCCCAGCATGTATAGTGTATTGCACTGAAGAGGATCTACTGTTCTTGTCAGTTTCCTAAGCAGAATTGAAATAGATATGGCCATGTGTGCAGGAAGTACAGTTCTTTTGTTCTGAGCAAGCTCACTGTTCGGACCCCATAGGAAATACAGTAGAGTAGAAGAGTGCGCTTTTCTCAAAAGCAGAGTATGTTTCTTGTAAGGCGAGCTAGCGTTTGTTTCCCAGTCCTAAATGGAGTTGAATCAAATGCAGTTTTTGGTCCTACTAGCAAGAGTTGTTTTCTGGTAAGAAGAGTCACTATTGCACTCCCATTGCCATACATAGTACAAATAACACTCGCATCTGTTCCCAGCAAGTACAGTGCATTGGACTGAAGAGGAGCTACTGTTCTCGTAAGTTTTCTAAGCAGAGTTGAACTAGATATGGCCCGTGTGTGTAGGGAGCACAGTTCCTTTGTTCTGAGCAAGCTCACTGTTCTAGCCCTATAGGAAACACATTAGAGTAGAAGAGTGCACTTTTCTCAAAAGCAGAGTGTGTTTCTTGTAAGGCGAGCTAGCGTTTGTTTCCCAGTCCTAAATGGAGTTGAATCACATGCAGTTTTTGGTCCTACGCACAAGAGTTGTTTTCTTGTAAGGGAAGTCACTATTGTGCTCCCATTGCCAAACATAGTGCAAATAGAAAACGCATCTGTTCCCAGCAAGTACAGTGTATTGGACTGAAGAGGATCTACTGTTCTTGTCAGTTTCCTAAGCAGAATTGAATTGGATATGGCCATTTGTGTAGGAAGCACAGTTCTTTTGTTCTGAGCAAGCTCACTGTACTGGCCCTATAGGTAACACAGTAGAGTAGAAGAGTGCTCTTTTCTCAAAAGCAGAGTGTGTTTCTTGTAAGGCGAGCTAGCGTTTGTTTCCCAGTACTAAATGGAGTTGAATCAAATGCAGTTTTTGGTCCTACGAGCAAGAGTTGTTTTCTGGTAAGAAGAGTCACTATTGCGCTCCCATTGCCATACATAGTACAAATAACACTCGCGTCTGTTTCCAGCAAGTACAGTGTATTGGTCTGAAGAGGAGCTACTGTTCATGTCAGTTTCCTAAGCAAAGCTGAACAAGATAAGGCCCGTGTGTGTAGGAAGCACAGTTCTTTTGTTCTGAGCAAGCTCACTGTTTGGACCCCATAGGAAACACATTAGAGTAGATGTGTGCCCTATTCTCAAAAGCAGAGTGTGTTTCTTGTAATGCGAGCTAACGTTTGTTTCCCAGTCCTAAATTGAGTTGAAATACACATGCAGTTTCTGGTCCTACGAGCAAGAGTTGTTTTCTGGTAAGAAGAGTCACTATTGCGCTCCCTTTGCCATACACAGTGCAAATATTCCTCGCGTCTGTTCCCAGCAAGTACAGTGTATTGGACTGAAGAGGAGCTACTGTTCTTGTCAGTTTCCTAAGCAGAATTGAACTAGATATGGCCCGTGTGTGTAGGAAGCACAGTTCTTTTGTTCTGAGCAAGCTCACTGTTTGGACCCCATAGGAAACACAGTAGAGTAGAAGAGTGCTCTTTTCTCAAAAGCAGAGTGTGTTTCTTGTAAGGCGAGCTAGCGTTTGTTTGCCAGTCCTAAAAGGAGTTGAATCAAATGCAGTTTTTGGTCCTACGAGCAAGAGTTGTTTTCTGGTAAGAAGAGTCACTATTGCGCTCCCATTGCTATACATAGTACAAATAACACTCGCGTCTGTTTCCAGCAAGTACAGTGTATTGGTCTGAAGAGGAGCTACTGTTCATGTCAATTTCCTAAGAAAAGTTGAACTAGATAAGGCCCGTGTGTGTAGGAAGCACAGTTCTTTTGTTCTGGACAAGCTCACTGTTCGAACCCCATAGGAAACACAGTAGAGAGAAGAGTGCTCTTTTCTCAAAAGCAGAGTGTGTTTCTTGTAAGGCGAGCTACCGTTTGTTTCCCAGTCCTAAGTGGAGTTGAATGAAATGCAGTTTTTGGTCCTACGAGCAAGAGCTGTTTTCTGGTAAGAAGAGTCACTATTGCGCTTCCATTGCCATACACAGTGCAAATAGCACTGGCGTCTGTACCCAGCATGTACAGTGTATTGGACTGAAGAGGATCTACTGTTCTTGTCAGTTTCCTAAGCAGAATTGAACTAGATATGGCCCGTGTGTGTAGGAAGCACAGTTCTTTTGTTCTGAGCAAGCTCACTGTTCTAGCCCTATAGGAAACACAGTAGAGTAGAAGAGTGCTCTTTTCTCAAAAGCAGAGTGTGTTTCTTGTAAGGCGAGCTAGCGTTTGTTTCCCAGTCCTAAATGGAGTTGAATCACATGCAGATTCTGGTCCTACGAGCAAGAGTTTTTTCTGGAAATAAGAGTCACTATTGTGCTCCCATTATCATACACAGGGCAAATAGCACTGGCCTCTGTTCTCAGAATGTACAGTGTATTGGACTGAAGAGGATCTACTGTTCTTGTCAGGTTCCTAAGCAGAGTGGAACTAGATATGTCCCATGTGTGTAGGAAGCACAGATCTTTTGTACTCAGCAAGCTCACTGTTCTGGCCCTATAGGAAACACAGTAGAGTAGAAGAGTGCTCTTTCCTCAAAAGCAGAGTGTGTTTCTTGTAAGGCGAGCTAGCGTTTGTTTCCCAGTCCTAAATGGAGTTGAATCACATGCAGTTTCCGTTCCTACGAGCAAGAGTTGTTTTCTCATAAGGAAAGTCACTATTGTGCTCCCATTGCCATACACAGTGCAAATAGCTCTCGCGTCTGTTCCCAGCAAGTACAGTGTATTGGACTGAAGAGGAGCTACTTTTCTTGTCAGTTTCCTAAGCAGAATTGAACTAGATATGGCCCATGTGTCTAGGAAGCACAGTTCTTTTGTTCTGAGAGAGCTCACTGTTCGAACCCCATAGGAAACACAGTAGAGTAGAAGAGTTCTCTTTTCTCAAAAGCAGAGTGTGTTTCTTGTAAGGCGAGCTAGCGTTTGTTTCCCAGTCCTAAATGGAGTTGAATCACATGCAGATTCTGGTCCTACGAGCAAGAGTTGTTTTCTGGTAAGAGAGTCACTATTGCGCTCCCATTGCCATACACAGTACAAATAGCACTGGCGTCTGTAACCAGCATGTACAGTGTATTGGACTGAAGAGCATCTACTGTTCTTGTCAGGTTCCTAAGCAGAGTTGAACTAGATATGGCCCATGTGTGTAGGAAGCACAGTTCTTTTGTACTCAGCAAGCTCACTGTTCTGGCCCTATAGGAAACACAGTAGAGTAGAAGAATGCTCTTTCCTCAAAAGCAGAGTGTGTTTCTTGTAAGGCGAGCTAGCGTTTGTTTCCCAGTCCTAAATGGAGTTGAATCACATGCAGTTTCTTGTCATATGAGCAAGAGTTGTTTTCTGGTAAGAAGAGTCACTATTGCGCTCCCATTGTCACACACAGGGCAAATAGCACTGGCGTCTGTTCCTAGCATGTACAGTCCATTGGACTGAAGAGGTTCTACTGTTCTTGTCAGTTTCCTAAGCAGAATTGAACAAGATATGGCCCGTGTGTGTAGGAAGCACAGTTCTTTTGTTCTGAGCAAGCTCACATTTCGAACCCCTTAGGAAACACAGTAGAGTAGAAGAGTGCATTTTTCTCAAAAGCAGAGTGTGTTTCTTGTAAGGCGAGATAGCGTTTGTTTCCCAGTCCTAAATGGAGTTGAAATACACATGCAGTTTCTGGTCCTACGAGCAAGAGTTGTTTTCTCATAAGAAGAGTCACTATTGCGCTCCCTTTGCCATATACACTGCAAATAGCCCTCGCATCTGTTCCCAGCAAGTACAGTGTATTGGACTGAAGAGGAGCTACTGTTCTTGTCAGTTTCCTAAGCAGAATTGAACTAGATATGGCCCGTGTGTGTAGGAAGCACAGTTCTTTTGTTCTGAGCAAGCTCACTCTTTGGACCCCATAAGAAACACAGTAGAGTAGAAGAGTGCTCTTTTCTCAAAAGCAGAGTGTGTTTCTTGTAAGGCGAGCTAGCGTTTGTTTCCCAGTCCTAAATGGAGTTGAATCACATGCAGATTCTGGTCCTACGAGCAAGGGTTGTTTTCTGGTAAGAAGAGTCACTATTGCGCTCCCATTGCCATACACAGTGCAAATGGCACTGGCTTCTGTACCCAGCATGTACAGCGTATTCGACTGAAGAGGATATACTCTTCTTTTCAGTTTCCTAAGCAGAGTTGAACTAGATATGTTCTGTGTGTGTAGGAAGCACAGTTCTTTTGTTCTGAGCAAGCTCACTGTTCGGACCACATAGGAAACACAGTAGAGTAGAAGAGTGCTCTTTCCTCCAAAGCAGAGTGTCTTTCTTGTAAGGCGAGCTAGCATTTGTTTCCCAGTCCTACATGGAGTTGAAACAAATGCAGTTTTTGGTCCTACGAGCAAGAGTTGTTTTCTGGTAAGAAGAGTCACTATTGCGCTCCCATTGCCATACACAGTGCAAATAGCACTGGCCTCTGTTCTCAGCATGTACAGTGTATTGGACTGAAGAGGATCTACTGTTCTTGTCAGGTTCCTAAGCAGAGTTGGATTAGATATGGCCCATGTGTGTAGGAAGCACAGTTCTTTTGTACTTAGCAAGCTCACTGTTCTGGCCCTAAAAGAAACACAGTAGAGTACAAGAGTGCTCTTTTCTCAAAAGCAGAGTGTGTTTCTTGTAAGGCGAGCTAGCGTTTGTTTCCCAGTCCTAAATGGAGTTGAATCACATGCAGTTTCTGGTCCTACGAGCAAGATTTTTTTCTGGTAATAAGAGTCACTATTGCGCTCCAATTGTCATACACAGGGCAAATAGCACTGGCCTCTGTTCTCAGCATGTACAGTGTATTGGACTGAAGAGGTTCTACTGTTCTTGTCAGGTTCCTAAGCAGAGTTGAACTAGATATGGCCCATGTGTGTAGGAAGCACAGTTCTTTTGTACTCAGCAAGCTCACTGTTCTGGCCCTATAGGAAACACAGTAGAGTAGAAGAGTGCTCTTTCCTCAAAAGCAGAGTGTGTTTCTTGTAAGGCGAGCTAGCGTTTGTTTCCCAGTCTTAAATGGTGTTGAATCACATGCAGTTTCCGTTACTACGAGCAAGAGTTGGTTTCTGGTAAGGAACTTCACTATTGCGCTCCCATTGCCATACACAGTGCAAATAGGACTCGTGTCTGTTCCCAGCATGTACACTGTATTGTACTGAAGAGGAGCTACTGTTCTTGTCAGGTTCCTAAACAGAGTTGGATTAGATATGGCCCATGTGTGTAGGAAGCACAGTTCTCTTGTTCTCAGCAAGCTGACTGTTCGGACCCCATAGGAAACACAGTAGAGTAGAAGAGTGCTCTTTTCTCAAAAGCCGAGTGTGTTTAGTGTAAGGCGACCTAGCGTTTGCTTCCCAGTCCTAAATGGAGTTGAATAACGTGCAGTTTCTGGTCCTAAGAGCAAGAGTTGTTTTCTGGTAAGAAGAGTCACTATTGCGCTCCCATTGTCACACACAGGGCAAATAGCACTGGCGTCTGTTCCTAGCATGTACAGTCTATTGGATTGAAGAAGTTCTACTGTTCTTGTCAGTTTCCTAAGCAGAATAGAACAAGATATGGCCTGTGTGTAGGAAGCACTGTTCTTTTGTTCTGAGAAAGCTCACTGTTTGGACCCCATAGGAAACACATTAGAGTAGATGTGTGCCCTATTCTCAAAAGCAGAGTGTGTTTCTTGTAAGGCGAGATAGCGTTTGTTTCCCAGTCCTAAATGGAGTTGAAATACACATGCAGGTTCTGGTCCTACGAGCAAGAGTTGTTTTCTGGTAAGAAGAGTCACTATTGCGCTCCCTTTGCCATACACAGTGCAAATATTCCTCGCGTCTGTTCCCAACAAGTACAGTGTATTGGACTGAAGAGGAGCTACTGTTCTTGTCAGTTTCCTAAGCAGAATTGAACTAGATATGGCCCGTGTGTGCAGGAAGCACAGTTCTTTTGTTCTGAGCAAGCTCACTGTTTGGACCCCATAGGAAACCCAGTAGAGTAGAAGAGTGCTCTTTTCTCAAAAGCAGAGTGTGTTTCTTGTAAGGCGAGCTAGCGTTTGTTTCCCAGTCCTAAATGGAGTTGAATCAAATGCAGTTTTTGGTCCTACGAGCAGGAGTTGTTTTCTGGTAAGAAGAGTGACTATTGTGCTCCCTTTGCCATACATAGTGCAAATATCCCTCTCGTCTGTTCCCAGCAAGTACAGTGTATTGGACTGAAGAGGAGCTACTGTTCTTGTCAGTTTCCTAAGCAGAGTTGAACTAGATATGGCCCGTGTGTGTAGGAAGCACAGTTCTTTTGTTCTCAGCAAGCTCACTGTTCGGACCCCATAGAAAGCACAGTAGAGTAGAAGAGTGCTCTTTTCTCAAAAGCTGAGTGTGTTTCTTGTAAGGAGAGCTAGCGTTTGTTTGCCAGTCCTAAAAGGAGTTGAATCAAATGCAGTTTTTGGTCCTACGAGCAAGAGTTGTTTTCTGGTAAGAAGAGTCACTATTGCGCTCCCATTGCTATACATAGTACAAATAACACTCGCGTCTGTTTCCAGCAAGTACAGTGTATTGGTCTGATGAGGAGCTACTGTTCATGTCAGTTTCCTAAGAAAAGTTGAACTAGATAAGGCCTGTGTGTGTAGGAAGCACAGTTCTTTTGTTCTGAGCAAGCTCACTGTTCGAACCCCATAGGAAACACAGTAGACAGAAGAGTGCTCTTTTCTCAAAAGCAGAGTGTGTTTCTTGTAAGGCGAGGTAGCGTTTGTTTCCCAGTCCTAAATGGAGTTGAATCAAATGCAGTTTTTGGTCCTACAAGCAAGAGTTGTTTTCTGGTAAGAAGAGTCACTATTGCGCTCCCATTGCCATACACAGTGCAAATAGCACTGGCGTCTGTACCCAGCATGTACAGTGTATTGGACTGAAGAGTATCTACTGTTCTTGTCAGTTTCCTAAGCAGAATTGAACTAGATATGGCCCGTGTGTGTAGGAAGCACAGTTCTTTTCTTCTGAGCAAGCTCACTGTTCTAGCCCTATAGGAAACACAGTAGAGTAGAAGAGTGCTC
This sequence comes from Peromyscus eremicus, assembly GCF_949786415.1. NCBI lineage: Eukaryota > Metazoa > Chordata > Mammalia > Rodentia > Cricetidae > Peromyscus > Peromyscus eremicus. The sequence continues at coordinate 3,570 of NW_026734575.1, read as the reverse complement.
TTTTCTCAAAAGCAGAGTGTGTTTCTTGTAAGGCGAGCTAGCGTTTGTTTCCCAGTCCTAAATGGAGTTGAATCACATGCAGATTCTGGTCCTAAGAGCAAGAGTTTTTTCTGGTAATAAGAGTCACTATTGTGCTCCCATTGTCATACACAGGGCAAATAGCACTGGCCTCTGTTCTCAGCATGTACAGTGTATTGGACTGAAGAGGATCTATTGTTCTTGTCAGGTTCCTAAGCAGAGTGGAACTAGATATGGCCCATGTGTGTAGGAAGCACAGATCTTTTGTACTCAGCAAGCTCACTGTTCTGGCCCTATAGGAAACACAGTAGAGTAGAAGAGTGCTCTTTCCTCAAAAGCAGAGTGTGTTTCTTGTAAGGCGAGCTAGCGTTTGTTTCCCAGTCCTAAATGGAGTTGAATCACATGCAGATTCTGGTCCTACGAGCAAGAGTTGTTTTCTGGTAAGAAGAGTCACTATTGCGCTCCCATTGCCATACACAGTACAAATAGCACTGGCGTCTGTACCCAGCATGTACAGTGTATTGGACTGAAGAGGATCTACTGTTCTTGTCAGGCTCCTAAGCAGAGTTGAACTATATATGGCCCATGTGTGTAGGAAGCACAGTTCTTTTGTACTCAGCAAGCTCACTGTTCTGGCACTATAGGAAACACAGTAGAGTAGAAGAGTGCTCTTTCCTCAAAAGCAGAGTGTGTTTCTTGTAAGGCGAGCTAGCGATTGTTTCCCAGTCCTAAATGGAGTTGAATCACATGCAGTTTCTGGTCATACGAGCAAGAGTTGTTTTCTGGTAAGAAGAGTCACTATTGCGCTCCCATTGTCACACACAGGGCAAATAGCACTGGCGTCTGTTCCTAGCATGTACAGTCCATTGGACTGAAGAGGTTCTACTGTTCTTGTCAGTTTCCTAAGCAGAATTGAACAAGATATGGCCCGTGTCTGTAGGAAGCACAGTTCTTTTGTTCTGAGCATGCTCACATTTCGAACCCCTTAGGAAACACAGTAGAGTAGAAGAGTGCATTTTTCTCAAAAGCAGAGTGTGTTTCTTGTAAGGCGAGGTAGCGTTTGTTTCCCAGTCCTAAATGGAGTTGAAATACACATGCAGTTTCTGGTCCTACGAGCAAGAGTTGTTTTCTCATAAGAAGAGTCACTATTGCGCTCCCTTTGCCATACACACTGCAAATAGCCCTCGCGTCTGTTCCCAGCAAGTACAGTGTATTGGACTGAAGAGGAGCTACTGTTCTTGTCAGTTTCCTAAGCAGAATTGAACTAGATATGGCCCGTGTGTGTAGGAAGCACAGTTCTTTTGTTCTGAGCAAGCTCACTCTTTGGACCCCATAAGAAACACAGTAGAGTAGAAGAGTGCTCTTTTCTCAAAAGCAGAGTGTGTTTCTTGTAAGGCGAGCTAGCGTTTGTTTCCCAGTCCTAAATGGAGTTGAATCACATGCAGATTCTGGTCCTACGAGCAAGGGTTGTTTTCTGGTAAGAAGAGTCACTATTGCGCTCCCATTGCCATACACAGTGCAAATGGCACTGGCTTCTGTACCCAGCATGTACAGCGTATTCGACTGAAGAGGATCTACTCTTCTTTTCAGTTTCCTAAGCAGAGTTGAACTAGATATGTTCTGTGTGTGTAGGAAGCACAGTTCTTTTGTTCTGAGCAAGCTCACTTTTCGGACCCCATAGGAAACACATTAGAGTAGAAGAGTGCTCTTTTCTAAAAAGCAGAGTGTGTTTCTTGTAAGGAGAGCTTGCGTTTGTTTCCCAGTCCTAAATGGAGTTGAATCACATGCAGTTTCTGGTCCTACGAGCAAGATTTTTTTCTGGTAATAAGAGTCACTATTGCGCTCCCATTGTCATACACAGGGCAAATAGCACTGGCCTCTGTTCTCAGCATGTACAGTGTATTGGACTGAAGAGGTTCTACTGTTCTTGTCAGGTTCCTAAGCAGAGTTGAACTAGATATGGCCCATGTGTGTAGGAAGCACAGTTCTTTTGTCCTCAGCAAGCTCACTGTTCTGGCCCTATAGGAAACACAGTAGAGTAGAAGAGTGCTCTTTCCTCAAAAGCAGAGTGTGTTTCTTGTAAGGCGAGCTAGCGTTTGTTTCCCAGTCTTAAATGGTGTTGAATCACATGCAGTTTCCGTTACTACGAGCAAGAGTTGGTTTCTGGTAAGGAAAGTCACTATTGCGCTCCCATTGCCATACACAGTGCAAATAGCACTCGCGTCTGTTCCCAGCAAGTACACTGTATTGTACTGAAGAGGAGCTACTGTTCTTGTCAGGTTCCTAAACAGAGTTGGATTAGATATGGCCCATGTGTGTAGGAAGCACAGTTCTCTTGTTCTCAGCAAGCTGACTGTTCGGACCCCATAGGAAACACAGTTAGTAGAAGAGTGCTCTTTTCTCAAAAGCCGAGTGTGTTTAGTGTAAGGCGACCTAGCATTTGCTTCCCAGTCCTAAATGGAGTTGAATCACTTGCAGTTTCTGGTCCTAAGAGCAAGAGTTGTTTTCTGGTAAGAAGAGTCACTATTGCGCTCCCATTGCCATACACAGTGCAAATAGCACTCGCGTTTGCTCTCAGCAAGTACAGTGTATTGGATTGAAGAGGAGCCACTGTTCTTGTCAGTTTCCGAAGCAGACTTGAACTAGATATGGCCCGGGTGTGTAGGAAGCACAGTTCATTTGTTCTGAGCAAGCTCACTGTTCAGACCCCATAGGAAACACAGTAGATTAGAAGAGTACTCTTTTTTCAAAGCAGAGTGTGTTTCTTGTAAGGCGAGCTGGCTTTTGTTTCTCAGTAGTAAATGAAGTTGAATCACATGCAGTTTCTCGTCCTACGAGTAGAGATGTTTTTTGATAAGAAGAGTCACTCTTGTGCCCCATTGCCATACACAGTGCAAATAGCACTTGCGTCTTTTCCAATCAAGTACAGTGTATTGGACTGAAGAGGAGATACTGTTCTTGTCAGTTTCCTGAGCAGAGTTGAACTAGATATGGCCCGTTTGTATAGGAAGCCCAGTTCTTTTGTTCTGAACAAGCTCACTTACTGGCCCTATAGAAAACACAGTAGAGTAGAAGAGTGCTCTTTTCTCAAAAGCAGAGTGTGTTTCTTGTAAGGCGTAAGCAGAATTGGACTAGATACGGCCATGTGTGTAGGAAGCACAGTTCTTTTGTTCTGAGCAAGCTCACTGTTCTGGCCCTATAGGAAACACAGTAGAGCAGAAGAGTACTCTTTTCTCAAAAGCAGATTGTGTTTCTTGTAAGGCGAGTTAGCGTTTGTTTCCCATTCCTAAATGGATTTGAATCACATGCAGTTTCTGGTCCTACAAGCAAGAGTTTTTTCTGGTAAGAACAGTCACTATTGCGCTCCCATTGTTTTACACAGGGCAAATAGCACTGGCATTTGTACCCAGCATGTACAGAGTATTGGACTGAAGAGGATCTACTGTTCTTGTCAGGTTCCTAAGCAGAGTTGAACTAGATATGTCCCGTGTGTGTATGAAGCACATTTCTTTTGTTCTGAGCAAGCTCACTGTTCTGGCCCTATAGGAAACA